>NC_083356.1:2061500-2398000 GCF_030254825.1 Meriones unguiculatus
TGCCGAGCTTCCCATCCCCACAATCCACATGGTAGAAGGGGAGAACCAGTTCCCACCTGTTACCTGAACCTCACATGCACTCTGTGACACACGGGCGCGCGCGCACGCACACACACAAGGTTTTTTTGTAAGTTCAAGGTGGCTATCTCGGGGCTGTTGTTTTTAAGTGCTCAGGCATGTTCAGTATGCATAGACTGAGTCTGTCTGGAGCAGACCCTGGGAGAAAAGCAGAACGGGCATCCTGGCTTATCTAAAGTCCAGGTTCGGGTCTCCCACACCGAGACTCTCCTCCCCTCCCACCCTCACACCATCTGAGGAGCCAGAATCAGGACAGCCAGCTTCCTCAGCAAACTACCCCCTAGGAACTCCAGAGACAAGGACGGCTGGCTAGCCAGGGTCACATGACAGGGCAATCACAGACTGCAGCCCCCATCCTAACGGGGTTCAAATCCCAGGTTCCCATCACACCCTGCCTCCCCTCCCGCAGGATGGACCTACCTTCAGCCACCGTGGTCAGCACCGTGCAATCCCGAAGCAGGACCAGTAAGTCCACACGCCCAGAGACCCACGGCAGGGGTGTGGGGGCGGGAGCCCCGAAGGCATACTTACCTGGCTTCCGTTGCTCCAACCCCTTCCATCCCTCACCCTTTGTGTCCCCTATAGCCGCCTCCAAGTCTAGCCTCTCCAAGACCCCCTCCCGGAAGAAAAAGACCCGCAGAGGTCCCGTGATCAAAATCACCGAAATGTCAGAGAAGTACCTCTCCCAGGAATCTGAGGCCTCAGAGTAAGGCCCCGGAGCCTCAGGCCACTGCCGCGGCAGCCAGAGGGACTTAAGCTAAACTCGAGAATGCGGCCTGGAGCCTCCAGGTTGGGAGGAGAGACACTGAAAAGAGAGAGGTGGGCTCCAGCTGAGACTGTTTCTCTGGATGGTCAGCGACGGCAGGGGCATGGCCAGCTTCGTTCTGCATCTGTGTCTCACTCGCCGCTTCCAGCCTCCTGGCCACAGGCTGTCCTGGTGTGTAAGGGGAACCTTGGGTCCGTCACCTCCTCGCCCCTCTGAAGCTGCCCTTCCCACAGCCCTGACAAGGTACTTGACTTCTGCCCATCGCTTGCCCTGACTTCTGCCTCAGCCTCGCCTCTACCTCAGAGCCGAGACTGGCATCCTCTCTAGCCGTAGGCTGAGCTGAGGACACACGTGGGTTCTGTCCCACACCCGGAGCTCCTGGGGACTGGGGCTCCCTGGATTCCCTATCCTTAGGCTTCCCAGACACCTGACAGTATTGGGGACAAGAGAGGAAAGGCCTGATGTGATAGACAGAGCCCGAGCCTTGGAGCGGCCCAGAGGCCTGCACACACCCTCACTAGGGACTAAGGTGTCTGTCATAACTGCGCTCCAGGGGTATTCTGGCCACGGCCAGCACCCCGGGAGGAGAGCCCAGAGATGGCAGCCTGACTCCAGGCCTTGCCTCCACCTCCCTGCCATTCTGGGCTGTGCCACCATCCTGCAGTCTGAGCTCTGCCTCCAGCCCAGGTCTCTCCAGCCTCATCCCTTGATTTTGGTGCAGCAGGCCTAGAGCCCCAGAGCCTACCCTACCAGACACACCCATTTCCCCAAATCCCATTTCCTAGGACCTCTGTCTGTTCTATCACAGGGCCAAGGATCTAGGGCATTACACACAGTGGGCCAAATCTTCCCAGCCCCCCCCTCCAGTTCCTCCCTTCCTCTAAGCTTACTCCCTGCCTCTGGTGGGCCATGAAGAAGGCTAAGCATGGAAAGATCCAGAAGCTTCTTAACCCTTAAGTAGGTCCAGGAAGCCCCAATGGGGGCTTCACAGGATCCAACCCGAGAGCCATCCTGCATCCACCAAGGGGATCTGGACTTGGCCAGAGAGTCCTGTACTCTGCCCTGGCTCTCACCTCTGGGGTCTGCAGGGGCACAGTGGTGCCAGCCTCCCCATCCCACCAGCCTCCTTCTCCCCTCCCTTTCCTCCCCTGACATCCATGTCCTGGCTCCTGCCTCACCTCCTCTCCTAGCCTGTCTCCCGTCCCTTCATCTCATCCCCCAGGACAAGGTGTCCAGCAAGGCCCCTGGCCCTCCAAGCCTGCAGGGAGTCTCCTGGGCCTGAGGGACCCCGCAATATACTCAAAGCAGGTGCTCGTTGCTGCTTTCTCTCGGGCTATTTATCCGTTTCCAAGGGAGCAAATCCTCAGTGGGGACACGAAATATAGGAAGTATATATTATTTTTTCATAACTTATGTGGCTTTTAACTTATTGCTTCCCTTCCTGTTTCTGCATGACCAGTGCTGTGCATACTATCAGGATATTAGAGAACTCATTCCGGCCACCTGGCTGACTTGGGCAAGGTGAATAAAGTATTGAGATTAATCATAGTTAGAGCTGCCGGGCATTGATTTTTGTATGTTGGGTGTTTGCTTCATTTTGTTTTGAGTGTGTTGGAGACAGGATTTTGGGTAGCCCAGGCTGGCCTCAAACTCCTACAGACAAGGACGCCCTGAACTCTCTGTTCTTCTGCCTTGGTCTCCCAGAGGGCTGTAATTACAGGTATTTGCCCCCATTCCTCGCTTGAGTGTCTAATTTTATCTCCCCCTCAGGGTGGTGTGGTGGCACACAGTCATCCCAGGCTGACCTCGGGGTGTGACAGGCTCTGTAGTTGTAGGGAGCTGAAACTTCAGACCAGTGGGGAATAGATGCAGAAGTTCCCCCCACCATTTCCTGCTGCCAGGAGACTGCCAGGAGACTGGCATGGCGTGGGTCTGCATCCCCAGCACCCACACATCCAGGTACCACATGGGCCTCCTCAGCAGACACAAACGGGATTCCCCAGCTGGCAGCAGGGTTCCTTCTGCCCAGAGTTCACTTGGATGGTGCAGACCTAATCCTGCCAAGTCAAATTCAAGACAAAAAATAAGGATCGAGAACCATCTCCAAGGGCCAGTGAGATGGCTCAGTGGGCAAAGTAGTGGCCGAGCCTCGTGGCCTACACAGTAGGAGGAAAAAACCAACTCCTGAGAATTGCCCTCTGGCCTCTACAAGAAAGCTGTGGTATGCAAATGCACACACCAAATAAGTCAATCAATGTTCTCAGTGGCCCTCTCCAAGCCCTGGGCTAGGAGACCTAGACTACCGCTCCTTCCTTCTCCCGCCAGGAGCCCACACACAGGCCTCGGGAAGAGGCCAACCTCCAATGGCCAGCCTAGGCTCCTCTGCAAGTACAGAAGTGGCTCGTTTGCTGGGTCCGGGAAGGGCCCACTGTGGCCCACCTTCTCCCTGGCCCACAAGATCCCGAACAAACTGAGCCTTGGTTTGCCTGTCAGTGGCAGGGACCACACAGCTCTCTTCACTGCCTCACGGGTGCGTGGGGATCTGATGGCACAGCTGCGGTCACTCCTGTCAGGAAGGCTACGTCATCCTGTGCTGCCAAACTCTGCCCTGTGATGGCTCAGCCAGTGGGAAAGGCAGATATTAAGAGTTATGCCTGAGGCTCAAAGCCAGGCAAGGAGACCTCATCCTGGTTTATGAGGGACACAGCACAGCCCGACCCTAGGCCTTGACTCTTCCCCTCAGGACCTTGACAGACAGGCTCTGCTCTCGGGACACAGGACAGATGAAGAGAGAAGCCCCACGTGCCCTCCAGAGAGCTTTTGAATACCTGTTTGAATTTCCAAACACGAACAGGAGTTTCATGCTCTGAGGTTCTGGGACATATTTATTTTCCTTCTAATTTCTCTGGGTTACTTTTATCAGCTTTCAGCTGCGTAGACTGAACACTTTAATTTTCAGCCATCTTTTTCCATATAACTTTCTTTGAAGATCACTCAGTTCCTGGTACATACCATTCTGACTGCTCCGGGAGTTCTCATTCGTAGCACCTTTATTATCACAGAGTTGAAACAATGCTGCTATTTGGCTCCTAAGTTGTTTAAAAATCTATGACGCACACCTGAGTCATTCATTTACAAGCATTTTTTTAGCACAAACTTCGCTCGTGCCTGGCCAAGCTCCGGCTGCACACAGGAGCGTGTTAAACTCCTCCTTTATCTCTGCAGCTGTCACTCCTCAACCTCAGCTAAGCAGTCCCGGGGTGGCTACTGTGTACTCTCTGTTCCCCGATAACTCTAAGTATCTTGAGGGCAGAATTGTGTCCCGCTCCGTCTCCGGGGCCTTCAAACCCTAGCCTATGACAGAGCCACCATTTTGCCCAATAACACGCTGGACTACGATGAGACAAGCCATCCTTCTCACAGTTGGCACTGTGGCCAAAACCAGCAGACGGATGCCTGACTCCGCACAGCGCGGATCTGACTGCAGAGGCTGAGCCTGTAGTCTCCTCTGCAACGTTAATGCTAGGAAGCCCTGGAAGCCAGGTTTGCTCGCATTCTCTGGTGGCCTCAGAACCATGCGATATAGAAGGTTGGCAGGCAGAGGTGGCGTGGCGTGGGGCGATGGCTCCAGGGAAATGCGGCTGTCCACGGCATCCACTGACCCAAAGGTGACCCCTAATAAATTCATTTTACTCATGAATGAGTCATCCTTTGGGCTGTGGGTACCATCCCTGTTGGGGAGCAAATGTTAATTTTCTTCTTCCATAAAGAAATCACATAATAAGGGATCCCCAATAAGTACAGAATCAGTGAGAAAGGAAAGAAGGACACCCCTCCCCAGTCTCCGAGCCCCAGAGTGGCATGGACACGTGGCATGTCTAGTCTACTCTTACGTCCCAGAGCTAAGGCAATGCCTTGCACGTGAAAGGCTACAGCCAGCGTGGGGTAGAAAGGGATGATTTTCCTGCCCAAGCAAACAAACTTCCCTACCCCCTTCCAGCCAACAGTCCTCTAAAAGACAAAGCGTGCCCTAGTCCTCGGATTAGCCTCTGTCCTCACTCCTCCTGTCTGCTCTGTTCTCCCAGAGACTCCGTGACAGGTTGGCCAAGGAGTGCTAGCCTTTTTGGCCACAACAAAATTAAGTCCCTCCCTGGGTTTGCCTCGTTCTTCCCTGTTAGCTGAGGTCTGGAAAAAACAGGCAGAAGGCACACATTAGAGAAGAAGCATTTGGTTACCTAGAACCATTCAGTTTTTACCTGCAGACTGAATGCCATAGGAAGAGACAAAGATGGCCAACCCAATGGCTGGTGAGAGGGACCAGGACACAAAAGGTGGGTGGAGCTGGACAGGTACCCATGAGCTGAGTCCTCTCCACAGCCTGAAAGATTAGCTTTCAGACCCAGTGCTTTATGCCTGGGAATCAAGTCTCTCCGTCTCCAGAGGACGTGACCACCTGAGTCCTCATCCAGAGCCCAGGCAGGCCCTGGTTTGGTGGGATAGCCTTGTCTCATGCCACTTCTCCTGGCCAGGTCAAATGTAAGGGAAACACATAAAGAGAAGCATTGTCCCTAAGTTTGGGGAGCTCTGGTCCTAGGAAAAGGGACCACCACAGAAACAGAAAGAAACAAACCGGAGATGGCTGGACCTTGGTCCCCATCCCACTGGGGCCCTGCCATGCAGCAGGGAAGTCTGTCACAGAAGGTTTCCTGGAAGAGGGGAGACCAAGTCAGAGGATGCGTATTAGAGGGAGCAAAGGAGATGGAAAGGGGGCGAAGTCGCTTGGCCCAGGCTGCCCATCACGAGGCAGTGTTTCCAGAAATGAACAAGGAAAGCTATGAGACACTGTGATGTGCGGTGGTCCCCGAAATGCCCCTCAGGACACAGGCCACGAGCACAGACTGACGTCACTCAGTCCTGCAGCCTGGTGACCACCGACTTGGACCATTGACCAAATCAGCATGCTGCCGGCACTTGCCAAATTCTGAAAGAATGAGCAAACACGTGGTGACAGCAAGGGGCCATAGCTGCTGAGAAATGCAGAGAGCGCCATCACAGGGCATGCTCAACGAGGAGGAAAGAGAGGAAGTGGGAGCCTTCTCTTCAGAGGCTCCATCCTGGAGCAGAGAGGCCAGGATCTTTGCCATGCCCCTTCCCTGCCCCCACTGTGCCAAGGCCTCTCTATCATGGCTGCTTTGTGGGGCCACAGACCAGTCATGCCTCTGAGAGCTGTGATGACACTAAAGATCAGGTCCCTGGCACAGGTGCAGAAGGGGGATCAAGGCTAAAGATCCCCCTGCCACCCATCTGTAATTATTATTATTATTATTATTATTATTATTATTATTTATATATTTATTATTTATAGTATTCTGCCAGCATGTACGTCTGGACACCAGAAGAGTGCACCAGATCTCGCTATAGATGGTTGTGAGCCACCATGTGGTTGCTGGGAATTGAACTCAGGACCTTTGGAAGAACAGCCAGTGCTCTTAATCTTTGAGCCATCTCTGTGTTCTTAGCTGGGGCCGTCAGCTCTTCTAGGAACCACACTGACAAATGGGCTTGCCAGGGAAAATCCTGAAGGCGTCTTGAATCCCTCAGAGACCTACAGGAGTTGGGAGCAAGGGGAGATGAGGGTGAAGGGCAAGTTGTTTATTCTGACGCATGGCGGCGTCAGCCCCCAGTTGCAGGCTATCAGGACTGTTGTCTTCTGGTCCGGGAGCACTCACGGCAGCTAAGACCGCTCACAGGCAGGAAAGGGTCCCTCACAAACCCCTTCTCAGATGGCGCTTGCCAACATCTGATCCTCGTAAGCTTGAACTATCCAGCGTTTCTGGTATGGCGTCTTCAACGTGTCAGTCGTCACGAGGTTCCGGTTCCCTGACCTCCCACACCTCTCCCAAGGGGACTGCACCCATAGCAACTGAGCCTAGGGTCTACAGAGCGTGTTCTGGTGCTGGGTGGGTGGTTTGGGGTGTTCTCTGAGGCCTGAACTACACTTGCATAATTGACTCGTAGCTTTTAAAAATTGAGTCACAAGGGCTGGAGTCACGAGGGCTGGAGTCACGGCTCAGCGATTGAGAGCCGTGCTACCCCTGGCAGAGGGTCCAGGCTGGATTCCCAGCGCCCACACGGTGCCTCACAACCAGCTGTAACTCCAGTTCTAGGGGAATATGGTGCAGTCTCTCTGGCCTCCGTGATGCAGGCAAGACACCCCCACACATGAAATAAACATAAATCTTTAAGCTGATGCACAAGGAAAGAATTTAGCCTGGTGCCTGGCACACAACAGTTGCGGAAGAACGCCAACAGCCAGCACGAGCCTTTCCCAGCTTCCCCACGTCCCCAGAGGGCATGAGGAGGGCTTTCAGTCAGGCCCCCGAGGCCTGTCCTTTGGAGTGATTAAGCCCTACCTGCCTGGAGATCTGTTTAGAAGAAGCTGAGGGTTGGGGAAGTGGCCCGGCCCTTCCCCTTCCTTCTGGAGCAGACTCCCTGGCTGCCCTCCAGTAGGAAAAGCCCAGACAGCCATCGCAGCAGCCACCACTGCCCCCTCCTGGCAGAGGCAAGACTAACACATACCTGGAGCCTCCAGAACAGGGCAGAAAGAAAGCAGCAAAGAATGTGTTTGGATGAGCTAAATGCCAGCCTCAAACCCCCACACACTTGGCTCTAATTTCAGGCCTCAATTCTGAGGGTCTCTTGAGACTGACACCCCTCTCCACCCTGCACTGCTTTCTCCCAACACCATCCCTGAAGGAGCTGCCACAGCACCCGGGCCTTACAGTGGCTGTGGGGGCAATTCACCTGGAACCCTCCGCCTTGCATATCTGCTTCCTCGGGGAAACACCACCTCCCCACAGACAGCCCCTCCCAGGAGCCTGTCTGCCCCCTCTGCACCTCTGGGTGGTTCTCCCAGCACACAGCACTGCCTGCACGGCCCGAGCTCTCCCTCTTGTGCTTCAGTTGGCATTCAGGCAAAAGAAGAGAGCATGCCAACGTGGATCTGATGCCCACCCCACGAGAGGGAACTCACATCTGGTACGGCAGACCCGCCAGAAGCCTGTGGCTAGTTGAAGAGGCCATAGGCCCTAGTGGGGAAGCTTCCGCCATTGGTTTGCTAAATAAATGGATGTGATGTGCCCAACAAATGGCCTTCTAAATAACTATGTCTGTGCCCACAGGACTTCAGTCAGAAAAGCTTCTTTTTGCAGTGATCAGCGGTGATCGATATAGAACAGAGTGAATAAATAATTATTAGATGTCCGTCCACAAAGGGGACATCTCTATCCAAAACTTGGGAAACATCTCAGGAAAAAGGAGTAGACAGACTGTGAGAGCCTGGGGCAGGGGGAGAAGTGGGGTGAGGTTCTGACTCCTTGGGGTGATGTGGCTGCTGCACTCATGAACTCACGATAGCCGTAACAACTTGCACAGAAGATGTTGGGCCCCTCAAGAGCCTGTCATGGAAGCCAGACATGGTGGCACACACCCTTGATCTCGGCACTAGAGAGGCAGAGGCAGGTGGATCTCTCTGTGTCTGAGGCCAGCCTGGTCTAGACAGTGAGTTCTGGGCCAGCCAAGGCTACACAGTGAGGCCCTGTCTCATAAAAAGGGGGGAGCATGAAAGTAGAAGGGGAGCTTCTTGAGAAGACAAAGAATCAAAACCTATACGTGTGTGAAAATGCAGTTAAACCCATTGCTGTGTGTAACTAATACATGCTAATAATATTTTTAAGGAGAAACCACACTGAGGATTTCCCAGAGAGAGAGGAGGTGCAGGACTGGGGGGAGGAGCAGGGGTCACCTGTCACCTGCCGGGGAGTAGGACGCCCACAGGGAAGAAGGTGCCCCAGAGTTGAAGGAGGCAGGCTAGTGAGAGCCAGGGGTGCGAAAACCCACAGCACTACCTCTCAGGCTTGAGGGCATGGAGCTGGAGAGAGCCCCGCTCTGACAAGGTGGGACTCTGTGAGGACCAGTGGGGGAGGGGCAGGCGGCTGCAGGGCGACCCTGGGAAAAGGCCCCCTGCCAGAGCCTCTGCTCAGAAGTAAGCCCCCTCCTCTGCTGGCTTGCTTCCATTTTCTACGTTTTCAGTGTGTCTGTAAGATGGCTGAGTCTGGCGGCTGTCACAGCGGCCTCCTCTTCCGCACTAAGGAAAAGCAGAGCCAGGACACGGACGTCCCCGACCCCCAGACTGTGCAAAGCAGCACAGCTGAGGTGCTGAGAGACGTGGCTCCGCTGTCTCTGTCTCTCTCTCTCTGTCTCTGTCTCTCTCTGACTCTCGCTCTATCACACACACACCCTCTTCTCACCTGCCCGTGCTGCTGTGTGCACAATCTGCAGGCTCCGAGCGCCCCCTGCTGACCACTGTCTCACCTGCACCCCCACAATGGTCAGAGAGCCCAAACATGCCGCCTAGGCACTGGGACACCACCACAGCCCTTCTCCCCACTTCTGTGAGCCACAGGGGAGGCTTCACACCATTTGGGGTTCTCTTCTCCCCCTGACTCCCTCCAGCACAGAGGAGGACTGCCTGACAGTGATCTATGCCGGTGGAGCCCACAGCCGTCTCCACCCCA
Organism: Meriones unguiculatus; assembly: GCF_030254825.1. Classification (NCBI taxonomy): domain Eukaryota; kingdom Metazoa; phylum Chordata; class Mammalia; order Rodentia; family Muridae; genus Meriones; species Meriones unguiculatus. The sequence goes on from NC_083356.1 coordinate 2,070,921, forward strand.
GGTTCGGGCGGCGGGCCCCTGGTTAGAGGCTGAGAAACCCCGTTGCTACTATCCCTTTATCTTTCTCATCTGCCCTTTCCTGCCCAAGCCCGTTCCTGGCACACTACGACATCTCAGAGGCTCCTGTGCCATCCGCAGGGCCAGCACGCATCCCATGTGGCACCAGCCTGCAGCCCTGACATGAAAACATGTTAACGTGTTCACTCGTGCGCAGAGCCAAGGGAAGGAGAGAAAGCAGGCCGACGCACGTCACACACTTGCACTGCACACGTGTGTTCTTACACGTGAATACACAATGTATGAATATGCAAATGTACACATATGGGCTGTATGGGTCATGTAAGTATAGATATCTCGTGGAGACGTCCCGCAGAGCACAGCAAAGTGCCCATCTCTACACATGTACACACACGCCCAAAAAGTGCTGTGGTGAAAGGATCCTGCTGTGACACCGGCCTCAGGCTGACGCCTGATCTGGTCTCAGTTTCCCCACCTGTCAGCGTGGGCGCTGAGGGCACCTGCACCCAGGACTGATGCAGACAGTGTGTGTGGCAGGCCAGGCACAGACAGGCAGCACACAGTCCCAGGCCTGCGTGTGACAGGATTGGAGAGGAACAGGAAAGGCCCCGTGTATGATTTGGAATGCTGCGGCCTCGGCACAGGCACACACGCATGACCAGGAACACGCACGCGCTCAGGCACTGTGTCTCTACTGTTTACAGCGGCTGCTTAGCTACGCTGTGCTCAGAGCCCTCGGAGCCCAGCCCTCGGAGCCCAGCCCTCGGGGCCTGTCGGGACAAGGCCTGGCTGCAGTCCTGCATTCCTGCTGCCTTCCACTTCCTCTTGATCACAGGCCCTGGGTGCAAACTACCCAGCGAGGGTCTGTTCAACCTCTAGGCCACAGAGGCTTTACTTGGTACTTCGGGGGCTGCCCCTGAGACTCGGGGAGCCAGGGGTTCTCCTGAGAGTTCCATGGCCTGCTCCCCGACTCCACGCCTGCACAGGCCACATCTCTGAGACCAGAGCTCCGGCCCCGGTACATCACGGCCTCCCCACACCGTATTGGGAAGTGTCGCTCCCTAGGATTCAAAGTCCCCTGCCAAAACCTTCCCCTACCAGACTGACCCCCTGTGTCAGGGGGAAAGAACCATGGCTCCTGTGCTAACTCAAAGCCTTGGGACCAGCCAGCCAGCCACAAGGCCCTCAGGATTTCAAGGCCACCCCTGAAAGCTTGTACTTCAGTGACAATGCTCCCAACACACCAGGCCCCAAACGACTGGCCAGGGCGCTCTCTGCATGCTGAACCGAGGCCGTGCCGGGCAGACTCAGCATGCCTAGCACCCTTTTGTTTGTCCTCGGAAGTAAACTGACCACAAACTAGCCAGGGTCACCCTGGATGAACACTCTGAAAATGGTCAGGGCCACCTTGCCTTCACTTTGGGACACAGACCTCCTTCACGGGGTGACATCCCAGAGCCGTGAGTGTAACCTGTCTGCTCATCGTGAGAGAAAACTGAAGGCCAGGCAGAGAAGGGGCCTTGCCCTAGGCCACACAGCCAGCTGGCCAGCAGAAGGACTTGGACCAACCCCCATTAGCAGACAGGGTAGACCTCTCCCTCTGTCTTTGTCCAGTACATGGCCCAGAGGTGGGGAAATGGGGAGAGAGGGGCCAGGTACCCTAAACCCGTGGAACTCCCCCTGCTGAGAGGAGCAGCTACAGGGTGCCCCTCCCCGGGGCCAGCCTGAGGAACCACAGGACCCTTCTGAAACTTCCCGGCAGGTTGGTGGATCCGGAAGAGAGCTGTCACAGCCGGCCACAGAGCTGGGTAACTGTGGTCCTGACTATACCTACACCTGCCCACCCGTGTGAGACAGAGATGGGAAGGAGCACCGGACCAGGATCAAGCTCAGCCCCCAACTGGAGGAATCCCTGCCTCGGCTGTCCAATGAAGACAAGGTCTGTGCTCCCTAGCTCAGTCTCCAAAGGCCAAGTGTGTGAACAGCCACGGCAAGATATGAGGTGACCCTTCACCCAGCCCCTCTCACCGGCTCCCGGCCTTCCTTTAGGGCCATCGGATAAGAGAAGCCAGGCCAGCGTGCAGGCACAGCCCGTGGAAGGAAGGAGGGCAGAGGCTCTGAAGAAGGACCCTCTGCCAGGAGCTGAGCACTGGCGTTAGCTGGTGTTGGTCTAATGAGGGAGGTAAGTACAGACAAGCACTTTCTACTGGTTACCACGACCCTCTCAACAGGGGGAAACTGAGGCAGGACATGTAAAGGCTAGGTGTGGCTTGAGAAGCCTGGGCTCAGGCTGAGTCTGTAACCCTGGCAGGGTGGGGGCGGGGCAGAGGGCGGGGCTGGCAGCCCATTCCCGCAGTCAGCCGGTGCCTGCCCAAGGCCAGCATGCCCAGGCAGGGAAGCTGCTCTGGGCGGCCCGGACAGGACTGGACGGGCTGGGACGCGACGGACGCGGGCGGTGCCGCCACATCTGAGCGCAGCAGCATTCCGGGGCACCCCGCCCAGGCCCTGAGAAAGGATGCTCCCGAAGCTGAGAGGGACTGTCCCCCTGCGGGGGGGGGGGGAGGAGAGGGGGAGGGGCACTGATGCAGGCCGGGGAGGGGGAAATCCGTACCCCAGCCCCTGGGGAGCCTTGTCCCCTTCCCCCCACCCCCCAGCTCCACCACCCTCATCCATCCTTTTGGGCACCAGGTGGAAAGGGGTTCTAGAGGATGCAGCCAGGAGCTTACACTCGCATGTTGACCCCTGACCTCGTCTCCGCATTCAACGCCCCCTACTCCCCAGGTCACACCAGCCACCACGGTTGCACTGCCCCATGGCTCAGGGAAGCCTTTGCCCATGAGGCGGCCAGCACTGACCCTGAACCCCCAAGCCCACTGATGAGGCCACCCTGAATACCCCTCCTCCCGCCTACCCACTCACAACCGTGACGCGTCTATCCCACCTGCCCCTCAGGCCCTCGACTCTCAGGCAACACGAGCCAGACTTGAGGTGAACAAACAGGATTCTATAACCCGTCACATGTGTGTCGGCCAGTACCTCAGCCCCCGGCCTTCCCTTCCACCCGCTCACACACTCGGGGCTAAGTGTTCTCCCACGCATATGTGCACGGGTGTACGACACAGCCCAGATACCTCCCAGTCCTGTGGGCCTCGGTTCTCCCAGATTGCTCTTCCGGCCCCCGACATCTGGCAGCTGTGAATCAGAACACTGAGCAGCCGAGGGCAGCAAGATGGTAGCAAGTGTGCCAGAGCCCGTGATGGGAGGAGAGAAGCAACTCCCAAAGGTTATCCTGATCTCCACATGTGAGCACACGCACACACAGGCACACACAGGCACACACACATGTGAGCACACGCACACACAGGCACACACAGGCACACACACATGTGAACACATGCACACACACACACACACACACACACACAGAGGCGCACACACTCATCCTCTGATCTCCACGTGGTAGCACACGCACACACAGGCACACACACATGTGAACACACCCACACCCTCATCCTCAGATCTCCACATGTGAGCACACTCACACAGGCACACACACAGAGGCGAACACACACTCATCCTCTGATCTCCACATGTGAACACACACACACACACAATAATAATATAATCTTTGTTTTTTAGAGCAGGAGCTAGAGAGGTGCTGTGGTTAAACCCATGGCTGCTCTCGCATGTGTGGCTCCCGGCACCACACGGCGGCTCATGGCTCAGTAAAGCCTCCCTTTCACCAACACTGTGCCTTGCTCGGGGAGGCTCCTCAGGCTGAGGGAGCAGTGGCACACACTGCTGTGTGAGTCCAGGCAGCATGAGCCGGCATGCAGCCGTCGGGCCCTAACCACAGCTGACTGACACAGCCATTGCCGAGGAAGGACGTGGGCTCTCCCAGGCACAGACGCCTGCCGTGGTGTCTGCATACAGTAAGCACTCACTGAATGCATGAACTGACTGTTGTTCACAGACCGCCTGTGACCTTCTCTCAGCCCTCCTCTGAGCCGGGGCCCTCAGAGACACCACGCCATCTACCTCCCGTGCCTTGGCCTTCTTGGCTTCTAGAACCTTCTAAATGTCCCATGTCCAGGCCCAAAGATGCCTCGTGAAGGAGCTGGAGGGGTCGGTGACCTGAGGATGCACCCTGAGTTCTCCTCTCCCCTCTAATTCTCCAAGGCCCATAGGAGCCTGTAGGCCAGGAGAAAAGAACAGGCCAAGCTCACGTGTGGCCAGACGCCCAGTTCACAAGATGACCCAGAAGCCCCAGGGGCTGCAGCTACAGTGTCCGCTCTGGAGCGCCTAACCAGAAGGAATCAACTGCTCGTGAGTATCAGGGTGTGCGTGAAGGCCTACAGGGCCAGGAGGCCGGAGACCGGAACACGAATGCAGCCAGGCTTGGCCACCAAGGCTCTGCTCGTGACCTCTAGGCTCCCTCCAAAGTGCGCATGATGGGACTAGTCAGCCTCTGTATCAGGTAGTGCCAGGCACCATCGTGAGGCGTGGGACATCAGGCTGGCAGCAGACACAGACGGGATGCCAGGTGTCACCAAAGATGCTGAGTGTTGCTGAAGAGCAGAGCACGAAGGCAGAAAGCTCGTGGCCCAACAGGCTGGGCAAGGACACCGGGGAAGGGTGGCCCAGTGAGCTCAGGATAGGACCTGGGGATTCCCCAAGCCACAGAGCCAGGGCAAGGGGGAGTAGGCACCTGTAGGCCAGCCCACCTCCCCTGTTCTGTGACCTGAAGCACCAGGCAGTCCAGCCTCGAGAGCAGTGGTTCTCGTCCTATGGGTCTCAACCCCTTTAGTGACTCATCCACAGGGGTCACCTACGACCATCAGAAAACACAGATCCTTACATTACAATTCATAACGGCAGCAAACTAAAGTTTATAAAGCAGCCACAAGAATAATTCTATGGCTGGGGGTCACCATGACATCAGGCACCGTATTAAAGGGTCACAGCGTTAGGAAGGCTGAGGACCACCGATGGAGAGGCAGGGGTTCGAGACGGAGAGAGAGCAGAGCTAGGCAGTGGGCAGCAGTGCCCGCTCAAACGATCCGACTTCTAAACCGACGAGACACGGGGGAGGGCCCGGGAGCCCGAGCTTGGAGGAGAACAGGCACTCGGCCCCTTCTGGCCCGTGCAGGGGACCCGGGAAGGAAGAAGCGGCCTGTGTGTTAAAGGGCACACTCACAGGCCTGGCTTGTCTCCACACAAAAAGCCACCCTGGGAACACCTCAGTAACCAAGAGGCCGGGAGTGAGCAAATCAGGGCCAGGGAAGCCGAGGCAAGGGAGAAGGGTCAGCAAGCGGCTGTTCTCAGGGCTCGGGCAGGAGGCTGAGGGAGGCCTGGCCTCGGCTCTGAGTTGCCAGCTGACTCCAGCTCCTGGGAAACGGCACCCACCCTCTGTTTCCCACAGACAGTCCGGGGCCTCCCTGTCAGTCAGCAGGGCCGTGAGAGCTGGTGACGCCTTTTCCAGAGAGTCCACAGCCAGGCTGCCACAGAAAGCAAAGTGAGCCGCGCTCCAAAAGCCCCTCATTGACAGGGCGGCACTTTGTACCCCTCGTCCGCCCTGAGACGGTGCCTGGCACACACAGGTCAGGGCACGGGATGAGGTGGAACTCCACGCTCCAAGGACAGGGTGAGCAGGAGGAGGCCTGGGAATCTGGGGAGGCCAGCCTCCCAAGGAGAAGCTGGGAGAGAGCCAGGAATGGGGGAGGGGTGCGGGTGGCAAATCAAATCAGGAAGATAGGGGGCTCCCCAGTGCGGCTCCGGCCTGGTCCCCGCCGGGCCCCCTGCTGTGAAAAAGCCTTACTGAAGCCTTCCAACCCTAGGCCAAACAAAGAGTGCAGGGAGCACCAGCCTGGAGGCTGAGGCCCGGGCCTGTGAGGGGGAGACGATGGTACCCCAGCTGTCCGCTCCTAGCTCAGTGGCCTGCGTGACGCAGACACCTTGCACACTTCCCCTAGGCCCCTGGGGTCTCCAGCGAGACATCGGGGGCTCACAGGCGGACAGGTGTGGGACGGCTGGGCTCAGGGCCAGTGCCAGCTCTGAGACACGCAGGAGCTGGGCTGGGCCTGGGCCTGGCAGGCGGCCTGTCCTCCCCACCTGGCAGGAGGCACTTATTACCTAATAAGGTACTTTCTCCTGTGCTGGAACAGCTTCTGACAGACCCTGGAGGGTGTGGGCAGAGGAGGCGGGGCCAGTGCTGGAGCAGGAGTCCCCCTCCTCCCCACACCGGGGCAATCAGCCAGCATAGGCAACTGCTGAGGCCTAAAGCCTGCCCTGGCCACCAAGAGCCCCTGTGCATGGGAGGTGGGGCCTTCCAGCAACCCGTTCACCTGCACTGCCTCTCCTCACGCCTCCTGACCCCTACCCAGACACACACAGTCACCTGTCCTCTAGGGACCCACATTTTTTGCCTTGTCTCCGTCCAAGAAGGGAAGTGCCCCAGAAGGCACCCCCAGTCATATAATGTCAGGTTGTACCTGTCCGGACTCCAGGGCAGACCTGAGAGGTGGAAGAGGCAGCCAGGGCGAGACAAGCAGCTGGTGACAGTGTCACCCTAACCAAGTGATCTCTCCTATGCAGGACACACTGAGGAAGTCACCAACAGGCCAGGGTCCCTTGGCTTCCTGATTCGCAAAGCCCTGAGTGTCCTTCAGAGACAAGGACACTCCCAGCCCATGCAGTGGGGGACAGCTCTGCTAGCCACAGCACTCTCCAGGGAAAGCCTCCCTCAGACCCCAGGTCCAGCTCAACTCTGAATGAGGGTGTCGTGGGGTCCTCGCAGGGAGGTGGACTGAAGAGGGGCCAGGGCAGCAGAGCCGATGTCCACACATCTGGCTCAGACCCTTGCAGGGCAGCAGAGCCGATGGCTGCACATCTGGCTCAGGCCTCGCTGGCCCTGTGCATGGACAGCAACGGCCTCCCACAGCCCGAATCCCTCTCCGTGACTTGGAAACATGGGACCCTCCCAGAGCTACGCGAAGCACCCAGCATCTAGTAACCCATGGGTGCACTTCTTGGGGTGCCCAGGAACAGGTGTGTGCCCATCAGGGGCTCTGCTGTACCTGCAGGTGCTGAACCCCATCCAGTTCCCCACCACTTCCAGGACCCCCCTGCCTCTCTGGTGGGGAGCAGGGGAAGTCTGAGCCCAGCTGACGCTGTCCCAGGGATAGGGCCCTTCACTAAACGACATCTTGGCAACACTCACAGAACTACCAACAAGAGTGCCACAGCAGCAGCCAGGCCCCTGCGTACCCAGGACACAATGCCCTAACCCAGGTGTGTAGCCATGTGTGTCTCCTGCACTGCCAGGTGGCCTGGCCACACCCTGGTGACTCAGGGCTGGGGCATGAAACTGCCGGGACGGTGGGAGAAAAAGCCACCAGCTCAGGGCCTCGGCATCCAGCCTGACTCACTCAGAGACACACCTGTCCCCACCCCTCTGTAATGGTCCCACTCCAGGGGATCAGAAGCACTCATACACACACACACACACACACACACACACACACACACATGCTCATTCCCACCCTGCTTAAGCCCCTGAAGCAGAGGAGAGAAGGAGACAGCCCCTCACTGACTAGGGCTGGCTGAGGGACTGGGAGTTGGCCAGGAAAAGCTGAACAGCTTGGGCTCAGGCCCAGATCCCAGCCCAGAAGGACACAAACTGCAACCCAGCCTCAGAGTCCAGAATGTGGCTTCCTCGGGGGCTAGACGTGGAGGGTAACAGAGGCAGGAGAGAAGCTGCCCCATGAAAAACGACCCAGCCCCTGGCCAGACTGCAGCCAGGCCCTCAGAGAAGGGGAAGCATGGTGGGCCCAGGCCTCAGGAAGCCCATCTGGTTAGGCAGGTGAGGGGCAGGCCCAGCTTCACTGCTCTCACCTGGGAGTGAGTGAGCCTGAGAGGCCCACCAGCCACAGCTCAGAGGAGCCAGAGCGCCCAGACAAGGTCCGGAGTGAGAGAGGAGGCCAAGGCCAAAGGGCAACAGGCAAGGAGGACAGAGCCACAGTTGTCCCTGGAGAGGGCCCCAGACCCCAGGCCCATCATAGACCCTGCTCCATGTGACACTAGATCTAGGCCTGGACGCTCTGCCCAGTACCTCCTTCTGCACCCCCGCCGGAACCCCAGGGTGGAGGGACCCTGCTTCCCTGAGAGTCCCCAGCTAAGGAGAGAAGAAAGACCAAGGGGGACCGCGGCCCATAGCAGCACAGCCCTGCCTGCTGTCCCTCACCTGTGGCCACCGTCACCTCACACGGAGCCAGCCCAGCCCCAAGTCTGAGCCATGTCACTATCCAAACCTCAAGCGCACCTCTCTCCAAACACGAGCACCTCCCTCTCTTCACATTTCACAGCTGTCCCCATCCCAAACCCTGACCCTCAGACTGCCACACTCGCACCCTGCGTTAGCCAGACCCTGCCCCACCTCCACAGCCCCTCCGTGCCGGCTGCCCTTCCCGACCCCGGAAGCATGCTGTCCCCACCGATAGCACCAGCCCCGCCGCTAACCCCACGCTCCCCCTGAACCCTGAGCCCATGTGCCCACCTGAGCCCACCCCACACCTGCCGAGACCAGGACATGGGACGGGCCCAAGGAGTGGGACAGATGGCCACTGCCCAGCCTGGAGTCCACCACAGAGCAGTAAGGACTTGGGGCAAGACATGCTTTCCCCTGGGGCTCCCAGCAGCTCCATCCCAAGACTCCCAAGAGTCAGGCAGACTCGGACCTCCTGCCCTGCTATGACCTGCTTTTCTCCCAGCAGCTAGTGCCCTGCCCCCGGACAGCCAGGAGCCCTGTGCACCAATGCCTTCCCACACGCTGCCCCTCAGACAAGGGTCAAGTCCAGACTGCTGGAAGAGAGGCCCAGGGCTTTTCCCGGATGCGCTTCCCTGCCACAGAAAGGCCCGCACCATCCCAAAGGCCCCACAGGCTGGGCTGCTAGAGAGGCACAGGGGAAGCTTGCTGGCCTCAGCCCATGCGTCCTCCATCTTCCTAGGTCATTGCCACAGCCAGCTGAGAGGATGCTGAGCCCCAGCCTGAGCCACAGTCCCCAATCCCTGCCCCCTCCTCCTGGCTCCTCTCAGGCCGGTGCTAGGCCCAGGCTCTCAAGTCCTGCACAACCTCCCTCGTCCTGAGAAGTGGGCCCCTCCCAGCTGACTCTTTTCCTGGCCTTCCACCATTACATCAAGAGCCCTGACTTGCACAGTGGGGACGCGCACACGTGAGACCCTGTCACAGCACGGCACGCAGCGGGCTTACACTCTTTTGCCTTATCCCGGGCCTCTGCATGGCCAGCGCCCACCGAGAAAGCCTAGCCAACAGTCACGGCCACGTGTGGCCAGCAGGAAGCGGAGAGTCAGGGAATTCAGGGACAGCTGAGGCCGGGACCAGGCCGGCGTGTCCCCGATATTGGTGCAGGAAGCTCCTGCTGCCTCCAGCGTGGGCTCCCAGTCTAGTGAAGGGAGGTCACAGCTCCTCGGGCTGTCCCCACCCTCGGGCCACCAAACTTTGGCATCAAAGGCCTCTTTTTCCCAGCCAGACGCCCAACCACAGCTTTGGCACTCCTCACACCTGTGCACCCCCCACGCCTGTGCACCCCCCACACCTGTGAGCCCTCCACACCTGCACATTCTGAGAAACAGGTTCTTGGAGTCAGCTTGCTGACCAGCTCTCAGGGACCACCTATGACTTCACCCGGCTTTCCACCTGACACCTGTCGCTAGGCCACACACACCCGGCTCATCCCCTCACAGCCCTGTGATAGGGTGTCACTAGGCCCACACACCGGCTCATCCCCTCACAGCCCTGTGTCGGGAGTGTCACTAGGCCCCACACACCGGCTCATCCCCTCACAGCCCTGTGGCAGGCTGTCACTAGGCCCCACACACAGGCTCATCCCCTCAAAGCCCTGTGGCAGGGCCGTCACTAGGCCCCACACACACCCGGATCATCCCCTCACAGCCCTGTGGCAGGCTGTCACTAGGCCCCACACAGCCTGCTCATCCCCTCACAGCCCTGTGTCAGGAGTGTCACTAAGCCCCACACACCGGTTCATCCCCTCACAGCCCTGTGTCAGGAGTGTCACTAAGCCCAACACCCCCAGCTCATCCCCTCACAGCCCTGGGTCAGGAGTGTCACTAGGCCCCACACACCCGGCTCATCCCCTCACAGCCCTGTGGCAGGGTGTCACTAGGCCCCACACACCGCCTCATCCCCTCACAGCCCTGTGGCAGGCTGTCACTAGGCCCCACACACCGCCTCATCCCCTCACAGCCCTGTGTCAGGAGTGTCACTAGGCCCCACACACCCGGCTCATCCCCTCACAGCCCTGTGGCAGGGCCTTCACTAGGCCCCACACACTGCCTCATCCCCTCACAGCCCTGTGGCAGGCTGTCACTAGGCCCCACACACCCGGCTCATCCCCTCACAGCCCTGTGACAGGGCCGGCACTAGGCCCCACACCCAGCTCATCCCCTCACGGCCCTGTGGCGGGAGCATCAAATCTCACTGATAAGACCTGATGATCCAAATGGCAGCGTGACCTGAGACCCCTCAGCCCCACTTCAGTCAAAAGGTGGAGTCCTGGGGGAGGGGCAGCTTTTACCTGAGTTCTTGTAACACATGTGTGGGGACCCTAAGCCTGAGGGAGCCAGAGGAACCTGGACACTTCTCAACACACACCACCACCGATTACCCTCTTCCTCATGTACACACACACACACACACACACACACACACACACACACACGTCTGTATAACAGCTCCCCTAGGCCCGTGGCTTCCTCACACCACACCCAGACCGGCCGGGCAGGCTGAACAGGCAGAGACACTGCAGCAGCCCTGCCCCCACGGGAGCCAGCGAATTCCACGGGGCAGCAGCGCCCCGCAGCGGACAGCATGGGACTAGACCTCCTTAGGCTCCTGCAGCCGAACCAGGGCTGGTGAAGAGAGAAGGGCAGGCCTGGCCCCGCTGGGTTGGGGGCGGGGAGGCTGGCTGTAGCTCAGAGGGTAGAGGGCCCACCAAGCACAACAAAGACCCTGCACCCAATTCCTCAACCAACGGGGAGGCACACTGCCCTGGAAGGCCAGACCCTCCAGAATGGGAGCAGGACAATCAAGAGTTCAGGGCCACCCTGGACCTCAGCCAGCTCTAGACCCACTGAGCTACAGGAGGCCCTGCCTCAACACCCCCGCTGTACCACGACAGAGAACAGTCGAGCACAGCTGCTACACACCTGTGATCCCAGCACTCAGGAGGCAGAGGCAGGCAGTGCTCTGTGAGTTCAAGGCCAGCCTGGTCTACAAAGCAAGACCAGGACAGCTGGGGCTACACAGAGCAACCCTGTTTTGAAAAACTAACAAGGAAGAAAGAAAGGAAGGAAGGAAAAAAGGGAGGGAGGGAGGAGCCAGGCACTAACCCCATTGCATGGATTTGTGGAGCCTTGCAAAGCCTGAGCCCCGTCCTGCTCGCGTGGCTGGCACCATTTCACAATGTCGTCTTGTGACAGGTCGCCTGCACTCTGCAGATATCCCGAGAGTCCAGATTTCGCTGAGCCACGGCACCGCAGAGGGCTGGAGATTTAACCTAAGGGCTGTCTAGGAACTTTTCTATCGCTGGGCTAAAACACCACGAGTGGGTAGCTTATGAAGTGTTTTACTTGGGGCTCACAGTTCCAGAGGGCCAGAGTCCGTGACCACCCTGGCAGGGAGCACGGGGCAAGCGGGCATGGTGTTTGCACAGTCGCTGAGAGCGGGTCTCGATCCGTAAGGGTGAAGCAGAGAGTGCTAACTATCTGCTTTTGGCGCAGGCTTTTGAAAACGTTAAGGCTGCTCTGGCCCCATGACCTCCTCCAACAAGGCCACCCCTCCTGGTCCTTCCCAGATAGCTGCACTGTGGCCCAAGTGGCCGAACAGATGAGCCTGTGTGGGCCACTGTCGCTCAGACCACCACAGGGGCAGCGCCACAAGCGATGCGCCTGCCGGCTTTGCCCTGTGAGAGTCCTCGGAACTCTCTCCCGCCTGCTCCCAACTGGCGTTCCCGTGCCAAGTCTCTGAGCGGAGTGAATCCTGAAGTGTCAGGACAGCTGCAGCTGGTCACAGCTCCCTCCCAGTCACCACTGTGCTGTCTGCCTCTCCTGTCAGGCAGGCTGGGGAGCTTAGCGAGGTGCCCTAGGGACCTCCGGTGCATCTTCCAGTGTTCAAGGGAGGCACCGGCATCCAGGGGAGAGCGCCACGCTCCGAGAAGAGCCACAGGAGGGAATATTGGTTTAGATGTGCCCTGCCTTAAAGGCTTTAATTTTGATTTGTTGAATTGTAAAGGCTAAGAACAGCTTTGTTAGGAAGATGAAGATGATACGCAATCTTGAACAGCTGAGTTGTGGAGAGACCTGAAAGTCCTATTTATTACCCTGAGAGCAGGGGGCAGGGCATTTCCTTGTCTGAATGTGAAGGTCAGGGAAGTCAGGTGACAACTTTGTGGACGGGGCTCTACTTCCTCCTCTGCCTCAGTCACAGGGACAAAACTCAGATCATCAGCCCTATGCGGCAAACCAGCCTCCCCAGGCTCGGGTTTATGATTTGCCTGATTGCTTGACTTTGGGTCCTTCTACATAGCCCAAGCCAGCTTTGAACTCACAATCCCCCTGCCTCCTGCTCCTGAGTGCTGGGAGTACAGCCGCCTGCCCCCTGCCCACAGGTTTGCTTTAGTGTTAATTCTGGGTGTGTGTGTGTCTGGGGAGAGGGAGCACGTGAGTGCCAGGGCCTGTGGAGTCCGGGAGAGGGCGCTGGGTCCCCCGGAGCTGGAATTACAGGCAGCTGTCTGTTGTCCCATGTGGGTGCTCAGCAAGCACTTGCTCTTAGCCCTGGAGCCACCTCTCTAGACCCATAACCGGCCCCTCTTGACTAGCGGTGGCGAACAGCAGATCAGAGATTCCCACCTGCCTTCCCCACCCTGACTACTGAGCCGGCTCACTCAGCGAGGGGTTTCATTTGCTCTGAGAATGTCAAACCCATCTCAGTACACGGGAGGCAGAGGCCAGCCTGGTCTAAATAGAATGCCAAGGTAGCCAGGGCTATGCAGTGAGACACGGTCTAAAACACGAAATTAATAAATTAATTTAAAAAATAAAAGACTGTCAAAGCCAAGTTCACATCGGGAGGTCAACGACAGGCTCCTAGGTGTATGTGGTAGAGTGGAGCTTGGCTCAGACATCCGTGTGCCTGGCTCTTGTTGGTCCCTCATACTTTATCCTTCACTGTGTCGCCAGCTACCCTAAAACTTAGCCCCCCACCATAAAAGACACCTTTTAGTCTCTGTGGCAGGAGCTGCGAGTAGCCCGGCTCTTTGGCTCTAGGTTCCGGCTCTCTAGAGGCTACAGTGAAGGTGCCAGCCGGGCAGCCGTCAGCGGAGGCCTGACAGGGAACACACCACTGACAGGGCTCTTTGTGTGACCCTTGTGTGAGCCCAGGGAGGTGCCCAACACAGCCCACCATCACTTCGAGTCCCTGTTTTCTTCACAGCATCGGCACGACTGCGCCGTCGCAGCAGAGACCGTTAGCAAAGCCAGGAACACCTTCCACAGATTGGACGTGACGTGCCTGCCCTGCTACTCATTGGAAGTGGCCCCGGTGGCCCCACTCTCAGGGAACGGCACTGAAGCCCCCGATTCCCGAGACTCAGCAGGGAACCACACACAGCAGCAGGCTGGGTAGCAGTGAGGCCGAAGCTCTCCAGCGTGACTTGACGTCCAACAGGACTCGGGGGCCTTGGTGCCCCCTCCCCAGGTGGCACACGTCTGTTTAGAGGTGGAAGTCTGTGGAGTGTGAGTGTCAGTGCTGCTGTGACCATCGTCACATCACAGCGAGGTTGAGCCTACAGCCATTGCTGCCGGCCTCGCTAGCCGCATTTCCTAAACAGGGCCGCCCTGGTCTTTTAGAGGTCAGCTGCTGGTGTTGAAATCCCTGGGTACCAGCCAGAGAGAGAAGAAAATTAGAAGCAGCAGAGTGGAGGGCGGGGCGTTCCTGTCTCAAAGCCCCTCCATTGCCTACGTAGCTTCATGCCTCACACCCAGCCTCTCGGGCTTCAAACAGAGGCTGGGGTACAACAGACCCCACAGGAGGCCGGCCCTAGACAGCCATTGCAAAGCACCCTGCTGCCCACTTCATCCTTCCAGAGTCCCCACAAATCCTTACGCCGGGACTTACCCACCCACGATCTGCCCCACCTCTGCGTCAGCTCACCCGAAGCTGAAGACCCTCCAGTGCTCTCTGCCAGCCCTCCTCACTCCTCCATAGCACAAGTTCCTGTCATTACTAAACGGCCCGGACTCTGTTCTCACACTTTACATGTTTAAACCCCTGGTCCTCCCAGCATCTCCTGTGGCAGTTACTATTGCTACCGAGGCTAAGGCACACAGCTTCTGAGTGACAGAACTGGGGTCACTGTTTCCCCATCAGCCTGCAAGTGGACTGCTGGCCAGCTCCCCTTGAAGCTCTGCCTCTCTCGCAATATGGTCGACCTGCTGTCTAAGACAGTCTCCTAGCTCCTTCCCTTTCTGCCCCACCTTGGGAAACTCCGGCCTGTTGATGTTCAGACACAGCAATGGTTCCACTCCCACAAGGCCACAGGTGTTTTCTTTCCAACTACGGGCTTCTCAACTTTAATTTCATCATTAATGACAGCCTGCTTCTTTCCAAAGACCGAGTGGGAAGCCATTCCCGTCAAAGTCCCAACCAACACAGGGGACGGAAGTGCCTGGCCCTCGGAAACAGAGGTGGCAGAAGGCTGTGATTAAACGTCCAGGCAGCTGGGCGGAGAGGAGAAACCTGAGCCTGTGCTATCTGCAGGAAGCAGGCTGTTTGCTCAGTGGCCACAAACGTCTTTATCTCATTGTGATAAAGACTGCTTCCATGGGCCTCGCTAGAGCTGGGGGGGGGGGAGGGATGGACTGTCTGTGCCTTAAGAAAAACATTTTGAAGCCAAAGGAAGCCGTATTTTATGGGAATGTTGACCAACGCTGTGGACGCCGCACTCAGGGACACTGAGTCCCCCAGAAGAGGCACCCACCGTGTTCAAAACAGACTGTCTTGGGGCAGGATGGGCAGGTCAGGGTCAGGACTCAGCGCCCAGAGGCTGGCTGGCTAACTCAGCCCAACCACACATGCTAAATACCTGGCACGGGTACTAGGCTGCCCTGAGACACTGGCTGGCCCTTGGGCAGAGGGGCCATGTGTGAGGCTTGTTAAACCCGAGACTCTGGAGGAGAAAAGACCAAATCCACGGCTGTCCAGTTAAAACACGTTGTATTTTGTGTATATTGGAGTGTGCCTTGGACTGGCCAGCCAGCAGTCTCACCCTAAGTCAGGACTGGAGAGAGAAGCCCGAGCTGGCCCTACTGGATGTCGACATGCAGAAAAATGCAAATAGATCCATGTTTATCACCCTGCACAAAACTAAAGTCCAAGTAGATCAAAGACCTCAACACAAAACCAGATACACTAAATCGGTTAGAAGAAAAAAGTAGGAAAGAGCCTGGAACTCTTTGGCACAGGAGACAACTTCCTGAAGAGAACACCAAACAGCACAGGCTCTAAGAGCAACAATCAATAAATGGGACCTCAAGAAATTGAAAAGCTTCTGTAAAGCAAAAGACATAGTCATCAGAACAAAATGACAGCCTACAGACTGGGAAAGGATCTTCACCAACCCTTTATCTGACAGAGGGCTGATATCCAGAATATATAAAGAGCTAAAGAAGTTAAAAAGCAATAAATCAAGCAACCCAATTAAAAAACGGGGTATGGAGCTAAACAGAGAATTCTCTGCAGAGAAACACCTAAAGAGATGCTTAACATCCTTAGCCATTAGAGAGATGCAAATCAAAATGACCATGAGATTTCACCTTACACCCATCAGAATGGCAAAGGTTAAAAACTCAAGTGACAACACATGCTGGAGAGGTTGTGGAGAACTGGGAATGCTCCTCCATTGCTGGTGGGAATGTAAACTTGTACAACCACTTTGGAAATCAATCTGGCGCTTTCTTAGACAATTAGGAATAGTGCTTCCTCAAGATCCAGCTATACCACTCCTAGGCATATATCCAAAAGATGCTCAAGTACACAACAAGGACATTGGCTCAACCATGTTTGTAGCAGCTTTATTCATAATAGCCAGAACCTGGAAACAAACCAGATGTCCATCCACAGAGGAATGGATACAGAAATTGTGGTACTTTTACACAATGGAATACTACTCAGCAATTAAAAACAAGGAAATCATAAAATTTGCAGGCAAATGGTGGGATCTAGAAAAGATCATCCTGAGTGAGGTATCCCAGAAGCAGAAAGACACACACGGTATATACTCACTTATCTAGACCTATAAGATAGGATAAACATACTAAAATATGTACACTGAAAGAAGATAAACAAGAAAGAGGACCCAGAGTAAGGTGGTCAATCCTCACTTAGAAAGACAAATGGGATGGACAGGGGAAGTAGGAGAAAACAAGTAACAGGACAGAGGCCTACTGCAGAGGGCCTCTGAAAGACTCTACCTAGCAGTGTATCAAAGATGCTGGCCTCTTGGAGTCCCCTTTATGGGAGAGAGAAAGTGTTCACAGGGGTGAGAGAGCTGGCGGTTACACGTTGTTAGAAAGACAGTGAACGGGAAGGAGCAAGGGTAAGGATTACATCATGTGACTGGGGTGGAAAGCAGATCTAAGGAACAGGAACCTATTCCTAATTACAAATAGAAACTTTAAAGCAGGTCTGGTGACCCACACCTGTGATCCAGGCAGAGGCAGGTGGATCTCTGTGAGTTCAAGGCCAGCCTGGTCTACAAAGCAAGGCCAGGACATCCAAGTCTACACAGAGAAACCCTGTCTTGAAGAACAAAACAAAACAAAACAAACAAACAAAAAAAACCTAGAAAATTTAACTTGCACGGACCTAACTCGGGACAAACAGGAACTTATTAAGTGTCTTAACTGCAGACAGAGCTCTTACCCTACAAGATCTATTTTTCCTGTCTTGGTCACCCATTCACTTGCAAGGTATATTGGTGCTGTTTTTGGTCCCACAGTTTCCCGGCAACCCTTGCATCTTGTCTCTCTCTAACAGGACGCAAGGCTGCTGTAGCTGGCCAGCTTTGCTCAAACTTGACCATCAGCCTGTGGGGCCAGATAGCTGCAGTGAAAGACCCCAGGATGCCACGGTCCCTTCCGGCACAGGAAGGGACACTGAGATTCCTTCCTGCTTCAGTTACTGTTGCTGTGAGGCTGACGCAGCAAGCAAACCCACAGACTGACGTCTCCCTTGGAAACCACCTGGGAAATGTCATCCTCCGCACGTCCTCCCAGCAGCCGCCTGGGCATGGGGCTCTGTGTGCCAGAAACAGGCTTCTTCCGGAGTCCGTCCTGACCTTCAGGAGCACAGCTCCCCTCCCCCAGGAACTTCACAGTCTGATGGGGAAACTGAGGCCCGGAGCCTGGCTGACCGAAGCCTACCCCACCACCCCTTGAGAAATGAGAGCGGTACACCTAGCTGAGCAAGCCCCTCTGTGAGGAAGAGCCTGAGTGACGAGCTGGAGACTGGGGGCCGGACGGGGGCAGGGCACAGAGGAAGGAAGGGGTCTTGGGCCATGAGTGCCCTGGTCTCACTACCGTTCAGTAACTTCTTCCCCAGATCCTTACACTCTTGGATCCTTGTGGTGGTTTGGATGAGAACGGCCCCCACAGCTTCATATATTTGAATATTTGGTCCCCAGTTGACTGTTCAGAGGTGATTAGGAGGTGTGGCCTTTGTTGGAGGAGGGGTGTCCCTGGTAGTGGGCTTTGAAGTTTCAAAAGCTCACACCAGGCCCAATTCGCTCTGTCCCCTGCCCAGGGACCATGATGTAAGCAGTCAGCTACTGCTCCAGAACAGTGCTTGCCTGCCTGGTGCCATGCCTCACCACGATGGCTGCGGATGAGCCCTCTGAAACTGTTAGAAAGCCCCCAACTAAACGCTTCCTTCTGTAAGTGCCTGGTCCTGGTGTCTCTTCCCAGACACAGAACGGTAACTGAGACAGGCCTTGTGTCTTAAAGTCAGGGTTTCTACTGCTGCAGCAAAACACTGAGGCTGAAAAAGCAGGTTGGGGAGAAAAGGATTTGTTTGGCTCACACTTCCATACTGCTGTTCATTACTGTAGGAAGTCAGGGCAGAAACCCAGAGGCAGGAGCTGACGCAGAGGCCGTGGATGGGCGCTGCTTACTGCCTTGCTCCTCGTGGCTTGCTCAGCCTGCTTTCTTGTAGAACCCAGGACCACCAGCCCAGGGATGGCTCCACCCACCCCGGGCTGGTCCTCCCACACTGATCACTAACTGAGAAAAAGCCCTACAGCTGGACCCGGTGGAGGCGTTTCCTCAGCTGAGGCTCCTTCCTCCTGACGACTCTAGCTGTGTCCAGCTGACCAGAACCAGCCAGTAGGCCTTGCATTGTTATTGTGGGCTCAGATGAGAACCCCGGGCCCTATGCCACAGCCCCAGTAGCCACGGAGCTGGCACGCCGGTGCAGGGCTGGACCTGCTATGTGCTGTGACCTTCATGACGTTCAGTGTTGGCTGTCAGGCAGGGAGTCTCACAAAGCCCACGCTGGGTTCCGTGGTTCTGAAGATGGGGTGTCTCTACCACACCCCACCAACGCATGGCAGCGATCTGCAGAGGGCAAGGACAAGGGAGAGAGTGAAGAAAGAAAAACTTAACTCTGCTTAGAAAGAGGGCAGACTCAAGGAAGGCTCGGTAAGGAGCTGTGTCAAGAGAAGACCTAGAGGTTAGGAAGTACAGGCCTGGCAGCCAGCCGGGCGTGGCGGCACCGCTTTAACCCCAGCACTTTAGAGAGGGAGGCGGGCAGAGCCCTGTGTTCACCAATAGCCAGGTCTACATAATGAAACCCTGTACTGTCACGGCCCAGTGCGAAAAGGATGCCAACACCACGCCTGACAGCCTGAGGTCCACTCCAGAGCCTGTAGGGTAGGAGAGAACCTACTGCTCCACACTCTCTTCTGACCTCCACACATGGACCATGGAGCACGGGTGAGCATGTACACACACACATACACACACACTGTAATTAAAAAAAAAAAAAAAGCAAGCATTAAAGAGGGATGGAGAGATGGCTCAGAGGTTAAGAGCACTGACTGCTCTTCCTAAAGGTTCTGAGTTCAATTCCCAGCAACCACACGGTGGTTCACAAGCATCTAAAACGTGGTCTGGTGCCCTCTTCTGCTGTGCAGACGTACAAGCAGGCAGAACACTGTCTGCATAATAAATAAATCTTTTTTTAAAAAGCGTTAAAGAAAAGATGGATCTATAAAACAACGCTGGAGAAAACTGCGTTCCTCTAATTGGCCTCACGCCCTCCTCCCTCTCGCGTGGTTTCTATGGCAGTTATGCCCTGCCCCTTCCTGAGAGATCAGTGTGCTGTGGGGAGCACGGGAGGGTCCCAGCTAATTGAGGAGGTGGGCTTCCTCAGTGGCCTCTGGGCCTGCTAATGGCTGCCTAGCTCCCGACCAACGCCCTGCAGCCGGCAAGGACTCAGTGTGTTTGCATCTGGGGGTGGGAACGCGATCGTGGGAACGCCAGTGTCGGTGCGGTTTCTTAGCAACACCTCCACAGGGCCTGCTCCCGAAAGCCACCGTGGCATCCACTAGAGGGCAGCAGTCGTCCGCAGATGCCTCCCGGCCACCGGGTCCCTTTCCACCTCTTTTGAAGGGGGATGTAGCATCTCGTTTCATTGCAGGTGTGCAGGCATGCATGAATGCGAACACGCAGGCGCACACGCAGCCTATGTGTTTCGCTGAAGACTTCATCGATGCTGTGTATCAGCAGACTCAGGATGGGCCTAGGACACCATCTGGGTCTAAATGAGTTTTGCTGCGGGCTTCTCAGAAGCCACTTCCAGGGTCTCTAGGAGAAGCCTCCAGGAGCCCCTCCCAGCCCACAGACGCCAGGAGGCAGGAGCCCTGGGAGGCACCATGCCATTCAGACCACACGAGGGCGCTGTTCTCGGACAAGGACGAGGGGCAATGGCTAGTGAGGCAGGTTGTCTAGAGAATCCTAGGCAGAGCTGAACCAGCCCTGGGGGCCGTCCACCACACTGACAGCCATCTAAACCGGTGAAACAGACTGTTCAAGCCACCGTGAGACGTGCCTTTCTTTGCAAACGAATGGTCAGGCCCAGCTCACTGGGGGCAGGGCCACCCCTGGGCTGGAGGCCCTGGGAGCTTTAAGCAAACAGGCTGAGCAAGCCATGAGGAGCAGGCCAGTGAGCAGTGTTCCTCTGTGGCCTCTGCATCAGCTCCTGCTCCAGGTTCCTGCCCTGTTTTGGTTCCTGCCCCGACTTCCCTCAGGGATGGACCTTGAGGAGGAGCTGAAGGCCGGGGTAAATACTTCCCAGCTCCTAACCCTAGGCCACTTCACAAGATGTGTCCCTACTATGTCCCCAGTCCCTATCCTGGCACCATCTCAGGCTAGATCTGAAGATGCAGGTGAATGGGGAGCCCGTTGAGCCCGCCACAGACGTAGCTGAGGTGCTGTGTGGGGTGGGGGCAGTGCTGTGTGGGGTGTGCCAGGTGTGAGACAGTGCCTGACCTGGGCCTCAGGTGACCTTCCACTGGCTGGGGCTCACTGTGCCAGGCAGACAGCTTGTGTCTGAAAGGAGATGGGATGGGGACAAGATGAGACGAGCTGCAGGCAGCAAATGATGGGTGACGTTTCCAGGGAGGCCACAAAACTCTCTGACGTCCAAGATGGAGGCCCTTGGTGCTGTGGGACTTTTGAGACTCAGAGCATGGCCAGAAAGCCTAACAGAGAGGTGGCTCAGCGGTTAAGAGCACTGGGCGCTTGCTGGGCAGATGGACCAGAGTTCAGTTCCCAGCGTCCACACGGTGGCCCTCAACCATCTGTAACTCCTCTTCAGTTCCAGGAGATCCATCGCCCTCTTCTGGCTCCCACGGGCACAGACACAGACATTCCTACCGGCAAATGGCCCACAACCACGAAGTAAAAAGGGTAAAGCGTACGTTGCTATTCTGTTTTACACACTCAGATTTGAATAGCAGCAGGGGGCTGGCGACTACTGTCCTGGGGGTGGGCCAACCTGAAGGACCACAGGTCTGGCCTCTGGGTAGCTAACTGTCTCACCACAGAGGACAGGAGCCAGGGCCAGCAGGCTTGGAGGAGGCGCTGAATGGAAACCGAGACAGCGCTGGAAGGCCATTCTGTACCTGGCATTAACGGGCCGGGAGGAATGAAAGAGTGCCCTGCCAAACACCAGAGGTCATTCGCCCAAGCCTGGGGTCAGCTTCAGGCCACAGACTGCAGCTTGGAGTGGCTCACATTTGCTTGCTTCCTTTTTCCCTATTAGAACCCGCTTCAGTCTCACAGTAGAAAAGGCTAAATGCAAACAAAGTTAATAGAATTCATGCAAAACGCTGGGTCTCTGCCTCCTGAGAAATCGGAGGCTGGGACGGCACTGGCCTCGCTGCCTCTCAGCACAGAACCCTTAGTCTAGTTTCCGCTGCTGTAACCCCGCAAACGGGTACTTTATGAAGAAAAGAAATTCACTTCTCACTTCTCCAGAGGCTGAGCAGTCTGAGAGGCCAGCACAGTTGCTGGTCGGAGCCTCAGGCTGCACTGTCTTCAGACCAGATGTCAGGTAAGTGTACAAGGCAGAGAGCTAGCCTGGCAACAAAGCCACTCCTTACACAACTATGGCCGCCATTCATTCTTGAGGGTGACGCCCCCAAGGCCTCTTCAAAGTCCTGTAGCCCAGAGCCATCACTGTGAGCTACACTCTGACACACCTCGGGTGCCACGCAAGTAAGTTCCCATGATCCTTCAGCCCCAGCGTGCTGCCCAGCAGCCTAGTGAAGAACCGGAAGTCAATCAGCAGTGCAGGGGTTAATGTAACCGTTTAAACTGCAACAGGAGTTAGCAGCACAGATGGACCCAGTCTTCAAGGAAGAAGACAGGAAAGGCCCACACAGGCCCCCCTCAGGGAGGCGGGTGGTCCAAACCCAGGGCCTTCAGTCCATGCCTACAGGACGGGCAAGTGTTCAGCACAGGGCATTTTGCATCCATTT
Source organism: Meriones unguiculatus (assembly GCF_030254825.1). NCBI lineage: Eukaryota > Metazoa > Chordata > Mammalia > Rodentia > Muridae > Meriones > Meriones unguiculatus. The sequence goes on from NC_083356.1 coordinate 2,093,072, forward strand.
TTACTTTCTCAAATATTACATGAAAGTATTCTTGGTTTTATGTTCAGGGAAAGTGGTTTCCTTGCTTCTCCCTCGTCCCTGCTCTGGGGAAGTGATCACACCCTGAACGTAGAGGACACCCACGCTGACTGGCAGATGAAGGAGGTCAAACCAGGCCTGGCCGCCCTAAACAGGGCTTTCTACAGGAACCTAACTGGTAGATGAAAGCGTATTTATGGGATTTCTTAGACTGGCTTACAGGCTATGGTCCAGGTAGCCCAACAAAAACTGTTGAATGTAGAGGAATTCAGAGCATGGCTGCTCTGGCAAGAGGTCATATCCAAAGATCTTCTAGGTCTGTGTGATCTGACTGGAATTCAGACATTCATCCCAGGAGACAGAGGCCAGCAGATCTCTGAGTTCAAGGTCATCCTGGTATAGAGCAAGTTTCAGGTAAAGGAAAGCTTAGGCCCAGGCATGGTGGTGCATGCACTTAATCCCAGCACTCAGGAGACAGAGGCTTGCAGATCTCTGCTTCTAGTCAGTTTTGTTCAGGCAGCTCCACTGAGTACGTGGGCTGAGAGGCGGTGCAGTCCATGGGATTCAGAGGCAGTTTTACCTGGAGAGTTTTACAGAGACGGGATGAAGAGAGAACAAGCTAGACACAGGTGAAAACAAAATGAGCCAGAGAATGAGAAGGAGCCAGAAGATCAGAACAGATTGCTAGAGTTAGTTTGAGGCCAAGCAGGGCAATTCAGTGAGAATCTGAGAGAAGCCAGTTTGAACCAGTCAGCTTGGAGAGGCATTTGAGCCAGAACAGGTGAGTTGAACCAGCCAGTCAGAGTTCAGAAGGAGCTAGAAAGGTTGAGCATATTCAGCAGTGAGTCTCAGAGGCTGAGAACATTCTAGGCCTAGATAAGATTGTGCGGACACTAGAATCTTCCAGGACTAGGCCTAGCTTAGCAGTAAACCTCAGAGAGTTAAATCAGGTGGATTAAAGTTCCCTTTACAGGTGAGGCTGGGAGGGAATCTACATTTGTTCGGTCCACGGGGCTGAATGTCTCTGCAGTCTCTACCTGGTGCTGCAGTCCTGAGGGGTTCCTAGACAGCTGCCGGCCTCCGGTCTCCATCAGAAGCCCAAAGGACTTTGGTTCTGATACTGGCGACAATCAACAGGACAGATGGGCTTGCTCGCCAGAGGGAGGGCACACGGGCAAGAGCCCATTTCTTTCTTCCACATCCTTTTACGTGCGCTGCTACCAGCAGCTGCCCACCCAGACTCAGGGTCTTTCATCACGGTGGTTCAAGCCAGAGGCGACTGAGAAAATGGTCCCTCCTGTGGGCAGGGCCACCCGTGGGCTGGTGGCCCTGGGAGCTGAGCAAGCCATGAGGAGCAGGCCAGTGAGCAGCGTTCCTCTGTGGCCTCCACATCAGCTCCTGCTCCAGGTTCCTGCCCTGACTCCTTCAGCAACAGACTGTGATGAGGAGCTCTAAGCTCCTTTCTTCCCCAAGCTGCTTCTGTCCATGGTTTTATCACAGCAAGAGAACCCTAGTGAAGACGATGGATCTTCCTGATCCAAATAATCTGACCAAGGAAATTCCTCACGGGAATGCCTGCCTGCGGCTTGAATCTTAGTCGATTCCAGATGCAATCAAGGTGACAGCTAAGATTGGCCATTAACCTTCCCTCTCAGAAGGTCAGGCAGGAGGATCCTGAGCTCAGTGTTATCCTTAGCCACCTCGTGAGTCTGAGGTTAGCCTGGGCTACATGAGACCCTGCATCATGTCCAGCCAGCTATACAACCGGCAGGATAGGCCCAACCACAACAGAGGACAGCCTCGCAATTCAGAAACAGATGTTCAGAAGCATAGAAGGGATAAGACCTACAAGGCAAACCCAGACCTGAGTTTGTTTTGTTTTGTTTTGTTTGAGACAGGGTTTCTCTGTGTAGCCTTGGCTGTTCTGGACTCAATCTGTAGGCCAGGCTGGCCTCGAACTCAGAGCCTCCCTCCCTTGGCCTCCAGCGCCTATGCCCTGGGGAAGAGCCCTGACCCTCAGGCTCGGGTCGGTTTGCTTAGGCAGTTAGGCTGCTTAGATTGCTTGGGCTGCTGTGGCTCCCGGGGGACAGCCTTAGTGACCACCCTGGTGGTGGAACAGCAGCCAGCAGGTACTGAGCTCCAGGGGGAACAAGAACTGGAAGCACGGAGCACAGGGAACGTGTCGGAAGCCCATTGAGACAAAAAATAACAAGTTCCAGGACGTTTGCATCCTACGTAAAACTGGTGCACATTTGGCCGTTGCTCCTCGAAGAGGCTGCCTCAGCTAAGTCCCAGCTCGGAAATGTGTTTTTAAGTCGCTCTTTAGGGGGAAGGACTTAAATTTAGTGACTTGACATTACAGTCCTTCACAGTAAAGCAAGTCTGGTGCTGTCGCTCTGACAAAAGGAGGGAAGCTGTTCCCTGGGCAGGAATGATCTGAGTTTCTAAAGAGCCGTTTCTTTTCTTCCAGAAGGAAGGTGCTAATACAATGTTTCCTCAGGCACAGTGATCAGATGAGGCTGCAGAAGATGCCCCTGGAAAAACTTCCTTCAAGCTGGGTGAGGTGACGCTTCCTAGCACTTGGAAGCGTGGGCAGGAGGAGGAGGAGTTCAAAGCCAGCCTTGGTTACATGAGGCCCTGACAACAACGGAGGGAGAGGTCAGGAGGAACAGGAAGTTTAAAGTCGCCCTCAGCTTCCTAGTGGAGGCCAGCCTGGGTATCCCCTTGTCAAAAATAAAATGTGAGGGGCTGGAGGAAGGGCTCAGAAGGTAAGAGCAGGCAATCCACGTTCCGTTCCCAGCACTCATGTGGGGGCTCACAACTGTCCATAACCCCAGTCCTGGGAGCTATGACGCCTTCTTCCTGCCCGTGGAGCATGTCTGTGAGACACGTATGCTCATGGTGCACAGACACATTTGCAGGCAGAGCACTCATGCGTAAAATTAATATTTTTGGACTTCTTTGTTTGACTGTTTGCTTTTCAAGACAGGAGTTGGAGCTACAGACAGTTGTGAGTTGCCCGGGATGGGTCCAGGGAACCAAACTTGGGTCCTCGGCAAGAGAAGTACCCTTGACTGCTGAGCCACCGCTCCAGACCCCGGTTTCATGACATAAGCTCTCATGTAGACCAGGCTGGCCTCAGACTCACCGGGGGCCCCAGGATGATCCTGAACCTACCGTCCTATGTGAGCGTCTCCTGGGACTGTGGGCACAGACACTTGTTCTGTTTTAGGGACGGGGTCTGGCTGTGCTGCCCAGGGTCGTCTTCCTCTCCTAGGCTCGAAGGACGCTCCTGCCTTAGCCTCCCAAGCTTCCCTTTAGATTCACTGTTACATCAACAGTACAGCTGGGCACACCCGGAACCTCAGCCCTCAGAAGGCTGAGGGGTATGAATGTTAGTTCCTGGCTAGCCTCGGCTACATAAAACAGACCTGTCACACACACAGACACACAATCAACCTGAAGAGGAGGAAGTTACTATTGTAGTAAGTTTGCTTGATGGAAGAGGTGGGAAGGAGACAAATTAGAGCAAAGTATGGCACACACAGGAAAATGCCACAGTGACACCAATTACTTTGCATGCCAACTTTTGTTAAATTTTATTGTACGTGTATTGGTGCGGAGGTATCAGATCCCTTGGAACTGGAATTACAGACAGGTGTAAATTGCCATGTGGGTGCTGGGAACTGAACCCAGGACCTCTGGAAGAGCAGCTGGTGCTCTTAACCACTGAGCCGTCTCTCCAGAGGATGCATGCTAATTTTTAGAACAATTCTATTGCTGTAACATATTGGCAGCCGGGGAGGGGGGTGCAGGGCATGACTCTACTTAGCCCAACAGTCCCTCCAAAATATCAGATGACGGAACCCCTTTGTTCCCTATGTGACTCTCACTAGAACCCTTTAGGGCCTGGGTTTGGAGCTCATTTGAAGAAACACTGCCATAGCCCCTGGGAGAGGAAGCTGGCTGTAATCCTCTGCTTCCTGCCAAACGGTTTTGAAATATTCATCGATTCTCTCAAATAACAAATGATGAAATATATGCTTCTACTTTTAGTCCACTTCCCGTAAAATTCTTGTGACATTTGGTATGTGATAAAGGCATTTTTAAACAAAAGGATACATTGAAAACTGGGAACCGACAAGCAGCAAACTGTTCTTCAGCCACCTGCTGGCTTCACACGCGTGACCCCTGGGACATCCTCCCAGGTACAGGGGCATTAGGCCTACACACAGAGGGAAAAAAATGCTGGTTGTTTTTGCTTTGTTTTGTTGTGTCGTTTGTTTGTTTTAGCTCCATTGAGAGTAGAGTCTGGAGAACTGGCAGTGCCGGAAACATCCTGAACTTGATTTTTTTTTCCACAAACATCCTCCTTACTGCCAAATCCAAAAGACGGAGCATGAAGTACACAAGCTGACCACTGCCCTCCTAAGCCCTGGCCCGAACTTGCTCTACATCTCTGGCCTTGGCAGCAGAGTAGTACGTAGTCAGGTCCACTGTGCCCTGTTAGGTGCCAGCATGTTCTGGGAGGGCACGTTTTGACTGTTTCCTAGTTAAGAAACTATGACACGTTACAGTCCCCCTTCTCACCACGCTGGGATCAGTGCAGAAGCTGAAGGCATGGGGCCATTGCTTAGAAACAGCTGTCTGTATGCAGCGAACAAAACAGCTAAACTTGGGGCTGCAGAGACAGCTCAGAGGTAAGAGTGCTAAGAGCATCGCTGCTCTTGCAGAGGGCCCAGGCTCACTTCCCAGCACCTACTCCAGTTCCTGGGGATCCCACCCTCTCTTCAGACCTCCCCGGGCACCAGGCACACACATGGAACACTCATGCAGGCAAAACACTCATGCGCATAAAAATTTGATAATCTTTAAGACATTTTAATTTAAAACAGCAACACCTCCTCCCCCCCCCCCCCCCCCCCGCCAAGGAGCTGGCATTTGAACAGATGGCTCAGGCAGAGAAGTTTCCAGTTAATATGATGGTTCTTATCATAAATCCAGTCCGAGAACCACGCACACATCTTAAGACTAGTTGTTTCATAAAAACCGAGTTTGAAATCGTGCACATGAGGGTCCACAGAGACCATCAGCCTCAACTTGAGTGGCTCTCAAAGGCCAGCAGGACACGGAAATAGGCACAAAGCCTGGAGGAGAAGGTCAGAGCCAGGCTCAGAACATCCCATGTGCAAATGGCCCAGGCCCAGGCTGAGGACCCAAGGATAGCCGCCTGGAGCCCAAGGCAGCATTTGCATGAGGCATGGTGACCAGGGAGGACCATGAGGGGAGACCATGAGCGAAGCAGAGACGGCAGGGAGACTTCCGTGGGGAGCGGGAGCAGGCTGGTTACCTGAGGTCACATCTGAGGCTTTGGAAGCCCCACTTGATCCTTCCCTAGAATACATCTGTGCTGAGCTAGGATGGCTGGCAGCGGGGGTGGGTCAGTGTTCAAGGAGGAGCCGGCCATGGCGACACACACCTGCAACTCAGCTCTCGGGAGACTGTTCAGTGCCAGCCACAGCTCTATAACAAGATTCTTCTTAAAAAAAAGAAAAAAAGCTAGGGGGAGAAAGGGACACCCCTGGAAGTGCCCTCTAAGACAAAAGGCTGAAAGACACAGACAGCCCGCCCAGAATTCAGAAGGCCAGCCACCCCATCCACCCCCTCTCACACAGACAGGGGTCTGACGGTGCCCCCATTTCAGCCTCGCTGTGTTTTGGCCACAGCCCCACTGAACCCCACACAGTTCCCTGATTTGCCATCACCTAGAGCTGGCCCGCAGAGGTGGCTTTGGGGCTAGACCAGAACCTGCCTCTCTTGGGCAGAGATGCCTTCACCCACGCCGTGCTGCGTGAGCTGGGTGGAAAATGGGCCTTTGAGCTGCAGCGGCATCAGAATGGAGGCTAAGAAGACATCGGGCAACCCCAGAAGGAATGGGGTAGTGAGGAAGGATGAGGGAGCAAGGGGCCTGTAGTGTGTAGGCAAGCTGACAGCTGCTTCTCCTTGCAGGGGTCTGGCAGAGATCACTCGTTCAACCACCACGTGCTTCCTGAGCATCATGCGCCACACTCGACCACGAATGGTAAGCACCAGATGCAGCCGTGAGTGTGCGCGGTCATGGGCCTGTTCTTCCAGGGTTTATGTAACTTTGAAGAAAACACACTCACGGTGTAACTACACACATGAAGGGAGACTCAAGGACGCCCCAAGGAATGTCTGGCAGAGACCACAGTCGTCCGGAAGGTCATCAGAGAGGACAAAACATCCCGGACCTGAAGAAGGAGATGAGGCCTGAGCCAGTCTTGCAAGGGCAGCCAGGGTGGAACAGCATTTTCCACGGCCCATCGGACACAACGTGTTAGAGGGAGAATGAAGGAGGAGCAGGGACCCGGCCGGGCCACGGCCTAGGTGTTGGAAGGACCTGCTGTTGAAGTTGCAGTTTTCCCAGACAGGATAGCCATCCTGAGTGTGAAGGTGCGGGACTCCCTCTCCCCAGCAGGGCCTCCTGCTCTCTCCCTGACTTCATCTGGAGAGTGTCTCCAGACACAGATGCCCCTAGCCACATTTGACATATGGCCTCTGACACAGCTCCCTGCTAGCTCTCCCCTCCCCATGCCTATAGGATAACTAGGTGCTGTGTTTCCATTCATATGATAGGAGCAAATCAAGATCCTTGAGGTGCCCAGTTCACGCACACCTATCCTTGGAGGCCCCACCCACTCCCCAAGGGGCTTGTAGCCGCTGTTCTCTGGAATTACAGTTGAACTAGCTCCCTGCAGCGGTTCCTGAGTGGCTGATCTCCGTGCTTGCCGGCCTTTCCAGCCATGGGCCTTATCTCCTGCTCCTCCTGACTTCTTGGGCTGCTGGAAGACTGCCCCCAGGCAGGAGGAGAACCATGCCTAGGGACTTCGGGAAGGTCTGGAGGTTTTAGCCTCTGGGCATCCCTGGGGCCAGGACCAGGTGACACAGGAAGTGGCCTGGCATGGCAGCGATTTAAGACACTGTGGTGGGGGCTGGGAAGATGGCTCGGTAGTTAAGACTCCTGGCTGCTCTTAGAGAGGACCTGGGTCCAGCTTGCGTCACCCACATCAGGCAGCTCACAACCACCTGTAACCATAGCTCCGGGGGATCAAACGCCTCTTCTTCCACGGGAGCTACACACACATGGTACACACGCATACACACAGAACACTCATACACATAAAATATATCTTTGAAAAAAATAATAGACACCATGACAACAGTGGAGAATGTGGGCCCAGAAGCTCCAGTGGCCTCGGGGGCAGGTGAGAGGCAAGGCTGGTGATGCGAGATGGTGTAAAACTCTGAGGTGCAAAGAACCACAGTGGAGACAGTCTGGCTGACGGAGGGGCCAGAGCTGAGGCTGGGATGGCTCCATCACGGGCAGCAAAAGCACGTAAGGGCAATGTTTCCGGGGGGAGGGTGCACCTGGAAGCACCTTCCTGCCTGCTGCAGCCACATCCTCTCCTGCCCGTAAATCTCTCACTGGACTAGAAAATCCCACGCTGGCCTCTTTCCTGCCCCTCAGACATGACAGATTCATTCTAAGCATGGACCTTTTCACCTGCTGTCCCTCTGACAGGAACATCGCGTCCTGGCTCTTGCCTGGCTGGGTCTCCCCATGGGTCAGGTCTCAACTAAAATGTCACCTCCCATACAGACTTTTCCTGACCACCTTCAGTGATGCCGCCCCTATTGTGGTCCAGTCACCCCCTATAAATACCATGTGATGTCCCCTGAGGGACATGTGATGTCCCCTGGGGTCCTGGGGGCAAGGAGCTCTGCTCTGGAGGGCAGGGCTTCAGGGTTCACCTGAAGCCTTCAGAGTACCACCATCAGTCAGAGTGTGAGCCAACCCAGCATCCGGAGAGGGAGGAGTGCAGGACAGAACCCTGAGGAGCTGGGTGGGATACAGAGAGGGAAAGGCAGAAGGCAAAGGAGGAACCAGAAGCCCAGACAGTTACACGGGACAACAGCTGCCCAAGCACAACCGTGGACATCTCCTATCCCCTCAGCTTTGAATGAGAATGGCTCCCATAGGCTCTTAGGTTTGAACGCATGCTCCACAGTTGGTAGAAGTGTTTGGGAAGGATTAGGAGGCGTGGCCGTGTTGGAGGAGTGTGTCACTGGGGGTGGCGTTGAGGCTGCAAAAGCCTATGCTGTTCAGCTGGCCTTCTCCTCTCTGCCCCACGGCTGTGGGTCAGATGTGAGCTCTTGGCTACTGCTCCAGAGCTGTGCCTGCTTGTCTACCGCCGTGCTCCCGACCGTGATGGTGATGGACTCACCCTCTAACTCAAGCATCCCCTGAGTAAGTGTTTTCTCTCTTAAGTTGCCTTACTACGGGCAGTGATGACACACTCCTTTAATCCCAGCACTCGGGAGGCAGAGGCAGGAGGATCTCTGTGAGTCTGAGGCCAGCCTGAGCTACAGAGTGAGTCCAGAACAGGCAGGGCTACACAGAGAAACCTTGCCTTGGTCATGGTTTCTCTTCACAGAAATAGAAAAGTAACTAAGACAGCTCTCAGGTATCCGCCGCCATCACTGTGTTTTCTAAAAAGGAGAAGAACTTAGGTAACAGGGTAAGGAGAAGGCGAGGTTGAGCCCCATGTTATCCTAAAGCCCATGGTTTCCAGCCAGCTCAGAGCAGAGAGCAGAGGGCAGGTGGACACTGAGGAGGGAGGGATAAGCAACAGAAGAGCAGCCAGCGTAAAGACTGAGACATGGCCGTGGAGGAGAGGGAGGAGAGGGGGGAGAGGGAGGAGAGGGTGAGGCCAGACTGGGAAAGTCCTAGAACCAGTTGGAAGGCCAGAGAGTGGGGGTGTCAAGTGGGGTCGGTGTTCTGAGAAGCTTGGCTGCAGGAGAGTAACCAGAGGAGGCAGTGGGGGTGAAGAAGGGCTATTTTAAGGCAGAAAGAAACCTGAGTGTTGGGACACTGGAGCCAGTGAGGAGCAACTGAAGAAACAGGATGGAGGAGGATGTCGGGAGGCTGAAGGTCTGAGGCAGGGAGGCTTGAAGGGCGGCTGGTGGGGTGGACCTTCTGCAACAGCGGAGCCGAGGGAGGGTCCAGGGGCCTAGTGATTGAGGCCACCAGCCCCACACCAAGTCAAAGGTGTTTGTCCACAGTGATCTGGGGGTGAGGTGCTTCTGGAAGGGTTCCGTGGAAGAAATGAAGTTAGGAGATGGACAAGAATGACTGAGGAACAGGGCAGAAGTAGAGGACACGGGTCAGGAGACCTTTGGGAAAATGTATGATGGGCCAGCGAGAGGGCTTAGAGGGCAAACGCACTTGCCACTAAGTCTGAGGACCTGGGTTCAGTCCCTGGGACATACATGGCAGAAGGAGAGAACCCACTCCTGTATGTTGTCTTCTGACTTCACGTGTGCCACGGTGTACACATAGACATACATTAGCACACACACAAGCATGTATGCAGGTGCACTAAATAAATGTAATAAAATAAATAAAACGCCTCCATGAGCACCTGAAAGGACAGGGTGACGATGGGTTGTCAAGAGGAGGGTTCTGAGGGGACATATGTCAGACAGAAGAGGGACAGCACACAGTGTAACCCATGGCTCAGCTATCCCACAGGGCCATGAGCTGCAGCTGCATGGGGAGACCATAGCATGGGAGGAATGTTTCAGGTTTGGTTTGGCCTAGGGGAGACAGGTGCATGGCAGAGAGTCACACAGCAGAGAGGCGTCCCACGGGGGCTGGGTGGATGGCTCAGTGGGTAAGGGTGCTTACTGTAGGCCTTGCTGGATTAGAATGAAGTCTGACATCTCCGGAGAGCCATTTGTTTGTGCTCAGTCTATGATGGTGGACTCCCTTTTCTCAGCAAGGCCCTAACCCCCCCCCCAGTGTGGATGACCCCAGGTCTTGTAAGGAGTGTCACACAGCCCTCAGGGAAGATTACAGACCAGGCCCTTTCCTGATAAGAAAACCAGTTCAACTAGCCCTCTATTCCTAGAAATGCCCCACCCTGCTGAAGATCTTAGTTTTCAGCAGTGATGTTCAATTGTACTTAGGGTAACTAAGTATTGTGTTCTCCTTCTTATCAGAGGACCGTGCTATGGCAAGGAAAATAAGGCACTGTGCCACTACATGCAAATCAAGTATCCCTGACCCCCTGACTCCAGAGAATCAAACACATTCACCCTCCAAATCCCTCCCTCTGCCCAAGCAATTGCCTGCCTGCCCTGAGTTCCTGGACTGCCCCGGCTTGACTGCTGGTCTAGCTGAGTGCTATTGACTGCAGTGGGCTTCCTTCCACCGTTTGCCTGCAACGCTGCCTCAGTGGCCAGCTGATGACCTCCATCTCACTGGATCTGCCTTCTGGTCCATCCTGGCCTCTATGTGCTCAGCACAGCAGCTTAGTCCAAAGCTGTAACACTTTGGTATCACCGTAGGTTCTGGAACACCCACATCTCCACTGCCACCCTCGGTCTCATTCTGAAAGAGCTAAACTGTAACACTCCGTAGAAAACCTTTTCCACACCAGGGCCTGGGCTGCCTGGGCCTCGCCCTAAAGCTCTCCAGCTGCCTCTGAGAGAAGTGGAACCCTCGTTCTCTGGAAGCCATGCTCCAAAGCTGCAAGCTTCTTCCCACAACCCCAGACCTGCTAGGGATGTGAATAACCCTGGCCAAGCCAGTTCCCAAAGTCCACTCTTCGTCCCTACGCAGCGAGCCCCATCCCGTTTCCCCCAGCTCTCTGGCCCTCCTCTTCTGCCTTCATTCAGGGATGGTACACTTGGCACTGCCACCCTTTTGCCTCAGCCTGATCCATCCAACCTTCCTGTGTGGCTCCAGCAACATCGTGGCCCAGAATTCCCTAAGCGCCAACCCAGGAACTAGCTGGCCCTGAGGTGCCTCAGAGCTGAGCTCCTCAGCGGACTCCTCTGCAGGTGCCACACATGCAGCCAGGAGCTCCAGCTTACCCCGGAAGTAAACATGCCAATGTGTGATGAGGAGACAGGCTCCTGCTTTAGATCCAGCGGTTTGTGGTGTCCCTCAGCCGCAAGCCAAGCAGATCATGTAGCCAAGGTCCGGAACATTCTATGCTCTTGGTATAACAGCGATCCCAGTTCATTTACAACAGTCCCTGGACTGCATCACTTGGAGGTAACTCCCTCTGGCCTGAAAGCTGGAGGCCACACGTGAAGGCAGCACACACTGTGCATTCATACCTTATCTGTGTAAGACAAAATAGCACGAGCCACATCCTGTTTCCCCTGGTCGGAAGATAAGGGAGGTGTGCTACAGAAATAAGGCATCTCCTCAGGCCACAGTCAGTGTGTGTGCTACCAGAGTGCAGACTCAGGCAGCGCGGGTCCACCAGGGCTCCCGAAGCTAGACTATACTGCCCAAAGCTGGCCTGGAAGCTGAAAGAAGCAAACTGAGGGACAGGAGAGGCTAGGAGAGGAGAAAGGCAGGCCTGCCCTCATGGCTTGTTGGGCCCTGAAAACAGACTAGGCTCAAGTACTGACTTTTTCTGAAGTGGGCCAATAAATTCTCTTCTCTTTCAACCAAGAGGTTTGTTTTCTGTGGGTTCACACTGAAACATCGTCTCAGTGAAGGACATCGGGCCACAACCATCACCCACGTCTCCTGCCTCTACGTCATCCCTCACACGTGGCTACTGGCCAAAGCCTGAGTCCTGAGCTCCAGCTGCAGCCATTTTGGCTGATTTAGACCATCCACCCTTGCTGCTTCCCCATTTCCATCTGCTCCACCCTCAAATGTGCACCAGGCCTCTATGGTCCAGCCTTGAGTGGAAGCTTCCAGCCCCCTGACTGCCCCTGCCCCGGGCCTCACTCCCTGGTAGAGTCCCTTTGCCAGGCGGCTCTTCTCCCTCCACCAGGGGAGGGTCAGGCATGGCTGCGGTGAGGGGGCAAAGCTCCCCAGCTGAGGACAGCTGCTCCTCTCCACCTAGGCATGGTTGTGGTCTGCTTTACCCTCAGTCTTTGAATCCCTCTTGCTATCAGACGGAAAGCTCCCTGAGGGTAGAACTATCTCCTTTCGCCCTCATGCCCAATCTCCAGAGCATGTCAGGAATGTCAGTAGAGCAGTCAGGAAAGTAACAAAGAAACCAAGTGAGTCCTGGGTGCCAGGCAGATGCGTCCTCCCTTCCCCTCCTTTTCCCCTCCTCCCTGCTTCTCTTCCTCTCTTCCTTCCTTCCTCCCTTCTAAGCATGGTGCTGGAGCAGCAGCTCAGAGCTTACATCTTCATACTCAAGGCACAGAGAACAGAGAAAAAGCTGTGGGAGTGCCACAGGTCCCTTGAAACCTTAAAGCCCACTGGAAGTGGCACACCTCCTCCAGCACAGCTATACCTCCTAATCCTTCCCAAAAAGTTCTAGCATCTGGGTCTAAGTATTCAAACATCCGAGCCTTACGGGGCAGTCTCCTTCAGACCGCCGCACTCTCCCTTCTCTCTCTGCCTTCTCTCCGGGAGTGGTCAGTGTGGTGCTTTGATGAGATGCCCCCACGGTCTTGGACACTTGCACACCTGGTCCCCAGCTAGTGGGACTTTTAGGGAGGAAGGTCAGAGGCGGGCTCTGAGAGTTTCAAAGTCTCACACCATTCCCAGTGTAGTCTCTGCTTCCTGTTGGTGGCTCCAACTCTCAGCGCTCGATCCCTGGTATTTCACACACGCCCTTTGAAACCAGAAGCCCAAAATGAACTCTTTCTTCCATAAGTTGTCTTGGTCATGGCGCCTCACCACAGCAACAGCAATAATTAGTCTGGCCAGGCTTGGGGAACCGATGCTGACTGAACTCAGAGCACACGTCTATGAAGTCCGCTCTCAGAGAACCACATACACACACACACACACACACACACACACACACACACACACAGAGCCTGCCCTGCCCCCACTGGCAAAGCTCTTATTAGAGGCTCAATAAAGCCAAGCTCTTGACCACACTGACACGGGTCCAGGGTGCGTACGAGTCACTCCCAGCCACATCACATCCACACTCACAAAGTCCTGGCTCTAAACCAGCTGGCCTTTGACTGCCATCCTACAGAGGCTGAAGCAGGAGGATTACCACGTGTTCAAGTCCATCCTAGAGCACACACGAGTGTCAGGTCAGCTTGGGCTATTGCAGAAAACCCTAAATTTAAGAAGAAAAAAAAATCTGCTACAAATGGACCAAACTGAAGGGGAATGAAAAAAACAAACAAGCCAGGAATCCCAGGGGTCAAGGGCTAGAAATAGACCACACACTCAGAACTGTATTTCCGGCCTCTTTAATAGCAAGCCACGGGAAGCGATGTGCGCTGATGGACGGCTGTCGCACGCCCCAGATGGGAGGTGCTAGCCCACGGTCCTCACAGCACTAGGCTGCCGGGCCGTCAGGCTGGCATCGGGCAGGACAGAGGCTGTGCACACGTCCACAGAGGCCTAGCGTGAGAGGGCAGTTGGGGTGTAAAGCCACTTCAGTGCCCAGGGCACACTCATTTCTGTCCCACTCCAGGAGTGTCACACAGGAGTGTCACAGCTCAGAGGTGGCTCAGAGTGTCACGGTCCCAGGATGAGGCGTCACCACAGGCCAGGTGTCCTTGGTCCGTCGACTGCGACACAAAGTGGGTGTGGCGGGCAGCTGGGGTTCCCTGGGATGACAGCGGGTGGAGGGAGAGCTCTCCAAGAGGCACACAGCCAGCTCCAGCACCTGTAAGACAAGGTGCCCTTGTCTTGACTGAGGGAGCCATGCAGGCCGCTGAGGAGAGCAGAAAGGCCCTGTACACGATGCTGAGGCTGACAGGCTAGCCCAGGCTGTCCGTCCATCCACACAGGCTTCAGGCTGACAATGCACTGGGAGCCCAGATGTCTGCTCCTCAGGCCTACCCCCAGGCCTTTAAAGGGGGCGACTGCAACATCCCTGTTCCCGTTCTCCAAACTCCTGCATCCCCACCCATCCTGACAGCCTTGACCAGACAGAGATCCGAGGCAAACTTCGGAGCGTTTTCCCTGTCCCGAACACGTAGGCCCCTAACACCACAAACTCATTCCAAACACCCAGCCCAAGGGACATCAAAGGCAGGAAGTTGGATGAAGAAAGCTGCTGCCTGCCCACTCCCCCAGCTCTGCCCCCACCCTTGGTGTGGCAGACAAGACGATGCTGGAACAGTCACAACTACACACCCCTAAGGCCGCAGGGACTTGTGCAGATAGACCGCTTGGATCTTCCCATCTATGTCTTCTCCAGTAAGTCTCCCAGCCCCTCCCCTGTCCCTCAGGTTCCAGCCAGGAAAGCTGAGGCCAGCTGTAAGGAGCTGCCGCCTGGCATCTGAAGACGGTTCTAGAAGCAAAAAGGTCCCTGGCAAGGCCACTGAGGAAGGGCGGTGCCGATGAGGCTTAGGGTTGCGGCCCCTGACCCAGGCTGGAGGCTACACACTGTGACGGCTCCTTACTGAGGGAGGGGAGCCACGTGTTCTTCCAGAGTCTCCAAGTAGTGGGAGAGCGGAAGGGAGAATGGAGCCAAGAGACTAAGCTTGGAACCCAGAGCTCTGAGGTTGAGGTCCAGCTCTGCCCCTCCCTCTCCTGGGGATGCTGCCTATTTGCCTCTTTGAGCCTCATCTTTCTCGGAATTTGAGTGTGTCCATTTCCCAGTGAGGGCGTTCAGAAGGATCTAGAGACTGCCAACGCACTGAGGAGAGAGAAGAAAGGCACACAGGGAAGACAACAGAGTGTGGTGGGCAGCAGGCCAGCCGGGAGGAGCCTGGTACAACACAAAGTTCCCCAGTGCCCAAGACCAGGGAAGTGAGCAGGGACAGCTCCCAGGGCCCTGCCCACTACCCTGACGCCAGGGGCTCGTTCTCTGTTTCATTCTGTTTCTTCCTCTCCCTTTCTCTCTCCCTCTCCCTTTCCCCCTCTCTCTCTCTCTCTCTCTCTCTGTCTCTCTCTCTCTCTCACACACACACACACACACACACACACACTGCCCTGGACTCTGAGGACTCTGAGGCGGAGTGGGAGGCATCTCTGATGTGAGAAACCTGTCACTCCCCAGGCTGGTGTGGCACGGTGGCCCAGGACTAGTGCCAACTCCTTAGCTGCTAAGCAAGGATCACACATCATCAGCTTCACAGCGGATTACCTGCACCTGCCCACACCCTCAGCCCCTCACCAGGCCATCCCTGCAGGCAACCCGCACCACCGCCTCCTGCGCTAACTTGACAGCAGGAGTGGCCAGTCACCACGGCGCTCACAGAAGCCCTCAGTGGCCAGTCACCACGGCGCTCACAGAAGCCCTCAGTGGCCAGTCACCACAGCGCTCACAGAAGCCTCAGGAGTGCCCACACACAGCTGGGCGTCAGCAGGAGGTGATGAAAGCACCCCCATCTCATGGTCCAGTCTAGGTGGCCGTGGACGGGAATTACTCTGTCCTTCAGGCCACCCAGGTCCTCTTCCAGATGGTTCTTGTCTTTGGAGAGCTGGAAACAGGAGACTCAGACACAGCCCCACAGCTGGGAACCCTCAGCCCCACTGCACTCCCGCCAGAAACCTTGCCATCACCACCCCCCAACACACGGCGCACAGAGCTCCTGGCTGCGCTCGAGCCAGGCGTGAGCAGGGCTCAGGGGAGAGGGCACTGGCACACCCATCCCCACAGTTCACCCAACAACCAGGGAGGCCTCAAGCAGGAGTGAAGGCTCCTCCTCCACCTTCACCTCAGCCTGCCACCTCCTCCACAGACAGGAAGGAGAGAGCAGCAAGCTGAAAGCCAGGGCCGGACTGTATGAGCCTCCGGTACAGAGGGTCCTGTTTTGCCCAGCGGATGGCAGGCTGGGCTGGGCAAATTCAGGGGTGCGGAAGTGTACCAGTCCTATCCAGCCTCCCCGCCCTCCTCCTTTATGCCCGTGAGAACACAAAGGCTCAGGGGTGGACCTTGAGGGAGACTTCGCTCAGAGACACAGGGATCCTCCAGCCCCGGCTATCAGGCTACACACTGGGGGTAGCCAGAGGCCATCACTGCATCCACCCCACTCAGCCCCACCCCCAGCCCCACTCCCTGTGCCTCAAGGCACTCACCTGGGCAGGCTTGTGTGATGGGCCTTCTGCTGCGCTCCACAGAAATGAGCTCCGACGGCACAGGAGGCAGAACTCAAGAGTCATCGTCCCCTGCACAGGCACCAGGCTCAGCCTCCTGTGATGCGGTCCTCTCTCGAGCCAACGGGGCTGTCAGACCCTGGGCTCGCAGGAGGAGCCCACCACCCAGGAACAGGATCCCGCAGAGCACCAGGAGCGACAGCACGCCCAGCACTACCGCCTGCGCCATGCGTGGCCCCTCTGGGGTCCCAAGTGGCAACCCCGATTGGTTGCAGCAGCTCAGCCAGGCGGCCTTGGCCGAGGCTCCCACCTGGGAGCCGTTCATGCTCCCAGCAGCTGGCCAGATATGCACGCTTGGAGCTGAGGCCCAGTCAACGTATTTAAGGGGCGGGCCTCCAGGGGGCCTACGACCCACTCTGCCCAACTCCATGCAGAGATCCTGCTCAGGCCCCTCCCACACAGGCTTCTCCAGAGTGGCCTCTAGGGCTTCCTGTGACAGGCTGTGTCTTACGCCTGGACTATCTGTTCCCCAACTCCACATCCGTAACTCAGAATTGCTGGTAAGCCCAGGACTGTCCCCAAGGCTTTCCTCCTTTGCAAAGGCCAAGATTCTGCGCCCTCCGGGCTTATCAGAACCTCTAAGATTCTGGACACCCCACACCCACCCAGGCCCCAGCGCGGACCACTCTGAGCAAAGCACAGGGCAAACAGCTCTCTGTTCCCACCTACAAGTTCAACACTTCTTGTCCACAGGGACAGTCAGAATGGTGGAAACCCTTCCCTCAGGGCAGGCAAGCAGAATACGGGACTCTTCCAGACCCCAGGCCAGAAAGGATGGCTACAACAAGGTACCCAATGGCAAGGCCTGCCTCCATTCTTTCCCTTCTGTCCTATTTACCAAGGGCACAGATCTAGAGGGCAAGAGGGGAGGGGGTCACAAGGTCACAGCCCAGATCACAGCATGCTGGGCAAACTTGTGACGGCACCTTTTCCATCACCAAGCCCTCTCCGGCATCCTCCAGAGCCAGAGACTGAGAGTAGAACACCAGAGCCTGTCAGGGAACAGCCAGAGGCAACGCAGGCACAACCCTGGCCATGCACCCTGCTCCAGGACCATGACCAGGATGCCGCAGCTCCAGCATTTCTCCTGACAGGCAGCACACTCAGCTGCACTCAGATCTCCCCAGGCGTAGTCAAGGGCATCACAGAGAGCAAATGAACAAAGCACAAAGCACAGCAGTGGAGACCGTGTGCCTGTGTAGAGGTGAGTGTGTCCCCGAGCACTGCCATAAAGAGTGAGGACGGGCCAACCTGAGCACCGTCACGGGACACCATAGTCCCAAGACCGCCTTTCCTCAGATGCCCCAGTAACCACAAGCCACCCCACGGGCCCCTCCATGGGACAGGTCAGGGTTACACCTGGCTGGCCAGCACCGGCGTGTGTGGATGTCTTACACCACAAGCTCCATCAGTTCTAACCTGTCCTTAAACTGCATCAGCCGGCTCCTGCTCTAAGCTTGGAATAGAACCCTCAACATACGGT
This sequence comes from Meriones unguiculatus, assembly GCF_030254825.1. Lineage (NCBI taxonomy): Eukaryota > Metazoa > Chordata > Mammalia > Rodentia > Muridae > Meriones > Meriones unguiculatus. The sequence continues at coordinate 2,110,711 of NC_083356.1, forward strand.
GCCCTCAGGGGAGTGTCAGAAAGCGTCCATGTTTCCGGGCAGGACACAGATCAAGAGAGCTGAGACAATCTCGCACGTCAGCTTTATTTACCACCTCACGGTGGCTCGGTACAACGTGGACAGCGAAGCCCACCATGGCCGGTGTGGCACCGCTGCGTCCAGGGCCGCAGCACTGCAAAGCTGGTGAGCACAAAGCAAGGACGCCCAGGGCTTCTCTCCAAGTCTCACCAGAGCTCCACGCCGAGGGTCCCGCGCGGCCTACAGGGCGAGGGTGTCTTTGATGAGCCTGCGCATAGTGGTGGTGACGGAGGTGCCCAGCGCGTCGGCGATCTGGAAGGAGATCTTGTAGAGGTAAGGCTGCGCGTCCCGCAGGCCCGTGTCGAACACGTTGTCCACCTCTGACTGCGTGGGCATCTTGGGCAGGTACTCGTGCCGGCTCATCACCTCCACGATGTTGATGATCTTCTCACACAGCTTCTCGCCCACCTTCTCCCGGCAGATCTGCCGCTCCTGCTCCGTGGCCAGGGCCACCACATGCACCTTGACTGTCCACACCTCCCAAGGGATGCACTCATCCGAGAAAGGCCAGCGCGACTTTTTCTTCTGGTAGAATTCCAAGGACATCTGGCCCAGACCGTCGCCACCCGAGTTCCGCAGTGCATCCTGGGAAGACAGGAGCCATGAGCAGGCCATGGCCTTACACTGTGAGCCTGATTCCCACACCCAGGGAACTGGTTTCCACCCCTACCCACCCAACCCCCTAAACAAGGCAGGACACGGAACCCAGAGAGCTGTGTGACTTGTGTGAGGCGACACCAAACCCTGACGGCCTGAGACTGGCTCAAGCAAACTTGCCCACAGCTGGCTGCGGGGCGGTGCTGCATCCAACGTGAGCTGAGGTGCACACACGCCACACAGGCACACACTCACACACGGTAAGGCGCTGCACTGTGGCCAGGCGCCATGTTGTGGGTTGAATGGGATTGGCCACAGGCTCAGACTGAATCCTCGGTCCCTGGCTGCTGGAACGGTTGGGGTTTTAATTAAGGTTATGTGAGAATATGAGGGATTTTCGACATGGATGCGGAAACATCTGAGGTACTTCTCAAGAAAGGAATGTGGGATGCCAACAAAGGTGAGAAGGAACACAGGAATGCCCACGCCTTCCTCAGCTTCTAGAAAACAGGACAGACCCAGGGCGTGAGGTGCCCCCACGCCCCAGACATTCATTTAACCTTGAAGACCCACCTAAGAATCAGGCTTCCTGGCTGAACTGTAAACAGCAACTATCAAGGAACCGTAACAATAAAGCGAGCCTTCGATGCAATGCGTTTGCACTCTGTGCTCCTCGGCCAGGTCCCTGGTTTCCTTTCCGTTCTTCCACATCAATCGACCTCTCACAAGAACCGTTTGATTTGGAGGGTGGCCTTATTGGAAGAGGGTGCCACTAGGAGCAGGCTTTGAGGCCTCAAAAGCCCATCGGTTCCTGCTCATGGATCAAGAGTTCTCAGCTACTGCTCAAGCACCATGTTTGCCCGTTGTCATGCTCCTCACCTCCATGACTGTGGATTCTAACCCTCTGAACAGAAGCCCCCAATAAAAGACTTTAATGGTTGCCTTGTCATGATGTTTAACCTAAGGAATACAAGCGTCATCAAGATAGGGTGCACGCCTGCAATCCCCGCACAGGGGAGGTAAAGGCGGAAGAGTGGGAGAGTTCAAGCAGACTGCCAGGTCCAGAGGCCTCTTCAGGGTCAAGAACTTTCAACATCCCCACCGGCTTCTCTGAGCCACCCCAGAAGGGGGGAGACTCTTTGTCTTACTGAGGTGAAATGACAGTAGAGAAGCAACAGCACACGGGTGAACAGACTGCTCAGTAAGGAAGTGTGCTCACAAGCCTGGGGACCAGAGTCTGATCCCCACAGCCATAGACAGATGCTGGGTCGTGTGGATGCTGCGAAGGCTGGGCAAGGGGATGCCTGGGCTCACTAACCAGCCAGTCCAGCCTAACTGTGAGCACTGGGCCAATAAGGCACTGTCTCAAAGGATGATGCCCTGGCTATGTCCCGGCCTCCATAAGCACGTTACACACATCTGTACACACACACAAACACAAAGGTATTTAAAAAAAAAAATCACCTGCCAAAGTGATCTCCTGAAGGGCTGCACCAAAGCCTGACTCCAAGTTGTCCGATCACAGTTGTCACTCAGCTTCACACCAAGGCCTCCACTCTCACACTAGGGCCTCCTCTGTCACACCATTCTCGGGTCCCTCGACCTTTACATCACTTTCCAGAGCTGCAGAAGTGGCTCACTGGACGGTACTTTCAGAGGAACCTAGTAGTTCCAACACTCAGAACCACATCTAGCTCCAGCTCCATGGAATGTGACAGCCTCTCTGGCTTCCACAGGCACGAGCACATATGTGGCATATACTCACATGGACACACACATACATGTAATAAAATACAATCTCTAAAACCTCACCAAGATCTCCTCCCCAGATAAACCCTCCTTACTTCCTACGTCATTACAACACAAACGCAGTCTCTTTTTAAAAGCTGGAAGAATGGGAAGCTTAGGGACCGATTTAGAAGAGGGCGTCAAGGGATGGAGTTAAGAAAATGAAGCACGAACAGATCTGGCAGCTTCATCTGCTCTCTGCGTGGGACCAACCATCAGGAACTCTACCATGCTGTCCTGTGGGCTACTGCTCCAGCCTGGGCACAGAAGGCGAAGATGCCTCCAGGGCGGGCACAGCCATTCCTCCATAGACAAACGGTCTCACACCCCTGATGGACAGTGACAATGGCTAACGGCCTGGCGTCAGCATCAGACCCCATTCACACACTAGGCACATCTTGATCACTACACCCCGTGGCACAGAAACCATGAGGCAGGTACCACTGCAGCTCCAAGTTCATTTTCTGAGAGGTCACCTGCCAGGGGCAGACTTGCTGAGGAGGGATGGCTCTGGTCCCTACTCTTAGGCAGGCCTTTCTGTGCCCGCCAGTCACCAAGCAATCAGAAGGCCGAGCACTGCCTGTCTAAACAGCGACAGGAAATCTTCACAGGCTCGCCCTGTCCAAGCTTATAGTGCACAGGAACAGACAGGCTCAGGGAACAAAGGAACAAAGGGAGGAGAAAGGGAAAGAAGAGGAGGATTCCCCTTCCATACTTTGAAACTAGAGTTCTTACTGAGGAAAAAGATAAAACTCACGTTGCCAGTGATGGGGGAACAGGGCAATCTGGAAAAACTGAAAGACACCATGTGACAAGCTGTCTCTCATGGGAAATCTAGATTAAATACACACATACACATGTGGGACACAAAAGGCGGACTGTCTGGAGGAGAAAGGAGACCAGGAGAGGGATGGAGAGATCAAGGTACAGTGACACACGTATGAGACATCATAAAGGAAGTCGTTATTCTTTACACTATCTGAAAAATATTAAAACCCAGTCCACTTCCATCACCAGAGGGAGGTGACCAACATGAGCAGCTGGTGTGTCCCTGCCCCTTTCCCCTGCCTGGAAGAGTGTACACAAGCCTGGGTCACAGTGACCAAAGGAATTTCAAATTCAGACAGACGCCATTCAGGTGAGGACTTCTCTAGACTGGAAAGGCCCAGACTCTGTGGGTAAGAAACAAGAGAAGCCGTCATGGACAGCTATGGGGAAGCCATCATGGACAGCTATGGGGCTCTTAGTATAGCTGTTCTTTTTGACTGCTGCTCTTCGGCCTGGCCTGAGCTTGCCCACCACACAGCAGGGAGAGGGACAGGTACACAGGCCAGATGCACTCACCTACCTTGAACTCCCCAACGACCTTGCGCAGAGCACGGTCCAGCTCCTCAGAGGAGACGCGCACGTAGGTGAAGTCAATGAAGTCACAGTCCACGTCCTGGACGCCCACCGTGCCGATGGAGTACGTGCCCTCCTTCTTGTAGTGGAACTTGCCTGTGCTGCGGTGCAGGAGCACCGTGTGCAGCACGGCCAGCATGGCCTCCTCCACCTGCCGCCCCTCCACCGACACCTCCAGCACTTCCGACCGGCAGTTCATCCTGCAGCCAGAGCCCGAGAACAGGCGAAGGACAGCACACCTCACCCCGGCGGGGGCCAGCCTGTAAGAAACAGGTCACTGTAAGAACCAGGTCACAGCGGCCGTCCACTTTCTGCTCGCTGGCTCTGTCCCCAACTCGACTGGCCTCCAGTGTTTTGTTATAAAAATCCACAGACCCTTGGGACCAGCAAGGGGCACCTCATCAGCGTCTCCAGCCCAAATGCCGGAGACGAGACTCGCTTTCCACCGGTGACATTCGGTCCAGGGGATCAGCGAAGCTGCAGGTGCACAGAGGCAGGAAGGGAAACAGCCCCATGATGGCAAAAGCAGGAGTGGGAGCCCAGGGAAAAGCCCAGGTAATTTCCTGGGACCTTAACAGCCTGCTTAAAGCAACCGGACTCTGTCCCAAGAGCAAGAGTCACCGAACCCCGTGTGCATCAGGTCAGCACTGGCCAGAGGGCATACACAGCTCTTTACACAAACCACTTTGACAGATCAGTGAAAGCTTTGAAGGCAGGCTTTAAAACCCACAACACACACACACACACACACACACACACACACGCCAGAGCCATCTGGACTCAAGGGTAAAATACATTTAGTACAGAAAGGCTGGGCAGCAAGATCAGCCAGAAGTGCGACTAGCAATGGGACAGCGAAGTATGCAGCGTGTGAATATTCGTGCAAACAGTTCCGGGGTCAATAGCGAACAGCAGTGCTCTCGCCTCTTTTATACTTTTCTTTCTTTACCTAGTCTTTGTTTGTTTGGTTGGTTGGTTTTTGAGCCAGGGTTTCTCTGTATAGCCCTGGCTCTCCTAGACTTGTTTTGTTGACCAGGCTGGCCTTAAACTCACAGAGCTCCTCCTGCCTCTGCCTGCCTCCCAAGAGCTGGCATGAAAGGCGTGTGCCACCACTGCCTGGCAATCTCAGGTATTTCGTGACAGGAAAAGAAAAGCCAACACTCTCTCAGACCTTAAGCAAATCATCCAGCCCCTGTGAACCCCATTTTCTACCTATAAATTGGGACTACAGAAAATATTTAAGATAGTATACGTAAAACAGTCTAGTAGTTGAAAACAATGACTCAAATGTTAGGCATCCGGGTTGTGCAAACTGGGGGTGTGGTTCAGTGGTAGAGCTCGTCTGGCATGTGAAAGGGGTCCAATCTCCAGAACCCATTAAAAGAGACAGAAACAGCGAAGTTGCATCATCTTCAAATGGCTGTGTCAAAGACTGAACAAGTTACATGTGTATGCCACTCTGCTGTGCCTGGTGAGCAGCAACCTTCACTACTGCACTGTTATTACCTGGCAGCCATGCAAAGGGCAGGTGGTAGGCAAAGAGCCTGGGAGGTAAAGATAAGTTTCTTAGATGTGTGCCCTCCTTGTCAGTTTCCTGGTGACTTCTCACAACCTCAAACACAGACCATCTCCTCTTTAGACGGTTAACCATTTCCTTGCCAAAGGACTCTACATCTCGTGTTTCAATCCAGGTAGTTTACTATCTGCCCTGTTAGTGTGTTTGGGAAGTGGGGGAGGGGTGTTACTTTTTGAGACAAGCATTCATCTAATCCAGGCTGCCCTCCAATTCCTGACAATCTTCTGCCTCAGCTCCCCGAGTGCTGGGCTTTGTCTTCTGCCCTTACGCAGTAGGGCTATCTCTGGACACAAGGCAACAGTGTGTGGACCACGCTGCCTTCAGGCTGGCTCCCCCTCTCACCTGGCCATCCGCTCAGGGACGCCCGCACCATCGCGTGTTTTCTTCCTTTCCCACCCAACACTGTTCCTACAGGAAAGGGGCTACATCCTATTCACCACTACAGGCTGGCTCCCGTTAAGCGCTCAATGCTTCCTGACCCGGAATTCCAGCTTCTTCCAAAGGTTCGTTTCTCCTGGATCAAGGATGTGGCAGCTCTCTTGCTCATTACTATATTTTCCCTTGTTTAACTCCATGCTGCACTTCCCCGCCTAAAGATTCCCAGCTGCGGTCCAGCCATTTCTTCTACTCTTCCCCCTAAGCAGCAACCTCCCTCGGTTTCAGCACTGTTCCAGGACCCACTTCTCCCTTCCAGCCCCAGGCAGTTTACACGGGGGCTGCATGTCTCTCTGGTCCCCTAACCACCAGGATGAAGTCCGGCTGATCCCTCAGGACCTGCCAGTCCCTCACCTTGCGTGGAGAGACCGGAGCAGGAGTCACTCAGCCTCGAGTCCCCTTCTTCCGCCGCTCCTCCCGCGCGAAACGCCGAGTATTCGGGGACAGACCAAGAGCAAAAAACACCAGAACAAAACAAAAACAAACAAACAAACAGGCGCTCTGGATCCGAATCGACAACTCGCACGGGACGTCAGGGAGGCGGGCCGCAAGCTCGCACACGCTCGGGGGCGGACGGCGACGAGGGCTCAGACCCGCACCACAACTCCGTCCAGGCCGGCGCTCCCGCACCACAGCCGCGCGGACCGGAAGTCTGGGCGGCCGCAGGGCGGAGCCGGGAGGAACCATCCGCACCCGCGGCGGGCGCTCTCCCGGCGCGGCTCGGCCCGGCCCGGCCGGGCTGCGGCCGCGGCCTCGGGAGGCGCGCGGGAGCCGTGTCCTCCCCCGTGATGCTCCGCGGCGGCGCCGGCGCCAGGTTTTCCTCCGTGACCGTCCTCGGGGCCGTGAGGCTCGGCGAGAACAGCACCCCCTCGTGTGGACGAGCCCACTCACGCGCACCAGCGAGAGGGTTGTTTGGGGCCGAGACGACTCGCTTCCGCCATCGAGACGAGAGGGCAAGAGGGGGCAGGCGGACTCGGCGCTGCCCCCGGTGGCCGAGCGGAGTCATGGCCCCTGAGCCCTGCGCGGAGGCCGCGGGCGACCGCCTCGCTCGGAGGCCCGCGGCGTGGACAGCAGGGTGCTAAGGCCGCGGCCTCCGAGAGGCGCCCGCAGATGCCTGCAGGACGCTGAGCGCCCGGCCGCGTCCGTGCTGCCCTCAGTCAGGCTCTACGTGATAGAAAGAAGCGCTGCCGGAGGTTCCGTCCTGACGCGGTTGATTCTCTGGCATCGCTTGTGCTTTGTTCGGTCCGTTGCCATTTAGCTCCCAGAGAGCGTCCATGTCCCCAGCTTCCAGCAGAGGGCACCCCTGAGTTGTTTAACGTGAACACTGATGTCCAACTATTCCCAACACATTTCATCTCCCAAAGCCGCAATGCCTAGTTTCTAGCAAAACTACTAGGTGAACATGAAATTGACAACGAGAGAGTCAGTCACGTACTTAGATCACTGTGTGGCTAACAGCCTGGAGTCCAAACCGAGGCGTTTCAGCAACACCTGTCTGGCTTGTCCCGCAGAGCCCTCCACTCACCACCATTCCCTAAAGCGGCTCACCCCCCAGGAAGGAGTGTGTCAGATGGACAGCTCCTGCTGTGTAGCAGGGAACCTCCATGATTCGTGGTATGTTTGCCAACTTTCCGCCACGTCGATCTGGAGTCTGAAAGGGATAAAGGATTTACACTCTTGGTGTACAATAGGCTCCTGAGGGTTAGGACCAGGTGTGTCCTGGGGGCTGGGGGCCTTGAACCTAGAGCCGTGTGCATCCGGGGTGGGTTCTCTACCGCTAAGCTACAACGCTGTCCTGAGCTCTTTGCTAGCCATTGTGCCAGGCACTTCAGCGCTGACTTTTTCGTACCTGTGCCCTTCAGGCAAGATAAAGGTCTGCTGATCGGCAGTGATCACCGTGATGGTTAACGGTGTCAGCTGCAGCTTGAGTGGACCTCCCCCAGGCATTAGTCAGATGAGGCAGTGAAGGTGCTTCTGGTGAGAGAAACGCTGGTAGATTAAGTGAAGACGAGGGTCCTCCCCAGTGCGGTGGGTGTCCTCCAGTCGGGTGTGGATCTTCTGAAACGAAAAGCCTCACGGGCCTGTACCGGGCATTCTTCACTGCTTTGGGCTGGTTGTCAGTCCTTTCTTGAGGCTCCAGACTGCAGCGATCAGATTCAAACTAAGCCTTCGGCACTTCTGGCTCTCCCATTGCCGACATCAGCTCCTGGGCTGTCTGTGTAATGAGGTAAGGGTCTAGTAAACATCCACCTCTCTCCACCTCCTCCCGTGTGTGTGTGTCTCGGTCCGTGTACCCTACTGTGTCCCTGCAAACTCTAAGATGCGTGCCAGGGCCACACAGCTGCTCTTCCCTCACTCTGCCCGTGTGTTTTAATCACATTGCTGTTGTGACTTCATTGTTGTTGTTGCTGCTGCTATTGCATTGGTGATTTTGAAAGAACCTCTCTCCAAGGCTGGCTTGTGATTCTTGACCCCCTGACTGCCCTCTCAGCCGGCTGAGTGCTGGAATGACAGGCCTATAGCATGCCTGTCCTCCACACAGCACCCTCCTCCCCGCTCCACAAGGCATGCTCCCCACTAGGCCTCTGCTGCCTATCACTGAGGCTGATTCTTTCCCCTCCTCTGATTTCACATGCTGGGCAAGCCTCGCCTCTTCAGACTTTCCTGACCTCTTCCAGGGCACCTCAAACCACAGGTCCCATCCGCCTTGGCCAGAAAGGACGACGGTGTGTGGCATGACTTTTCTGATCTACACCCTGACCCCTAATGGCCAAGATACAACTGTTTAGCCAGGACTGGTGGCACATGACTGTAATTCCAGCTGGTCAAGGCCAATGAGACATAGTGAGTTCAAGACCAGTTTGGGCAACTAGAGAGACTTGTCTCAAAGTTAGTAGTATGCTAGAGGCTGTAGAGCATACTCAGTGGTTAAGAGCACTTTGCTGCTCTTTCAGAGGACCTGAGTTCAATTCTCAGCACCCTCATGGCAACTCGCAAGTCCAGGTCCTGGGGATGTGATGCCCTCTTCCGGCCTTCAAGGATACTAGGTAATAGGCACAAACATGCTACATATACATACATGCAAGAAAAAAATATATCAAGAATTTTTTAATCTGTTTTTTTTGAGACAGGGTTTCTGTGTGTAACCTTGGCTGTCCTGGACTTATTATATAGACCAGGCTGGCCTGGAACTCACAGATAATCCTCTTGCCTCTGCCCCCTGAGTGCTGGGGCTACAGGCATGCACCACTGCACTGGCTAAATAAATCTTTAAAAGTATAATAAGAAGAGTTCTGGGAATACAGAGCAGTGGTAGAGCGTTTGTCCAGCATCTGTGTGTAACGCCACACAGACAACAATTCTAGCTCGCTGGGAGTTCCAAGGCGTACAACAGAGACAATCCAGGAGACACACCTGACCAAGAAACCTCAAGAATGGTCTGAGGGCTGAAGAGATGCCTCATGGTTAAAAGTCCTTCTCGTTCTTGCACAGGACCCAGGTTTGATTCCAGCGCCCACATGGCAGATCACAACTGTTCACAACTTTAGTTCTGAGGGATTTGGTCTGTCCTCTTCCCACATGCAAGTGGTGCAAGACATCCGTGCAAGCGAAACACGCATGCACACGAAATAGAGTTAGCAAGTCTAAAAAATGAAAAGAAAAATAAATGGTCCAGAAGAAATGACAGCAGGCTCTGTGGGGCCAGAAAGAGCAAGAAAGGCAGCTGCTGCTGTCATCCTAGGAGGGTCCCTGGTGGCCTGAAAAGGAAAGGAACACACTCAGAGCAAAGAGGGAAGCCATCCTTATAGTACAGGCCCTTCGGAACCTGAGGCAAGAGGATCAAAAATTCAAGGCCAGCCCGGGCTGCAGAGTCTGAGTAAGTCTGAAGCCAGCCTGGGTCACACGGCAAGAAAGACCCTGTCTCAAGTAAAACAAGACAAGAAATCCACCAGTGTTAAGAGGAGAAGTAGCAGGACACATTCTCAGAAAGGTGGGAAGTGACCAGACAGGAGAAGAAAAGCCAGGTCGCTGCAGAGAACACAAGACAGCAACTTGAGCAAATGGGCAGCGGGGACGGGGGTGCCAGGAAGCCATGGAGCTACAGGGTTTTCTGGAGAAGGGCACGAAGAGGCGGAGAGGCCTTGCTCAGGGTGCAGCAGGAGCTCTGTGGCAGGACAGGCAGGGACAGAAGCCCAGGACTTCTCAGTGAGCATCCAGTGTCTCTGACTAGGGCGCTATCAGCGAGCTTGCGGCAAAGGCCTGGGGAGGGACCTTGAAGACTAACCCAAGTCCTTGGAAGCAGGCAGCTGGCGTTGCCTGATGAATGTGGCCTCGGATGGCCCCACCTCATCCTGGGGTGTACCCAGGGGAGTGCTGAGCCCTGAAGCTGGCCCCAAAGGCCACTCCAGCTGCTGCAGAGCTGACCCTAGTGGCGTCACAGGGCGTGACTCAAGCCCCAGCAACAACAATGAGTGGGACTGACGTCAGGCTGGGGGCTCCTGACGGTGGCCAGCCTTGCTGGGTAGCCAGAACCCTGTCCGCTGACCCTCTAGCTAGGCCGCGGGGGACAAAGACCAGCTGTCCCCTTCTGACATCTGTCCCCTGGGATCCTCCACCTCCCACTCTTTCTGAGATGTCCCATGGCAGAGGAAGTGGCTGAGCAGAGGGGAAAGTGGAGAAAGTGGCAGAGATCCTCACAAACCGGCCTCCCTGCCCAGCTTGCCGGCGTTTTCAGGCTGTGGCCTCAGGACTTGGGGGGATATGCCCTTCCTGCATTTCAACTGCTGTGTGTCCATGCGCTGTAAAGGCCAGGATGTCTGGCCAGCTTGGGGTGTCAGTGTGTCTGTCCCTCGGATTGCCCCACCTCCCTGAAAAAGCTATGCATTTGTTTCTTTGAGAGCGTGTGTGTATCTGTCCTTCCGGGGGAAGGCGTCTACGTGACCATCCTTGCGGAGGGAGTTTGCCACTGCGACTAAGGTCGGGGGTCTGTTTCTCTCCCTGGGGACTGTTCCTCTGGCCCTGGTCTCAGCTAAACCTCGACAGTCTATCTTTATGGTATCCCAGCTCCCTGAGACAGCGGGGAACCACCGGGGTTCCCCCCAAGGCTGGTCTCCTGGGTGGGGGCGCAGGCTGGATGGGCAGGGCCAGTCAGCACCAGGCCTGCCTGGCTTGCAGCTGGGCACCGCTTCCTGCTAACACAGCATGTACCAGCTGGGACAGGCCCCCTCAACACCCTCCCCTGACTGGCTCAGCTGCCACCCCCCACCCCCACAGCCACAGGGAGCCTGATTTATGGTCCTGCGTGGAGGCAAGACATTGCCAGTGTCTCGGTCAGACCTTGAAGAGACCTCGGGTGGCCCCCAGCCTGCCAGGTTCAGGCCCAGCAGGACAAGAGGGGAGCCAGAGTGGTGAGGAAGATGAGCAGGCAAGAGCCTAGCAGAGGCGGGCACAAAGCAGGGGACCCTAGAAACGCAGGGCCAGCCTGGAATCCAGATTGGGGCAGGTGTGTGTGGCTGGAATGGGTCTCCTGCCCTCAGAAGGGGCAGCAAATACGCTTTTTCCTTCAACTGGCTCCAAAAGTTTGAATTTCCACTAGCCATCAAGGCCTTCTTCAGACAGTCCCCAAAACCTGGGGGTAGGGAAGGGCATTGGCAGAATCCTGAGAACCTGTGCCCAGCACAGGGCTAGAAACACCTGGGGCTGAGCACAGGTTCCTCTGAAGGGAAAAAGCTGGTAGCTGAGCTGTGGAGCGGTAGGACCAAGCCTGGACATAACTGAAATCGAGGTAGGCAGAGGCCTGCCTGTGGATCTCACGCTCTGAGGAGGCCCACCCATCCGGGCTCTCTGAAGTCAGCAGCTTGTTGGATGGGCTCACTCAGACCTTGAAGCTACCACTCTCTAGAATCCCTGGTTCCACTCTCATGTGAGGCCATCCAGAACCACCCATGTCCAGGACACAGCATTGCCTGGCTTCATACAGCTGCTCACTGCCCAGGGCCACAAAGTGGTCTCCTACCTCACAAGCCTGCCCGTGCTTCCCTCTCCACCACTGGGGCCACTACCACAGACCAGAGCATGCCGGGTAAGACTGGACCCCGTACACAGCTCTTCACCAGCATAGTTGCCAGTGATTTTCAGAATTCCTCATCGTCTCAAGGCTGACCTCCACCACCTCCCTCCAGGATGGAGACTGGGAGTCTAGACCCGATGAGAGGCCCCTCGCCCACCCAGATCTAAGGAGAAAAGATGCTGCTGCGCCCACTTCAGAAGCTCCCCGTCCCAAGGCAGTCGCCTCACAGCTGGGGACGGGGTCCAGGGCCTCTGGGCGCTGCGCCCAGCGTGGGCAGGGGCCACTAGGGAGGCAGGTTTCCTGGGTCTCCCGTGAGGACAAACAGCAGGCTTTGAGGACTTGGAAAATCCCGCCCGGGATTCCAGGCCCTGCCAGCGTCACTGCCTTTTGACTATTGTCCCCATCGGAAACGGGCCCAGCCCCCGGCCAAGGGGGACAGAGCCACCATTGTGAGGCCCCAATAGACTCAATGCCCCCTTGTTCGCCCTCTCAGCCCCTAAGCAAGACTTGGAGGCCAGTTCTTCCAATTGCTGGTAGAAAGAAAGGGCCTCCCTCCAGGCTCCAGCCTTAGGGTGGGGCAGAAGCAGCAGGTCAGCCCCACCCTGCGCCCCAAGTGCAAGAGGCCTGGAGAGGAATTGCTGTCAGCAGACAGTCTTTTATTCCCAAAGCATGGGCTGGGCAGCCTAGTGGTCAAGAAACTGCACACTCCCAGCATGGCCACTTATGAAGCCTGGGGAGGCCGTTTCCTTCCTCTGAAGAGGATACCCTCTTTTGAAAATACAGTGGCTAACACTTACCTAGGTACAGGCCTGCAATCCCAGCACTTGGATTGGGGCAGGAGAGCTGTTGTGAGTTCAAGGTCAGCCTCCCTACACTGAGAAACTGTCTCAAAACCAAGAGCAACAGAACAGCGGCACATCCTGTGAGGTGACAGAAGCACAAGGGTCAGGAGTTCTAAACCATCCTTACCTGCCTCCACTTCCTTGCAGTGAAAAGGGCCCAGCTGGGGGAAGGCCAAATTCCAGCAGACGTCAGTTCGCTAGCTCAGAGTCCCGTAAGGATAGAGATTTTCCTTGCCTGACACACGCACAGCGTGGAAGGATGAATTATTTTGCCTTTCTCAGGGACAACCCTGTTCTTGTATTTTCCAGCGCTAAAGGCGTGCAAGGAAAATGAGAGGAAACTGGTCTGGTTGTCAGTTACTACCATTCTGCTCCCAGGAAGCACTGTCAGATAGGGAAACTGAGGCTGGGTGAGGCACTGGCTCCTGTAACAGCAGAGGGAAGTGGAGGCAGGTGCTAGGGTTACTGGTGAAGCTACTGGGGACCAGCTAGTGTCCCAGGGCATATGCTTGGAAGTCCACAGCCCCAAGGGAGCGTCTACCATGCTTGCCAGGGGCTGCCAAAGCCACCCACCTGTGGGCCTTTCTTGAGACTGCAGTGTCCTCCTAGACCTCACGGGTGTGTGAGTGGAGCCCCTGAGGGAGTCTCCGATTGGGTGGAGCCTGGGAGACGCTCTCAGTCCTTTCTGACTCTAGAGCAGACTCCCATTTTGTCCACTCAGGTCCCGCGTCAAGGGGCCATGGACCTGTTGCCTTGGGTCCTGGGCCAAGGGTGGCGAGGAATGGCTGGGAGGGTCCGGCCTCCAGGGCTCTTGGGAGATTCTGGAGATGAGTCTATGCTAAGCGTGGTAAGGGTGGCCAGGCCCTGCCTCTCGCCAGCGTGTCACAGGCCTGGGGATGCTGTTGGTTGGATTCGTGTTTCCCCATCTCTCCCCAAGTGCCGAGGGGCCAGCCTGCAGCTCGTGTGCACTAGGCAGTGCCAGTGAGGTGCCAGGCCCTGGCCACGAGGCCCCGAAGTCAGCGGTAAGCTGGAGATCCTTTGTAGGACACCTGGGCACAGGTAAGGACTTGAGAACAATCTTCTTGCGGAGAACCCAGAGACTGCTGCTGCAGATCCCGTTGCTGGGATTGGCCAAGGGTGGGGACAGCGAAAACGGAGATCAAACAAAACCTACATTAACATTGGCGACCGCAGTTCCCAGGCTCACCATACTCTAAAAAGCTCCGGGATGGTGGTAGAGGGCTCGCTGAGCTCATGTGAGGCCCCTCCTACTCCACACCCCAAAATAAAAAAGACAGCTCAGGAGGTACAAGATGGGCAAGCTAAGCGTCATCTCCGGGACTCAGGCTGTGAAGGGGAGAGCCAATACACACGCACACACGTGTGCCTGCACACCAGCAGAGGGCACCAGCTCTCACTATAGATGGTTGTGAGCCACCATGTGGTTGCTGGGAATTGAACTCAGGAGCTTTGGAAGGGCAGCCAGTGCTCTTAACCTCTGAGCTGTCTCTCCATTTTTTTAAAATTTATTTATTTATTTATTTTTTAAAGACAGATAGGGTCTGTGTAGCCCTGGCTGTCCTGGAACTTGCTTTGTAGACCAGGCTGTCCTGGAACTCATAGAGATCCGCCTCTGCCTCCCGAATGAATGCTTGGATTAAAGGTATGTGACTCCATGCCCAGCTAAAACCGTGAGCTTCTTTTTCATAACCAGTATTAAACAAAACAAAAAAAAAAAAAAAAACCCACTTTTTAAAAATCAAAGTCTAAATCACAAATTGCCCTATATTTACCCCAAAGTTTGAGCCCTAAGAAACAGACCTGTGGCCTGAGGCCACCTGTCCCTCAGGTCTGTCCCGCTCCCCTGAACCCAGCCTGGTCTCCTCACCGAGGGCTCGGCGGTGAGCAGTTTGGAGAGGCTTCCCATTTTAAGGGGCGGCTCCACACGCAGGTGTCGGGCGAGGGTCTGAAATCCCAACCCTCGGAAGTGGAGCGGGAGGACCAGCAGCCTGAGGCCAATGGGCGATGTGCAGAGCATGCAGCATCTGTGCAGTGTGAGAGAGGGATGACCTGGGGGGGGGGCTTTCCCATCGCCTGCCCTTGGAGCCTACAGCTCACCGCCAGCAGCCACGGTCAGCGCTACTGCCATCCTCTATCACGGGGGCCGACCGTGCGGGGACGCGAGACGCAAACTCGGTTTCAGCTACATGTCTATTTTTTATTCAATATATTAAATATATTAATCAGAAAAGTCACATCCTATAAATCCAGGAAAAATACACAAATATAAATCAGAATCTGTCATTCACCTTGAGTGACAGTTATGTACATGTGGAAGGAGGCTGGGAAGGCTTGCCCAGGCTGGTGGGGGACCCATCCCTTCCTC
Organism: Meriones unguiculatus; assembly: GCF_030254825.1. Taxonomy (NCBI): domain Eukaryota; kingdom Metazoa; phylum Chordata; class Mammalia; order Rodentia; family Muridae; genus Meriones; species Meriones unguiculatus. Next base: position 2,125,884 of record NC_083356.1, read on the forward strand.
CCGGCCCCCGCCTCAACCTCTTCCTGTCTGTATTTACAGTGGCTTATTTACAGCAGGGCGGTATGTGTTAAAAACGGTTTATCTTACAAAAAACAACCACGAAGGCCAGGGCTGCGCTGGAGGAGACAAATATTGGGGTCACCCCCGCGAACACCCCCTCCTGGTCCTGAGCTCCTTGCAGCCCTCTTCTGGAGTGAGGAGGGGAGCCGGTCTTTGCTCAAAGCCAGGCAGGATGGGGTGCTCTGGGGGCCCGGGGGCTTGAAGGCACATGGGTGACGTAAGAGCACGCATGGGTGTGCACAGGAGCTCAGGGCAGGGTTAGAACGACAGCGTGTCCATGAAGATCTTGTCCACGATGGGTGGAGGCGGCACCAGGTCCTCCAGCTTGAGGTAGAAGATTCGCTGCAGGCCCTGCGTGCACAGGGTCCGCAGCTCGGGCAGTTTGCCCAGCAGGCGTGACAGGCAGCTGGCCGGCTGTGGCTCTCCGGCCACCGTGGCCATGTGCTCCTTCAGGCAGCTGGCGATGCGGTTCTGCAGCTCCTCCACCCGCCGAGGCTCCTGCAGCCCGTGCCGGTCTGCAGCAGGGAGGGCAGAGTTTAGGCTCTGCGTTGACCCCTCTCCCCCGGCCGGCCCCCCAGCCTCCCCCAGCGTGTCCCACAGGGACCCATTTCCCAGGCTGGTCTCATTGGAAACCACTGTTCTCAGGGGCGACACTGGGGCCCGGAAAGTGTGAATGACAGACAGACAAAACCAAACCCCGAGTCAGCTTTCCAGGATACAGGTTCCACACTGCTGAGGAACCCTGAGTCTCACAGGAGTGACATGGGGGTGCCACCAGGGAGAGTGGGTGCAGACCGCACTACCCTTCAGGTCCCCACTCTTCTGTGTTCTATGGGGGGTGAGGCAAGAAATCTGAGTGGAAGTGGGGGTGAAAGCAGAGGGCAGAGACCTGTACACTCAGCCCGATCCTGTCCCCTGCGCTCTGCATGCTAGCACCACGACAGGAACTGTGGCTGGCAGAGCGCTGCCTCTTACACAGACAGCAGGGAGCGAGCCTAACCCAGCTGAGGCTGGTCCTTCGTTCTGGTGCTGGCTACCCAAAGACAGCATGTGAAAAACTCATGGGTGCACCTTGCTGGGTGTCTGACAGGACCCTAAGCCAGACGCCCAGCACTGTAGCCTGAGGAGTCTGTGGTCATTTGAAGGTTGGTTTGGCTTTAGGGGTGAACAGAGCTAGGTCCCTTTGCAGGTCCTAACATCCCAATGTCGCAGGCACTCTAGGGGCCCCAAACTGCTCCATGCCACCTAGCCAACAGCCCCACAACCTTGGCCCAGCCTGGTGCCTGCCACTCACCAGTGATGAGGACCAGAGCAGACAGGCAGGCAAAGGCAGGCACGTCCACAGCCAAGCTATGCAGGGACCGTGAGAAGGCCAAGATGCTGTCGATCCAATCCCCAAAGCCACGGGCACACTGTAGCCGGTGCAGGACCAGGCCCGAGCAGAAGATGAGCTTCCCCTCACCGGGCTTAGATCTGGCAGGAGGCAGACACAGTCAGGGCAGGGTGCGGGCAGGCTGGGCCAGTGGGGACAGGGCCAGGAAGGTGCTAGGCCTCTCACCGGTAGGCCAGGCGGAGGATGAAGAGCTCAAGGAAGGCAGACTCCAGCAGCAGGTCCTGGTCTCCCGGGGAAAGCTCTGCAAAGCCCGGGATCTTCTCTGCCCACTTCCGGATAACGTCCAGGGAGCCAGAAAGCAAGTCATAAAACTGCTGTACGTCACCAGCGTCCTCCTTCCCAAAGCGGGGCAGCACCAGTTCCTGGAACTGAAAGGAGCACCAAGGGCTGAGCATCACAAACGCGCCTGCAGCGGCTACAGCGCGCACGGCTGTGGCGTGCATCGGGATGTGCAGGTGAGCCCCAGGCTGGGCCGTGTGCCTGTCAGTTCCCGCAGGAAAACCCAGGGCCGTGGCAGCTGTTCGTGGCTGGCTCCCCGCCCCATGGCCACCCAGGGCATTTCCCCAACTAGACAGCGCAGAGGCGCCCCTTCCTTTCTGATGTGGGCCTGGATGAGCAGCTCCTTTCCTCGCTTGCGGAGGCACTGCGTATGCTCCTAGGGGTGGGGTGGGTGGGCAGGCAGCGCCTCACCTTGGAATAGTCCAACTTGGCAGTGCTGGGCCCGGAGTCCAGGTGTGCCCGGATGAGGGAGGTGAGCAGGCTGGTGGGGGAGGCATCTGGGGACTGCTTGGGTTTGGAAGGTAGCCGGCCCCGCCGCCCCTTGAGGCTGTCTGTCCGGACCACTGCAGAGGAACGGGAGGTATTGAGGAAGGAGGCGAACGAGCTGCAGGAGGAGGTCTTCAGGCCACACTGCACACACTTCTGAGAAGTCGGGGGGGGGGGGGCCAGACCACGGTACCCTACGCAGCCCCCCTGCCTACCCTCGCCAGAGGCAGGGGGCAGCTGCCTCCGCCCGGTGAGCCCGGCTGCCCCTCCCCAGCCGGGCAGCGATGCCCCAGGCCCGCCACCCACCTTCCTTCACCATGCCCACAGCCAGGCACTTCTGGAAGCGGCAGAACTGGCAGCGGTTCCGCCGCCTCTTGTCCACAGGGCAGTCCTTGTTTGCCAGGCAGATGTACTTGGCACTTTTCTGTACTGTGCGCTGGAGGGGGGGCAACACGGAACAGGCTGTCAGAGCATGGGGCTGGGGGGGGAGTGCCCAGGGGAGGGGACCATCCAGATCCTGCTGCCGGCGCAGACAAAAGCACTCTCTGTTCATAGCTATTTTCCTAACATTTGGGTGTAGGGGAGGAAGGAATCGAGGGCGGGGGGGGGGGGGGAGGGCCTGGGGGGGGGAATCTGGGAGACACTGGGAGAGGATTCTGCCTCAGAAGATCCCAGAACCCAAGACAGGGCCCAGGAGTGTGCAAGGCTGCCCAGACACCTGTTCTGAGCAGGTCTGCAGGCATCCACCTGCCTTTCCTGGGGCAGGGAGGACAGCGCGAAGGGTGGGATGGGAAGCCAAGCAGGCACCCAGCCCTGCGACAAACACACAGCCTGTTCCCAAGTCCACCCCCAGCCTGCAAGCACCGAACCCTCTGCCTGGGTCCTTTCATCCAGTGCCAGGAACACAAGTGCCCGTGGCCCCCTTGCCACCAGGACGGGTAGAACCAGAGGCTGCCCACTAGACTCTGTTCCTGAACTCTGCTGCAGGCTGCACCTTCTGCCCTCCTCGAGCCTCCAGGCCATTTTGTGGCCCTAGAGATCTGTGTACCCTGGTCCAAGCCCCTAAGATGGTAAACCCATGCCCTTCCTGCAGGACAGAACTAGCTGGGAAGAAAACCCTTAGAATGATTACTTTAGATCCCACTGTGGTGACAACTCCACACCCAACAGGACGCAGCCACCCCAAAACAGCGAACTACCTTGAAGAAGCCCTTGCAGCCCTCACAGGTTCGGACCCCGTAGTGCTGGCACGAAGCGCTGTCCCCACACACGGCGCAGCGGCCCTCGCTGGCACCTGAAGCCCCGTTCCGGGCCTTAGTGGATGTCAGAGGCGCATCCAGACCGCCACAAGTGTCATGGTTTGGAGAGGTGGGTGCCAAGCCTGGGAAAGGCATGGAATAGTTCTCCCCCTCACCAAGCTGGTGGGCGGCCGGCGGGGCGAACAACTTCAGGGAACTCTGGGCCAGGCTGGGACTGGGGCCAGGCGGGGGGCTGAAGGAGAAGAAGGCTGGAGGTGGTGGAGGCCCGGAAGCCTTGGGCAACTGCTCTGTCCATGCCCGAAGGCCTTCGTAAGTCTGGCTGGGGGAGAAGTGGCCAAACGAGCTATCCCAGGGAGATAGCTGGGGTGGCTGGAAGCTGGGCGTGGATGGCGAGGGGGCCGAGCAGGGGCTGCCATAATAGTCAGAGCCGCTGGAGCTCAGGGTCTCGTCCAGCGGGGCGCTCAGGGTGCCGGGGTAACAGCCGTACACCTGGAAGTCCTCAAACTTGAAGGAAGCAGAGGCAGGGGAGGTGGCCGAGGATGAGGAAGAAGACGCAGAGGAGACTGAGGAAGAAGAGGCCGAGGAGCACGGCTGGGCTGCCCCCGGCAGCTGGTACAGGAAGGTGTCAAACTCTCCGGTGTAGCCGTCCATGAAGGTGCTGAAGCTGGGTAGCGTGGTGGGCACCGCCTCGGGGCTGGCCAGGTCCATGGTAGGCTTGCTGAAGTCGAGGAGCAGGGGGTCACCTGTCAGGTGGTCGCGTGGGCCCGGGCTCGTTGCTGGTGTTCCATATTGGGCTTGGATACAGGGCATCTCTGGAGAGGGAGGAGACCAAGGGAGGGAAGGGGAGGAGTCAGCAGGGGAAGGAAGAAGCTTGGTAGACCCAGGGCGGCCAGGTGGCAGGCCTGGAAGTGAGGCGGGGTGTCGGGACCACAGAAGCTGGGGGTCCTAACCCCACAGCCCAAGTACTATCTCGGTCTGTGAACCACAAAGCTCCCGGGCAGAGACCCAGTCCAAGAGGCTCAGCCAGGCCAGCCACACCCCAGTGGCCTGGGAACTAGGAAAGGCATCTAGCCAGCCTTTCCCTGCAGGAACAGGGGGAAGCTGTGTTCCTCCAACCCCCGGCCTCCTTGTTCATGGGTGGGGGCTGGGAGAGGCAACCCACAGGGCTTCAGCCCAGCCCCCAGGAGCAGGTCTGCCGAGTTTTCAACCAGGCACTTCCTGGGAATACACTCCCAGGCTCTGCACACCCCTTCCTCACCCCACCCCCACCCCACAGGGCCTGTGGAGACAGACCTTCTGGAGAGACCAGGGAGAGAGCAGCAGCAGACTCCAGCCCCACCTCAGCCCCGGGGGCTGCGCCCACCGGCACCGCAGCCCTGCACCCACTCTGTAAGCTCTGGGTGTTTCTGGGAGCTGGGGGCACCGAGTCTCCTCACTGACCCCAGCTCCTCAAAGGCTTGAGTAACATGGGCTGCAGGTCTTCAAACGTCAAGTACAGGGCTGGAGAAAGGGCTCGGGGTCCCGAGGACCTGAGTCCAGTTCCCAGCACCTACACCAGGCGGCCCACACCCACCTGGGACCGCAGCCTCAAGGACATCTGATGCCTCTAGCCCTGTAGCACACCTACTCTCATGGGCACACACACGCACACACATACACATAATTAAGTCCCACATATCGAAGGGAGGTGAGGAACCGAGCAGGAAGACCCAGAGAGCAGCCCCTGGACGGCAGGAGAAAAAACAGCTCCCAAGAGGAACTCCTCCGCTCACCCGGCCATTTTCCTAACAGCAGCAGACACAAGCTAACTCGGCAGCGCAGAGGAGCCCACTGGTGGGTGCACAGAGACAACCTGTCCCTGCCTGTGGCCCTCTGCTAAGGCAGACATCTGTTTCCGAGCATCCAGGGGCTCAGCAAAGGTCACACACACACCCGAACTTGAAGCACCTGAATGATCAGAGAGCATTCCTGGGAGGCCCTTGCGTTCACATGTGCTCAAAGTCCTGCAGAGGAAAAGCTGGAGGACCGGTGCCTCTTCCCACCTCCCAGCCTGAGGTCTGTGAGGTTCTAGCCTTTCTACTCGGGAAGGCAAGCCCCGCAGGAACTCAAGCCAGACCAGAGGGTGGGGTAGTTGGGGCAAAGGCTGTCACCACCTGCTGGCCCTTGAAGCCCCGTAGTCCTAGCATTTCTCCCACCCCACCTGAGCCCCGAGCGCCTGGACAGGACATCACCACCCCTGGACACACACACAACTTCCCAGACAACAGTGCCCCAAGTTCCCGCCCTGCCTGCCCTGTGGCACGTCCCTCAGGTACAGGGCACCTGTGACAAATAAACATGGCCACTTCTGCCTCTGCCTGCAAGGAGCCTGGGCAGGGATGGGTTGGGGGTGGAGGAAAAGGGGCGGCAGCCAGTCAGGACGGAACATTTGTTCCAGCTTCATTCAAATCCTGTTTCTCCACTTGGACATTCTACATCCGGATCCAATCTACCCTGTTTCAGGCAGACAGCCGGCATCGCAGGCTGCAGACCTGCACCTAGCCTCCTGGGGGGGCGGGGGAGGGCGGGGAAGACGGGCTCCGGATCCAGGAGGGAGGAGGAGGAAGAGGAGGCGGGGCTGAAGGAGGGAAGGAGGGAGTGGGAGAATCCGGCTTGGGGCAGGTCCTGGCAACAGGGTGGCTTGCACCTGTTAGGTGAACCAGCCTCAGGCTGCACCCTCCCTCACGGATTCAACAGGGACCACTGGGGTGATCTGCAAGCCTGCCTGATTGACAGAAGGGTTCTGCCCTGGTCAGTACCCCGCTAAGACTTCACGTGCCCCTCTTCCTCTTCCAGAGTGCACCAGGCTACAGCTCAAACAGTCCTTCCTACGGTAGCTACACATGCCCTGCCTGACAGCTTAGTCCAGCGCAGCAATCACCGCGCCGATCTAGCTAGCCGATCTCGCTAGCCGGTTCCTTCGGCAAGGTCCAGGTCTTCTGCACCGCTTACACAGAAAAGCGAGGGAATGGAAAAACCTAGGCACAGCCTGCCGAGTGCTAAGCGAACACCTGCGGAGAGGGGCGGCGGCCTGGGAAGGGGGCCCGTGGACACTGAATCCTCCTCGGAGCTGGATGGCCCCCACAGCGCTGCAGCCCTGCCGTGGACCCGCTCCCCGCACCACGCTCAGGCAACTCCAGCCCGCCATCAGCACCCAAACCCAGAGCCCTGGGCACAAAACAAAACTGCTGGCCAAGCCTCCCACTGCCGAGCGGCACCGATCACCCTGCAGAGCCTTCTTCACTGCCCACCCCCAAACCTCCAGACCCCCAAGAGCGACCTTTAACACCAAAACTGCGCCCTACACATCTTCTTCAAAAGCCGACCCGAAGACATCCCTTCCGCCCGCGCGTACTCCCGTATCTGCCACGCACTAACCCCGCAAACACAAGCACGCTCCCCGCGGGGTACCTACCCGGCCGGCTCCCGCTCCCCCTGGCCGGGACCGGCGCCCCGACCCAGTCACTGGCTGGTCCGGCGCGCGCTCCGCGGTCCTCCTCGCACACTCCCCCAACTTTCGCAGCCTCCTGCACTGGGGCTCCCCTGGCGAGCCCGACCCTCCTCTTAAGCGCTCCGTGACGCAAGGAGAGGGGCGGGGGCGCCACTGACGCACGCGGCCCGGCGAGCTTTGGCCATACAAGGGCGCGGGGGGCGGCGCGGTTCCGGCGGGAGGCGGCGCGGGGACGGGGAGCCCGAGGGGGCGGGGCGAGGAGGGGGGGCCTGGAATGTCTGCGCGCGTGACGCACGCGGGGTTCCATTGACGCAGGGAGCGCGGATTGTTTGATCTATAAATAGTTTTCCTCTCGCCCGCTGCGCCGACTAAATATAGCAGCTTCCAGACCCACTAAGCTCCCCAAGCCAGACCCGGGATCGGGTCCCGGGGTCCGAAATAACCGCCCGGGAGGAGGGGGTGTTGTGAAGTCGCGCCCGCAGGGCATCCCCGGAACAGCATCTCCTCCCCTCCAGCTGCTCCCGGTGCCAACCGCGCCTTCTCCCTCCTGCCCACCACTACCCCGGCCTGTCCTGGACACCTGGGGCTTCCCTCTCCGCCACCCTGGGCAGCCAGAGCAGGTCAGGGCTTAGGCAAGCAACTCTGGGACACACCCAGGAGATGGGAGGTGGGCTGGGCCTCTGCCTCAGCCTCGACGAGGTGGTGTAATGGCAGCTAGAACCCCAGCGTCGCCCCTGCCGATGGGCGAACGGGCTCTGCTCTGCACGATGCTGGCTTCTCCCCAGTGGCCTTTCTAGCCCCTCGCAGGATGGCTGCGCCCCTAGTTGAGAAATTACCGAATTTCAGAACCGGGTGGAGCCTGAGAAATCTTTCCAAATTCGTGCCAACCCTTCCCCATTTTATAAATAGATTCGGAGACATAATGGCAATTGCTCAAGGTCACTCAGCTAGGTGGTGGCACTCTGGGGTCTCGAACCCACGGACATGCCCTCCGTGTGCAAGGAGCTCTTTCCCGCTTTCCCGCCAGCTCCCTGCCCCAGTCCCTATAAGGACGCTTGCCTTCCTACCCCCTCCTGCAGCAGCGGAGACAGCAGCTTTAGCCAGTTACACCTGCAGGGCGGGGCTTGTCAGAGCTGTGTCCGAGGGCAGGGCAGGCTGCAGTCACCTGGGGCCTTTCTAGGCTTGCCTCACCCCACACACGCCCCATCCCAGTCCAGCACAGGAAGAGAGAGGAAGGGATTAAGAGCATCTCAGTCTCTCGACTTTCCCACCCGGAATTCTCTTTGAAATATCTCTGCCGCCACGCCACTTCTGCTGCCAGCCACAACCAATGCCACCAGTGTAGCAGACTGCCTGTAACACCCAACCCCTCCCTCTGGCCGTACCCGTTTTTAAAATGGGCTGAGGGCACAGCCCAGCAGAAGAGTGCTTGCCTGGCATTGGCACCGGGAGTCCATGCCAGCCTGCCGCCTCTTTCCAGATCTTCACCGTCCCTGCATACGAAGCAGCTTTCGCACATGGCTGCTGCCATTCAGTGATCTGCAGAAGTTGCCTGAGACCCCAAGCCAGCATGCAGTCTTGCTGTGACTGAGTCCACAGCTCTGGACTGTCCCACGCCGCCTTCCCAAGAACTTAAAGGCCACCAGAGGAAGGATGGAGTGTGGACAGATGCCAACTAGAGCCATCCTGAATCTTTTCCCCACATCACCTATATAGTCTTATCCCTGGCTATATCACATCCGGCTCCCCATCTGACCTCTCCACCCAGCCCTGGACGCTTCCCCCGATTTCCCAGATGACTCCTGCTATGCCAGCAAACACACTGGCAGGGTCCTCCCCTCCGGCAAAGGCAGGCACACTGTCCTGTCTTCTTCAGGCGTGCTGAAGCCCCATCTTCCATTCTAGCATCCTTCTCCCTCCACACCATTTGCCTTTGCGTAAGTGGCAGAGATCAGCGTGCAAAGCTGATGTGCCAGCAGCAGGGGCCTCACTGGCTACCCCAAGCCTGCAGGCTCACCCAGGCCAACCTCCTCGAGCCTCTCTGGAGGCTGCCATCTTGCTGCCGTAAAGCTGTAGGAGAAACTGGTGCTACAGCCGCCTCCAGTGTGAGGCTGGAGGGCCTGAACTCACCACGTGCTGCCAACAAGGACGGTCCTTCTGTGGGGACACAGCTGCGGCCTCCTGTGTGGGGACCACGATGGAGCACGGAACCTGGCACAGACACCGGAGGTATAAAGGACTTGGGGCATCCCAGGCTCCTGCTCATCAGGGAGAGGTGACAGTGCAGAGACAGGCCAGTGCTGTCCAGTCGGGCCTCACACCGGGGCCCAAGCTACCAATGCACCTAGGTGAGGTCCTTCAGGTAATTCCCAGTGCCGGGCATGTCTGCAGCGCCATCACCAGCTTCATTCACTCCCGGGCCACCTGACTCTCAATAAGGCTTTCCTCACCTTAAGGTCAAGTGCAGAAGCAAGACACTAAGCAAGGGCCAGACTTTCAGGCAAGAAAGCACACTTGAAGCCATCCACTCTGCCCTCTTCCTGCCTGCCCTGAGCCTAAAATTACAGCCTGCGCTTTCCAGACAGACCCCATAACTCCTGCTGCACAGGGTTCATGCTGCCTTGACCCCAGGTCCTGTGAATGCGCCACAGACTGGGGCCTGGCCTGTCTGCTCCAGGTGTCTCGGAGGGCTGCAAGCACGCCAGGCCCTCCTTGGGATGACTGTGCCCCGAGCGTGTTGGCTCTAGAGAGACCACATTCACAAGCTTTTAACCTATGACAGCAGTTCTCAGCCTGTGCATCACAGCCCCCCCACCCCACCCCACGTGTCGCCTAAAGGCATCGGAAAACTCGGATATTTACAGTAACATAACAGTAGCAAAAACACAGCTATGAGGTAGCAGCAAGACTAAATCATGGCTGGGGTCCCCACACGAGGGACGGTGTCTGAGGGTCGCAGCCTTAGGAAGGTTGGGAAGCGCTCCCTCACGTGGCTGCAGACACGCTGGACTCGACTGAGCTCAAGTTCGTTAGACTGGAATCACAGAAGCTGTTTCTCATCACACACACACACACACACACACACACACACACACGTGTCCCCTCGGCAGTTGCTCAGAACGCAGGGAGTTAGAAGGAGCGGCAACAGGACGACATCCCAAAGCTTGGAGGCGCACCTCTGTAATCCTAGCACTGAGACAGGAGGATCACCGCAAGTTCAGGGGCCACCTGGTGCATGCATTGCGACTCAAGCCCCAGAAAATGGTGTTGGGGGAGCAGGCAGCCTGACGGGGAGTTACAGAGTCGCGCTCAGGCCCACTCCCACCCACGTGTGAGGGTTGTGTTCAGCAGGGTACCCACTCCTGCAGGGGGCCTTTTCCTCTGCGGCCTCTGTTCTTCAACAGTAGGCAGCCTGAGCTAGCCATGTCTGCTGTCATTCCTCGGCCAAGTTGGGTAAACAGGGAATAGGGGAAGTGGACTCTTACAGCCCTTTCCCACGATGCCCCTTGGGCTGGGCCCCACCCTGTGGAAGGCACCGGCCCCACCCACAGCCTCCATGCTCTTCCCATGGGGGAGGTCGAGGGGGTGAGCCTTGTTTCCTTCCACTGAGAAGCAGCCCTGGGACCTTCCCCTGCTCAGCCCCTGAGCCTGCCACCAGCCCTGACCAAGCCACTTCCGCTTCCTGCCCTGCCAGTGGGCAGGGAAGTGCTACCTTCTGCCTCAGGGGCTTCCCAGGGCAGCTCTGGGAACCCAGGTGAAGGGTCAATACCAGGTCTCTGCCTCTGAGATCCTGGGCTTTCTCCAAGACCCTGAAGTGGGCATATCTTTTTACACACCCCCCCCCAAAAAAAAACAAAAAACAAAAAAAAACAGGATCCCAGTTTGAGTTTCCAGGTTAGCCCACGAACCTTGCACCTGATCCCTCAATGCAGGCAATCCCTGGAAGAGCTACCCAAGGCCAGCAGATGTTGTAGTGAAACCTGGCCATATCCTGCAGCCCCTTGGAAACCATTTCCCCATGTGCAGACGCTGTATAGTCCATGTGTGGAACTCGGCTCCCTGAGGGGAGGAAGCTTGAAACACCGGGTAAGAGCACTTGGACCCGGATGCCAAGGACAGAGCAGGAGCCAGGGTTATGCTCTCCCTGACGGAGACCACCCCCTCTGAGGGGCTGAGTGAGAGAAAACAGGAGCAGTGTAAGCTCTCCCCAGTGCCGGGAAAATTCCAAGGTCTCTATGCAACAAGTGCCCGATGAAAGCCGATTACTGAAGGAAGTCAGCACGGCTGCGGGTGCCACCTGCAGTCCTCCCAGGCAGAAGAAATTAATACTCGGTATGCAGGAATAAGGTTAGACCTCAAGGAGAACTGGCAATCTGAGTAGGCACACACAGGCAGCTCAAAGCCCTGGAGGAAAGGCTACCTCATCTCTCCCTCCTTACAAGCTCTCTGGGGGCATCTCTACTGGCCAGTCCCCACCAAGGATCGTCCCCGACTACCTACAGAATTCCCACACCCACAAAATTCCCTGATCCCTGCCCCAGGCCCCCCCCCAACCTCCTCAGCACAAAGTCAAATTCCAAAATAAAGCCTCCCCGATAAGGAGCCTCAGCCGGAAGACCGACACACTTTCCTATTGTTAAAGTATTTTTAGTGACAGCTCTGGATCCAGTTAGAGACATGTTCAGAAAGGGGAAACTTTTTTTTTTTTTTTAAGAACCAAGGAGGAGGAGAGCATAGGAGCCTCCCACGTAAGAGGCTGTCTCTGGCCCAGGTCCCGGGGAGCATGTTTGAGGCAAGCTGGCTTCATCGCAGACTTGCTTCTCAGCACCCAGAACATCTGGGACAGGGCGAGGAGAGCAGGCTGGGACAGGGGTGAGCACGAGGTCTGCCCTCTGCCCAGCTGCTGGCTCCTGCAGCAGAGGGAGCCCACTCGGAGAGCAACCATGACACGGGCCAACAGACACCTTCCCTTCTCTGCCCGAGGAAAGACACTCTGTGGGCGACTCTGAGGAAGGAGAGGGCAAATCTGCGACCCCCCCCATCTGCACTGTCACTTATGAAGGGTTCCCAAGTCGTTTGTCCATCACCAACTGCAGACACACTACACTACCCATTCTCAGGACTGCCTACCTCTGTTCTTCCTCCTCCTCCTCCTCCTCCTCCTCCTCCTCCTCCTCCTCCTCCTCCTCCTCCTCCTCCTCCTCTGTCCCCTCAAAGCCAAAGGACTTAGCCACTCACAATGGAACCATCTGGCAGGATGGGCAGAATGGGGGAAAAAATCCAAATATTCAAGTTTTTTTGTGCCTCTGTCCCTACTCCCCAACTTACCAGCTCTTGTCCTCACAAACCCAGACAGCAAAGGACAAATCCAGGGCTGGTTGGGGCTCGTTCCACAGGCTAAGGAACGCCGTGGGGGACTGTGGCAGCTTGGCCAGCCTGTCCTTGCCCGCTGAGGCCATGCACTGGCTGAGCAGACTCTGGACGGGGACTGCCTCCAAGCCAGTGTGTCCTCTTCTGTTTATATAGCAGAAACCAGAGCTGGCCTCTGGGGACCGGGACAGCCGCCTCAGGGCCCTCTTGGCTGGGGTCTGACTTTGGCCCAGGTTAGCAAGAGCCCAAAATAGTCAGCTGACGGGAGCCCCGGACTGAGCGTGATGCTGGGCCCGTGCCCAGGCCTGGCAAACAGGTGCCCACGTCACAAGACTGCAGTGCTAACACTCACGGGGCCCTGGCTGACGGCCCCTCAGGGTGGCATTGGCAATGTATTTGACATGGGAATTCCACCCAGTCACATCGCCCAGACAACAGAGCAAACATAAATGCTGTCCCCGACGGGAAAGCTGGTCTTCAGGAGGCCAGGTCTGGGCTGGGGGCAGAAAGGAGCCAAGAGGAAGGGGACACCTGGCCACTGCTGTCACCCTGACTCAGGTGCTCCAGAGCCCACGTGTCCTGGGTCACCTGCCCCTTCCACTTACAGTAATTCTCCCTGTCCCCACCCCCAAGCTGGTGTCATGGCGCCTGCCATCGTAACAGAAGCTGTCTCCCAGTGTACACTCGGCCCGGCACTCCTTTCCCAGGCCTCCTCTGCCACCCTCCACGCTGACTGCATACCGTCTTTCCTACTCTAGCTACCTCCACAAGACTCTGCAGCCTGACCACCCGCTCTATATGAAGCGCAGGGCTGGCGGAGACAACAAGCCATCAATCATCCAGAACAGTGGTCCTCAACCTGTGGGTCGTGACCCCTTAGGGGGCCTCATGACCTTTACCCGGGGTTGCCCGGAACCTTCACAAGACACAGATAGTCACACTGTGATTCACAACGGTAGCAAAATCAGTTATCAAGCAGCAACGAAATTAATTGTACGGTCGGAGGCCACAACAGCATGGCCGACAGTGTTAAGGCGCCGCAGTGTTAAAGGCTGAGACAGTGGCTCTAGACTCTCCCAAACCTGAAGGACTGTTGCTTGACGACAGCCCATGTCCCAAGGAAAAGGGGAGAGAGTACCAGCGCGTATGTCCAGAGTGCCAGGCCGAATCCCCGGAGCCCACAGACACGGATTCTCAGTTTCACTCCGCAATGCCTCTCTCCTGGCCGGACCTCGAGAAGCCCCTGCCCTTTTAACTCAGTACGGGGGAGGGGGGAAGGGGGTAGGAGCGGGATGGCCAAGCACACCTTGGGGTTGGCCACAGGTGTGGGACGTCCACTCTCATATTGGTGGATGATGCCCTGGGGACAGGGGCGGCCCTCCCCGGTACCGTACCTACACCTGGAAACAGGCCAAGCCTCAAAGCCACATGGCCCTGTTAGGCTCCCAGCCCTCAGCTACCCGCCCCACCCTTCAGCTTCCTGGAACCATGCACAGGCCGCCTCGAGAGCGAGAGCTTCTGTCAGCTCCTCCCTCATCCACCCGTGAGACTGGGACCCAGAGCCTCCGGCCCAAGCTGTTGAGAACACAGGCTTCCCTGTCCCCACCCCCGCAACACCCCACTCTGAAGAAATCAGATGTTCCCATGCTTCGCAACCTCACCCGCCTGCCACCCCCGGCAGGGCATCCCCTGCCAGCCCCCAGACCACATCCTCTCCAGGCGCCCCGCACCCCCCTCTGCCTCCACCCTACCCCACCTGCTGCTCAAGGGCCCCAGGGTGCACCAAGGGCAGCAGCAGTACTCACCACTCTGCATGGGCCGACAGGACGCCGCTGTCAACTCTCACACCATCCCGGCAGCCTGCAGGGCCGAGCCATGTCACCAAGGAGGGGCAGGGGCTGGCCTCTGTCCATGGTGGCCTACAGAGGGAGACAGCATGAGTGAGGAGCAAGGACAAGCTCCTGGAGACAACACCCGGAGACAGTGGGGGGAGCAGGGGCAGGCCCCGGGCCACACAGCACACAAGACCACGCAGGCAATGGCTCTGAGGAACGTGAAAGTGCACAGCATCTGGGTATGTCGGAGCCAGGAAAGCATACGGCCACTGCGCCCGGCCTCCTGCCTGCCTGCCGGTCCTGGGGACACAGGGATGTGCAGCAGAGGGAAGGTGACCCTCGCAAGGGCAGGGAAGGCGCCTGTCCCTCCTTACAGGCCTCCAGCTCAGCCCCGGAGCCCAGAAGTCCCCGGGGAGTGCGGCTCTGGAGCCTCACTGGTCTCAGGGAGCCCAGTCTTCTAAGCCAAGCAAGGAGACTCTTATGAAGTCCTACGACGGTACTCCAGCCCCTAGCCAGGGAGTGAGGCGAAGCGCACCAGACTACCCAGTCCAAACTCCGACTCCAGCACACAGCCCCTCAACAGACAACAGCCTCTCCTGCCTCGTGGTGAAGAGAAGGCAATCTGCAGCTGACATCCCTAAAGCAGCAACAGGCTGTAATTAGGCTTAAATGTAGACGGTTTTCTAACAGGCCAAGGTGGGAGGCACAAGCAGGGGCATCTTTGTGAGTTCAAGGCCATCCAACACTACATAGCGAAGACCTGCCTCGGAAAACAAGGCCCAGCACACAGACTGCTCCTGTCATCATGGGGGGGGGGGTCTTAAATGAACACACTCAAAGCCAGTTCCCGAGGTAGGCAAGTCAATGAGAGCCCAGCTCAAGACGGAACGGAGAGCAAAATGGTAAATTGTTGGTTTAGCAGGGGCTAGGCCGTAGGTTCAATCCCCAGCATAGCAAGGGGAGGTGGAAAGAAAGACAAGGCTAACTCTAGACTCTGGTCCCTTCCTAGACACTTGTGGGCACCTGCCCTCTGCTTCCAGAGTAGAATCCGGCTGTGCACTGGACCCTAGGCTTCCTGTCTCTCCTCCAACTCCCTTCTTCCACTCGCCATCATTCTCCCCTCCCCCTGGAGCCAAGGGGGAGGGGAAGAGTAAAAAGCTAGGTGCTGCCTTCAAGCTACGGGTGTGTGCTGCAGGCCAAAGGGGTGAGAAAGAAGAAGTGGCTATTTCCACAACAGTAGGTGGAAGGCCCAAGATAGGGGAAGGCCCGAGCGGGTCACATGCTCCTGACCTCTGCCCCAAGGCCACCAGCTAAGGGACACGCCTGTGGCCGATACCCAGACTTTCCCTGAAAGAAATAGTGGCTGTGGTGCAGCAGCTGCCTGAATGCGTAAGGCCCTGGATTTGGTTCTCTAGCATCCCCGTCAGAGGGTAACAGCCGGAAGGGAAGGCCATGGGCGAGGAACAGCCGAGGCACCTCCAGTCAGGAACGGGAGGCAAGCAGGTGGCAAGCCTGCTACCCACAGGAAGCATGCCACCATCCTCCCAAGCTCCATAAACAGAACTACCGGCCGCGACAGGGTGGACTAGGCCCGAGGCCGTCTGCCTCTCTTGGTGACACAGCGGCCATAGCCTGGCACCTTGTGCCCAGGTGATTCACAGCTCTGAAGAACAGCTGTCTGAGCCCATCCCATCCCTAGATCAAAATTCCCTCCTCGAGGTCACGGTCAGCATTCCTCCAACTACGGAGAGCGAGGCTGAGGGCCCAAGCCAGGGGAAGGCCCAGGGGCCCGGGGGGTTTCCATCTTGAGCAAGCCAGCACCCTGGGCCCAGCTGCAAACAGGATCCTACCAATTCCAAGCCCCAGGTAGAGGGCAAACCCAGGGCTGAGGCGACTCCAAAGAGGGGAAGGTCGTCTCAAAGGGCACGCGCGCCAGCTTGCTTTAGTACCACCCTGCACTCTCCCAAACCATCCCTCCCATGGGCGCCGATCACGTAGGCCTCCTTTCACCACCCACAGCCGTGGCCGATTCCTCCACCAGGAAAGTCACTGCCCACATCTGTCTGTCTGCTCCCTCCACACGCACCAGGTTTCCTAACCTCCACGACCTACACCACCCCCACACTGACCTGTTTTCACTCCACACGGGACCAGCTGACTTCCTACTTGTCACCTATCTCCCTACTAGAAAACAGCGCTGTCTGCCCAGCACCGAAGCCAGATGGTGCTGGGCCCGTGGGTAGGACGGGGTGGTGAGGCTTGACCCACACAGGCCTACACTTGAGCTGAGGGTAAGGCCAGCTAGGTGCAGGGACATTCAGCTAAGGGGCTGTTCCCTCCGTCTGGCAGACAGATCCAACAGAAACACGAGTCTCCCTTTTTTGTTGAATCACAATTTTGATTCAGTCGGAAAAGTCTTCCCTCTAGGACCAGCCAGGCCCTGAAGGGACCCACCAGGAACCTGCTGGCCCTCCCTATGAAGCATTTCAGTGTCCTCCTAACTAAAACCCCTACTTGCCACAAGGCACGGGTGGCAGGGCTCCTGAAGCCCTGATGGGCCTGGACACAGCTCTACCTTGCACGATGGTCACAACATGAAAGCAACGGCTGAGAACTTTACAGGCCCCACAGTGCTATAAGAAAGGGACTGCGGCCGTCATTCACTGAGAGAGACCAGGCCTAAAAAGGTTAAGATGCTTGCTGGTGGCCATACAGCTCGGCACTGTCAGAGCTGTGTGATTAGAACCCAGCCTCCACACACACACACACACACACACACACACACACACACTCACACCTGGGAGCCCGTGGCCAGGCGTGCCTTCTCTTCGGCTACCTGGGAACCTGCCTGCACTGTATGTAGTCTCTGAGTCCCCCCTACAGCACAGGTGTGAAGCTCTGTGGCTGGGTAGGTGAGCTTCCGCGTCAGGCATCGGCCGAGCCGAACTGACGGTCTTAGCTCCAGCCAAGGCCTCCCCTTATCAGAGCTGTCTGCCTCGCCAGTGAATGCCCACACCATCATCAGAACCCAGAATCCTAGCACAGCGCATTGTCTTTGTCCTCAGGTCCGCTCACCTCCAAGTCTGGCTTCCTTGTCTTGGTCCGAGTCACTGACGTGAACATTCCCCCTGTGGGTGATGGCCCAGTGCAGGCACACGGAGCCCTGGGTCCACCAGCACCTTCGGACACCTGTTGGGAACCTGCCCACCAGTGTAACTAGCCCCAACCCTAGGCTGCCACTTCCCATGGAACCACCTCTAGACCCTCCGGACACTTATCAACAAACGGGAGGAGGGGGATGTGTCCAAGCGAGGGGGCTACGCGGTGCATCCCCTCAGACCACCTTCTGGAGACACAGCTGTCCCCAGGCCCTAGTGGACGCCCTGCGCTGCTGGCTCCCGAGGAACGAGGCGACCTGGCCACGGCCCTAGCTGGCCGCCCCGAGCCGGGCAGGAGAGGACCGCGCTGACCCCGGAGCTCGACGGATGCAGGTCCCGGCTGCCCGAGCCCCTCACCTGGCCCGGCGGGCTGTGCCCGCGCCTCCGCCGGCGCCTTCCGGGCTCGCGCCCCGCTCGGGCCCGCAGGGTCGCCCATGGCCAGCCGCCGCCGCCTCCTGCTCCCGCCGCCCGCGGTTCCGGCCGCGCCCGCGCCCCCCGCCCCCAGCTCCTCCCCCGGCGGGAGGCCGGGCGGGGACCGTGACGCGCGCCCATTGACGTCTCCGGAATCCCGGCGGTGGCGGCCGACGCAGCCTCATCAATGGGCTAAAAATAGCGGCGCCCGGAATAGCGGCGCGCCCCGCCCCGCGCACCCCGTTACATAACGCGCCCCGCCCGCGGCCAGGGTGAAGTTGCTGTTTCCAGGTGAGCCCTCTCGGGGCCTCCAGGACGCCACCCCAGACATCCAGCTCGAGAATTAACCTACTCGGGACTTCCCCTAAGCACTAGGTGGAAAAAGTGAGGCCCAGCGGGGCTGGGCCGCGACCCAAAGTCGCACAGCAATTAGGCTAGGGAGGTCAGGACCCCAGCCTTCTTCAGAGCGAGCACGTGGGCAAGATCTCGTGCGACTGTAACACTCCAAGGCCAAGGAACCCAGGAAGCAGGCTACAGCGCTTCCACGGGAGAAGGCAGCTAACAGAGACACAGAGACGGCATCTGAGAGAGGGGAAGGTCTCCTGAAAACCTATTTTCTGAGGCAGGGGTATTTTCACCCGTCTGTCCGTTCACACATGCCTGTTTGACCTAGGGCAAGTCAACTAGCCTACTGAGCCTCTGCTCTTTGCCCGAGTAGTCTTCAGCCACCTTCTGCAGCAACCAAACCCGAGCAGCTGTGGAGTAAGTTAGTCTTGTACACAGTCGGTGCTCTGGCACATAGTAGGGGCTCGGGTTCCGTTTGTCCTGTTCTTCTGTGGACCTTGGGATCCTGTGCAGCTGCCTCCTATCTGACTACCATTGGTAAGCACAGTCCTCCCCACAGGCCTTTGGGATGAGGGGTCAAGGTGGTCCTGGGCCTCTGAAAGTGAGAGGTCCATCCTGCCCCCGGCAAGTCCTTCTCCCCATCCCAACAGGCTGCACAGGAAGCCCATTGTGTGACAAAAATCTTCCTGGGGAAACACATCTACTGACCCGGACAGGGATCCCACCGCAGATCAATGTCCAGATACCACCGAAGGCCAGCCTGGCGAACCACTGAGCCTTGAGGTTACTGACGGGAGCAGAAATGACTCAGGACAGCCGCATAACCAAAGCCCACCCATCATGGATGACGGCTCGCAGCCTGCAGGCAGCTCAGCTCTTGGAGAATGTCCTCTCCAGGTGTCTCAGTTGGTCTGAGGCTCTTGCAGGCAGCTGGTCTGGTCTCAGAGCCTTCTTGGGAGCTCAGCTTCACTTCCTCCCAGGGACACTCAGCTGCTCCTGTGTACTCTGGCAGAGAGGAGCCTACTGGATCTGGTCAGTTTCAGGTACTTCCTGAAGCCACTCTGAGTTGTTTCCCTTCCTGCTTCAAGTTTCCCTGCAGGACGGAATGTTCCAGTATCTAAGGAAGCTGTTGCATAACAGCCACTGCTTCCTACTGAACTTCGGTTCTCCCTTTCCCCCGTCTTCCGCAATGTCCCCAGAGCCTTGGAGGCACTACAGCTGTCCATCTGTGGCTAAGGAAGAGGCCACCATGCCACGGTAACAGTCGCTTGTTCTCAGGAGCTTCACCAGCGGTTGTGAGTTGAGGCTGACAGCAAGGGACCCGTGGGGCCAAGCACACAGAGGTAGCCGGGCGGGCGCATCCCGGCCTGCCAGGGCAGCTATGTCAGTTGCTTCTCCATTGGGACTTTTGACCTCCCAGCCACAGGTTTCTGTCCTGGTTTTTGTAATTAAAAAAAAAGGGGGGAGGGCCCGTCTTGTGGGTCTTGTGGAGAGGCGTAATTAGGTCCTGTAACCCCCAGTCATTCTCTCTGAGCCATATGTTTCCCTATCCTGGAGCTTGTCCACGGAGCCTCCCTGTATCTCTTCACACCTGATAAACTCAGTGGGCCCTTAATTTGCTCCTGTGCTCCTGAGGGCCAAGGCCGAGCGAAGCCATGCTCCCCTGGCTGGACCTGCTGGCAACCTGGGTCGGAGCTGGGCTGGCACTGTGGCTTAGGTGCTGACTTGCCATCCACCACATCTGCTTGTTGGGGAGACCCTGACTGCAAACCACCTCCCCCTTAACCTTCTGATTATGTACCCTCCTTGGCCTGGGGGTCTGGGGGAATTTTACCCACCCCTGGACAGCCTTTACCATCAGCACCTGGACTGTCGTCACCAGCGTCTTCTGTGAATTGCTCCTCAGGCTTTAAAGGCGTCCAGAAGCCCTCAGATACAGTCTGGCTTTCTACCATCTTCTCCTTAGGAACTACAGCGCAGTACAAATCCTGCCACATTTCTTTTCCGTAACCCACACAAGCCTTTTCTCCTGCCTCACTTCCCCTTTTCTGCTCTAGATTGCTCTCTCACTTTACAAACTCTCTTTACACGCTGGCCAGACTCAAGGCCCCGCTGGGTCAGCCTTTCCTTCACCTCCTCAGTGAACACGTCTGCCTGGACCAGTGAACTCCTACTACTCTCTTTCCCTCAACAGCACCTGCCCTTCCTCTAAGGTCCTCCAAGTGCTGTTATTTGTGGGGACCTCGGACAGAGATAACCAAACTCCTAATGGCTTTGGTAAGCCAGTCTGTCCATCGGGGACTGACCTCCCTCACAGGGCCTCACGCTATGCAGCCTTTGCCCTGAGGAGGGATGGGAAGGGGCATGACTCCGTTTTCCTGCTTCCACAGCAGTCAGACTGTCTCCCTCTGCTCCCGTGTCTCACAGCCTCACAGCCAGGCTACCAGGCTCGTCCACTGCTGTTGAAAAGTCTTCCCAGCTGGGCACGGTGGCACACACTTTCAATCCCAGCACTCGGGAGGCAGAGGCAGGCATATTATCTTGTGAGTTTAAGGCCAGCCTGGTCTACAGAGTGAGTCCAGGACAGCCAGGGCTACACAGGGAAACCCTGTCTTCCAGCAGTTTGAGGGCTGAGTATTTCCGGTCACACTAGCTTCTTGCCTTGGACCACGGTGAATGTCTGCTTCTGCATGGATTACAGACTTCCCCTCATTTTCTACTAAAGGTTGGTTGGACTTGAGGGATATGTTTGATTGCTTTTGTCACCTCTCTCTCATCCTCTTCTATCTAAATGCCACTGCATCTCCCTTTCTTGTCACAATTGCTCTCTTACGCAAACTAGCGCCTCCTTGGCTGCCATCTTGGCCTCGCACCCGCGTCTAACTTCACACCCCCTCCGCTCCTCCTAATCTCAAAGACTGCAAATTCTCCTCTAAAGCTTTAACTTTCCCAGGACATCTCCATATTCACAGGGGTCTCCACTCATCACGCGGGCAGGCCACCCCGTACGGCATGATGAAGACTGCCGTGCTGGGACTCCTCCCATGGACCCCTCTCATGGCTCAGCCTCAGCTGCACCGTGCTCTCCCACAGGAAGAAACAGGCGGCTGCTGTCAGCACAGAGCACACTGGAACACACCGGAGAGGACCACCCGCAGCCAGGCCCATGCACTCTCCTCCCAGCCCTCCTTTGCTTCTGTCGTGTCCCTGTTCAGGTGCCACATACGCTGTGAAACAAAACTTCTGGGGGGCAGAACGCACATGTCTACTCAACCCAGATAGGGAACCCGTGACAGACCCCAAAGTCCACCAAAGTCCACCTCAGTGAACCAGTGAGCTTTATTGGGGTCACTTACAGAAGTGACTCAGGACAGCTGCGTCACCAAAGCCCACCCAGCATGGGTGGCAGCTCACACAGCTGGGAACCTGGAGAACGCGGCACGGCCTGCACACAGCCCGCCCGCCGCTCAAGTGTTGCCTCCGATGCTCTAAACCTCCAGGCAGTCTCCGCTGGTTTCTCTCATGCGGCTCTACCTCACTTCCTACAAGAGGGATTCTAAGCTTTTCTTGTTTACTCTGGTAGGAAGGGACCCAGTGAATCTCATCAGTTTCCGGGGCTTCCTGAAGCTATTCTGAGTCTTAAGGAGGTCTCTACAGAATGAAATGTTTCAATATCAGAAGAAACTGTTACAAAACAAAGCCCCACCCCAAAAAGGACAGGCCAAGGGGTGAGCTGGGTTTTGTGTCTCTGCCCCTACCCTGCTAGACTTGTTAGAGGTGGTTAGGAAGGACCCATTTGGAAGTGATAATCCATCCACAAGGGTCCTGTCCTGTGCCTGTTGACAAGCAGCTAGCCAGGACCCACGTGGTCAAGAGTCCCTTCTGCATCCCGAGGTTTCCTCAGGAGGCCCCACGCTCCAGAGCACTCACTCCTGGAGTCCCACTCTTCTCCCCAGAAGTCCTTCTCTGGACCTGCCCTGGCCTCTGGCAATGGCGGGGCCCCTTCCTCTCCTGCTCCACAGCTCACCCTCGTACCTCTGGTTTGTCTCAAGTTCCCACAATCAGTCCTGTTCTTTCCCACACAGGCAGTACATCCATTTGCAGACAAGGGAACTGAGGCGCAATAGGTCAGGAGCGAGGGAGCCTCCTCAGGCTGGCCTCCCGCCCTGGCAGCTCTTTTCCAGTGGGCTTTGGAAAGGTGGCACCACCATGCTGCCTCTTTTATTTTTCCACAAGTCTCTTTGAAAATACATTCTAAAATATTTGCCTGTGTAGGAGAAATACATTTATTTAGACCAGCATGGAAAAAAGGCTGTTAGCAGTTTTTCCATGGAGGCTTCCAGCCCACAGAGGTCTCTCTAAAAATATTCTTAGCCCGACCTGCCTCAATTATCTACTCTATTATAGTAAAATAAATCAGATAGCAAAATGTGAAGTCCAAGAGTGTTAACTCTTGGACAGCCTGAAGAGCCTGGCTGAGATGGTGGAGAGGCCTGAGGCCCAAGTGTCATGTGATAGACTCTGCTCACTGATGGAGCAGTGTGGAGAACCCCTGGACACGGGGCGCCCAGACTTAGCACTCCTCGCTCTCCCCCAGCTGTGGGAGTTCAAGGGAGTGACCCGCCTGCTCTGAGCTCCTGTTTCCTCCTTGGAGACACAAATATGGCAAAGTCCCTGTTTCACGGCAGCATGGTGAAGACAGTGTCTTTTATAGCATAAGGCAGGGGGTGCTAGGCAATGGCGGATCTGCCCTTGCCTTTCAGGGGGACCTGAGGGAGAGCCAGGGCTGGGATTCGTGTCACGGAGCTGTCCCTGCAAAGTGCTTAGCCTGGCTTTGCCCAGCTGCTGTTTATCTGGTGGCTTGTGGGAGGAGGGCTACACAGACAGGGCATGGTCATCTTAGTTTCACAACAGATAGCCCATAAATAGCCCCACTGTGGTTCCCTTAACTGGCTTCCTCCGCCAGTCAGCGGGCCAAGCAGCCTCACAGCCTGGTTTTGTAACGCCCAGGAGGCACTGTCTACCACCTCGTCATCATCTTTCTGCCCAGAGCCACCTCCCAGCTCCTCCTTAGACCTCTCATTTATCTGTAAGGCTTGCCTTCTAGGGGAGACTGGGGATAAACATAGTCCTCCCTAGTACTGACGGAAGTTCTGGAGAGCTCCTAAGACCAATGGCCCTGCAGCAAACAGCCGCCCGTACTATGAGGCTAGGCAGAAGAGCAAGAGGCCTCAACTTGGCTTGGAGATAAGGATGTAGGATGAAAAGAGTCAATCCTGGGCTACCCCGGAGGAAGCGAATGTGAGGTATAGTGTGAAAAGGATAGGTCTAGGAATGGAGAGAGAACACCCCACGGCGACTAGGCTGTCCCAGGTTTCACGGGAGGGAGACAGGGACAAGATGAAGGTCCTGAGGGTGGAGACACAGCAAGTCAGAAACAGTAAGGCCCAAGGCCATCTGCCACATTCGGTGGCCTGGATTCAGCTGGCCATAGTTGGGGAGACACCAGTTAGCTCACATCCTCCCTGCCTGTGAGAGGATGTGGCCAGGGTTAACTAACCTGCTGGGTCCAAAAGGGACTCCCCTGCCTAGGCCTCACCAGCCTAGATCTCACCCGGAATGTGCCTGGGGCTGCAAAGGGGATTCCCTTCATAGGTCCCTTCCTAGGCTCCAGGATCGATAACCACTTGGCTGGGGTCCAAACCCCGCCCCCGCCTCCCTCCAGGTCTAAGCAGACACTCATGGCAAAAAAATAAAAAACGGGGGCGATACCTAGAGAGGGTTTCCCAGGGTCTACCCCAGAGCTCAAGAAGGCCACTGGCTGGGGGTGGGAAGAAAGGGCACGCTCCCTTCCGGCGCTTCAAGTATCTTCACATTTGTTGTCCTTTTCTTGTTGTTGTTGCCACTGAGGAACATCTGGGCCAACTTGAGAAAGTGGCCCAGGTCACCAGGCCGGAAGTGGGGGGTGGGGGAGCTAAAGGGAGTTTTCCCACAAATCAAAGCCAGGGCTCTTGATTAAAAGCACACCCAAGTCCTCTGCCACTTTGCAGTTACGAAATCAAAGTCCCGCCGCCCCCCTCCCCGTCCACAACAGCAAAAGCCGCAGAGCTGCGTGGCTGACAAAGTGCGAGGTCCGTAGTTGCACTCCGGGAGGAGCCGGAGCGCGGACATCGTCGGGGTCGCCGCGCCCGAGCCCGGATCCGGCCTGTGCTGCCCTCTCCGGGGCCGGAAGGACCGCGGCGGCCCCCGCAGCAGCGCCCAGCCCAGGTCGAGCCCCGGCCCCGCGGCCCCCGCCAGCCCCCGCGCGCCGGGTGCGGTCGGGGAAGCCGCTACGTCACTGCGCGGTCCGCCGGGAGCCCGCGGGGCCAGCCAGGATTCCATTACATCACCCGGGCCGCGCAGCGAACACCGCCGCCAGCCATTGGCTGCCGCGCCGCGCCGCCAGCCAATAGCGGGAGAGTATGCAAATCGTCGTTGAGCCAACGCTTCCTTTGGCTCGGGAGCATGCAAACAGACGTCATTGGCCGGGTGGGGGTGGCCTGGCCCCGGCCGGAGCAGGGTGGGGCTGGGTGGAAACTTGCAGCTCGGCCGCTCTGGAGACTTGGCATCCAGATCCGTTCCAGCCAGTCCCGAGGGGCACGGAGTGCGATCGGAGGTGAATGCCCTCGATTCCTAGGCCCCTTTCCGTTAGACGCATTACAGGCAGAGGTGCAAAAAATGAAGTCAATTGCTGGGCGTGGTAGCGCAGGCCGGGAATCTCAGCTTTTGGGGTTGGCCGGCCTGAGCTACAAGACACCCTGCCTCGAAAAAAGCAGAACAGAAGGGCTGGAGAAATGGTTCGGCTGCGGGAGCTCAGCTGCTCTTGAAAAGGACCCGAGTTTTGGTCCTCACAACCGTCCTTAACTCCAGTCCAGGAGACCCAACGCTCCGTGGGCACCGGCAGGCACAGGGTACACAAGCGTGCAGGCAAAACACTCACACACATCACACACGTATAGCAAGTACGTGTTTAAGTTTTGAGTTTTGTTTGTTTTTGTTTTTTCGAGACAGGGTTTCTCTGTGTAGCCCTGGCTGTCCTGGAATTCACCCTAGACCAGGCTGGCCTCGAAGTCAGAGAAATCTTCCCGCCTCTGCCTCCGGAGTACTGGGATCACTGGCGTGCGCCACTAACATTTTTTTTTTTTTTAATGCAAAATGGCAACAACAACAAAAATCAAGGCAACTTGGAGGCCGGGGGAAGAAAGAAATGAGAGATGGCAGGATACAGAAAGCGGGACGGTGCTTCGGGAAGGCTCATGTCAAACGACGTGAGAAGATAGCCTCAGAGAGCAAAACAGAGACTACCCAGGGCTAGTCAGAGCTCAGCTGAGGAGCCTGGAGAACCGAGCAGGCTTCTCCGGAAGTACAAACGCCATTCCAGCGCCTCAGGAAAACAAACGTATACAGAGGTTTGGGTTTGTTTGTTTCCTGTTACTGTCGCACGGTCAGGACTGCAGCACTTTAACGTGTAGAGAAGGCCAGCTGTGGTGTCTTGTGCTTGCAGTCCTAACGCTCAGAAGGCAGGCCGGAGGAGGAGGATCTCGGACTGGATGCCAGCCTGGGCTGCCCAGCAAGACTATCTTAAAGCCTAAATAAACAATTACAGAGAAGAATATGTGTAAGTTATATGTGACTGTTACACTGTTTTGTATAAGGAACTTGAACTCCTCAGACTCTGGGACCCTGGGGAATCCCCTCAGTAGACAGCAAGGACCACGGAATATAGCTCAGGAAACTGGGGAGCCAGGAATGCCCCAACCTGCCGAATGCAAGCAGGAGGCCCGTGGAAGTCCAGGGAACATCCCAGCGAGCTGGAAGGACAAGGAGAGGAGCTCCATGAGAATGTGAACGCCTCAGCTCAAGATGATAGTGCCCAGCTCCCCACACGCCTTTGCCGTCTAGGCTCTCTGTGGCTCAACAGGACATTTAACTGGAGGTTGTAATTTACAGAGGAATATAATGTGTTCCATTACTGAAGCAGCATTCTGTTTTTGTTTATGAGACAGGGTTTCTCTGTGTAGCCCTGGCTGTCCTGGAACTCAGTCTGTAGACCAGGCTGGCCTCGAACTCAGAGATCGGCCTGCCTCTGCCTCTGGAGTCCTGGAGTTAAAGTTCATGCCCAGCCTGAAGCGGCTTTTAAACAGGGGAGAGATTCCAACCAGAGCAAACAGTAGGTGGGAAAGCCAGCGATGGGCGGAGCAAGGTGAACGCCCGGGCCCAGTGACGGGAGAGGACAAGATGAACGCCCAGGCGCAGTGACGGGAGAGGGCAAGGTGAACGCCCGGGCCCAGTGACGGGAGAGGGCAGGATGAACGCCTGGGCCCAGTGACGGGAGAGGACAGGGTAGGAGACCTACCCAGCAGGAAATCCTGCTGGACCTGCTGGCAGCGCCGGCTCTGTGCTGGCAGCTCTCCTTGCTTTGTCTCTTCTTTCACGGGCCTGTAAGGTGAGCGCTGCTGTGGTGTTTAGGAAGCTGTGGCTCCGGGAGGCTGTCACATGCTGAGGAGTAATGCCGCCCCCTCCATGGCCCCGAGGACACACCGTGGCTGCCTCCAGAGAGGAAGTTCAGGTGGTTAATCCTGACTTCCAAGTCTTACCACAGAGCTGGGGCCACTAAATAAAAAAATACAAACAGAAAATTGTCATGTTTGCTTGGTAAGTTTCACCATGAAAGCGAGACCTTCAGCTGGCTGGGAAAGCTTCTCAGGCCTGAGAGCACCGGCTGCTCTTCCAGGGGACCCAGGTTCAATTCCCAGCACCTGTGTGGCAGCTCACAGCGGTGTCACATTCCGTCCCCAGGGGCTGGCAGTCTCTCCTGGTCTCTGCACACACTCTGGCTATATCAGAGTTTTTATTGCTGTGACAAAGCACTGTGACCGAAAGCAGCTCGGGGGAGACCTGAGGCAGGAGCTGACGCAGAGGCCATGGAGGGTGCTGCTTACCGGCTTGCTCCTCATGGCTGGCTCAGCCTGCTTGTTTATGGCATCTGGGACCACCAGCCCAGAGATGGCTCCACCCACAAAGCACTGCCTTCCACATCAATCAGTAATTAAGAAGATGTGCCACAAGCTTGCCTGTAGACCAGTTTGGTGTCGGCGTTTTCTCAGTTGAGGTCCTTCTGGTGAAATGGCAGCAGCCAGTGTCAGGTTGACGTAAAAGCTAATTACTACGCCAGACAAAACAAATTAAAACTTGAAAGAAACCCCACAGCGGCGGCCCACGCCTTTAATCCCAGCACTCAGGAGGCAGAAGCAGGTGGATTTCTGTGAGTGTGAGGCCAGCCTGGCCTACAGAGGGAGCTCAGGACAGCCAGGGCTGCACAGAGAATCCCTGTCTCAAAAACAAAAACGGAACGCTGCTTCAGTAGAGGAACATGTTCTAGCCCTCTACACAGAGAATCCCTGTCTCAAAAAACAAGCAAGCAAACAAACAAACAAAAAATATTGAAAGAAAAGACAGATGAGAGGGTAACATTGGTATGCAAGGCTCAGCGCACGCACACACACACACACACACACACGGCACATATATTACACAACATATTATGTTATATTTATTATTATTATTTATATGCACCAATACAATATGTATATTCTTTTTAAGGGAACATAAAAAGACAGAGAGGGAAGGGAAGGCTCCTCCAGCTCAGGCTAGAACCTAAAATGTACTGGGTGGAACTGATTCCTGCCTCCCGCCGGCAGGGACCGCTCTGGAGGCTGTGGGAGGACTGGCCAGCTGGCACGGGTGATTAACTGGATCTTGTGTGTCCCGGGTTGCCAAGAAACGATGTTCCTACTGCTCTCAGCTGGGAAACCAGCTCTGGTTACTGCTGACAGGCCCCACAGGAGAGAGCCTGGGGAGCCAGGCAGGCGGCGTGTGCCAGAGGAGACGAGCCCTTCCCTGTGCCGGCACCAGGCTGCCTCCCCTGAGGGAACCTGGGTTACCTTTGGGGGCCATGTCCCCCGGGCCTTGGGCTGTACTGTGAGAATCCGGGACCCACAAACTCCGAAGGAAGGTACCGAGTACGGGAAGAACCTGAGCAGGGAGAGGGCCTGGGCGTGAGCAGGTGCAGGAGGTGGGGAAGGCCCTGCCCTCTCCTGGCTGAGCTACACTCCTAGCCTTACCGGTGTGTGTTTACTTATTTCCCGTTCTGGGAATGGAACCCAGGACTTCTCACACTAGGCAAGGACTCCACCTCCAGGCCCCGGTCTTTTTGACTTTTCAGTCTGAGATTGAATATATCACAGCTCTGGAGACCTGTACAGAACTCACGCTGTGGCCCAGGCAAGCCTTGAGTTCCCAATCCCTCTGCCTCGGCTCCATGAATAACGAGGACCCATCACCAGCCTAGTAGAAATTAGGAGACACAGAAACGGTGATCATAATCGCCTTTTGTTGTTGTTGGGGAGGTTGTTTGTTTGTTTGGTGCTGGGAATGAAATGCAACTCATCTTGGACATGAGACTGGGTGGTCTTTAAAAGTCTTGGGGGGGTCTCTCAGGGATAAAGGCTGTGCCTGATCCCTGGTCCCTAGGGGTTGTGCCCCCCACACACACACAGTGGGCCACAGTGGCTGGGACGGAACAGCTGTGGGATTCTGGAGCCTGAGGCCTCCAGAATCTGTATCTGTATCTGTATCTGTATCTCCCTACTGTATCTGCCTAGACCCCTTCGCCCAGTCTCTTAGGCCACCCTTCCTCTTCACCTAGAGGCCTTGGCAGAGGACACAGGAGAGTGGAGAGCCCACACGTGCCTCCCAGGAGACTGCGGGTGGGCAGCCTTTGCTGTGCAGGCTGCAGGCAAGATGACCCACCGGGCACTCACCACATAGGCGTCCAAACAAGGAAGCCGCTTTAGGACTGTTTCCTGCAGGCCAGGCAGGGCCGCCTCCCAGCAAGGGCTGGGAACCTCCCAGCAAGGGCTGGGAACCTGAGCTATGCCCGGCCTCGGGTCATTTCAGGAGCAGCTGGCCGACAGCTGATGGTCCTAAGGACCATTCATCATGCCCCCAGCCCATCTGCTGAGCCATGACTTTCCAAGCGGATTATATAATGGCCAGCCATTAGATGAGTTGGGGGGTGCTTGTGGCAGGGGCTGCTCTCTCGCCCCCAGTCAGGATGGCAGCTTAGAGTGAGGGAGGAGCTGAGGCCCTGGAGGGAGCCACTGAGGACCCTTTCACAGCCCTTCAGCCTGCTTCTGATGGCCCATCCTCCTGAGGAAGCCCGCAGCTCCTCAAGCTCTGCCTTGCTCGAATCTGCCCTTCCCCGCTGGAAGAGCCCCATGCCAGTTCCCCCAGCCCTTCATCCTCCTGCGGGCACCGGAGGCATGGTGGGGAGGTGGGTAGGCAGGACTCAAGCACATGTGTTCACGGCGGGTTTTTGATGGAGTGGAAGGATCTCTTGAAGGCGAGCCCATTCCAGGAGGCAAATAGCCCCTTCCGCCTGAGTGGCCTAGGAAGGTGAGGCATTCCTGTCAGGGATGCAGCCTTCCTCCCTGAGTCATGGGGATCTGGGCACTTAAACAGCTCCTGGCCCAAGGCTGGCACTGGGTAAGTGTTGGCTATAATTAGACAATATTTGCAGATCGCCTTCCCCAGCCTTGGCTCCTAATAAGCGCTTGGTGAAAGGCGCTTGTTATTTTTAACTTCCTTCTCCCTCACTGCCTTAATCCCTTCCGTAAACCCACCTTCATTTAGCCTTGCAACGGTGAAAGTGTGTCTATGCCGCACCTCGCTACTGTTTATACTGACAGCAGCAGCACACTCAAGCGGCGGCTGTCCTTTGCAGAGCTGGGGACGGGGTGTGATCTGTGGAGGGATCAGCCGCTAAGGGGTGTGTCCAGGCCAGCAGGCAGGGTACCCTGACCTCCGGCCCTGGGAGCTTGCTTCTGGATGGTGTGGTTCCAGGGCATCAAGCTCCAGGCTGCCAGCACAGATTAGCTGGGCTGAAGGAGGGGCCCCCTGCCGCTTCCTGCATGGGAGCACTCACGCAGTGGGAAGAGAGAAGCCTAGGGCAGGCGCTGGCTCAGTTGTCTCCCTTAGCGACCAGAGGCTTCCCAGGGGCTGTGTGGTAGTGCCCTCTGCTGGCCGTAAGTGGCACTGTTGGCTTTTAGAAGAGAAAAGGTGGCTGTATCTGTTCAGTCATAGAGCCTACCAGGTGCCAGGTCCTCTCTCAGGAACCAGAGGGGTCACGCGAAACTCTCAAAAAGCCCTTGGCATGGGGCGTGTGGAAAATAATTGAGAAAGACCCCCCACTTTGACCTCTGGTTTCCACAGATGCACACACACACACACACACACACACACACACACGTGTGTACCCACAGCATGCAACGTACACGAACGTGACCCCGCACAAAGCACCGTCCTAGCACCTGGAGAGGCATGAGGATATCTGTGAGTTCAAGGCCAACCTGGTCCACAGAGTGAGTCCAGGACAGCCAAGGCTACACAGAGAAACTCTGTCTTGAAAAACCAAAGGGGTGGGGGAGGTAACAACAAAAGAAACAGCGTGATGGCGGAGAGAGGGCACCAGAGAGTCCAGCGACAGCATGGCTTCCCGGAGGCGGCAGAGCGGCAGAGCCTGGGTGAAACGAGAGCCGTCCACCATCTGGGCAAAGGCCACGGGGCCAGATCAAGAGTTAGAAGACGCGGCGGCGGGAAACGCCAGGTGCACTGGAGAAACAATGAGGCCATGCTAGGCTGGGAACAGAGCCAGGTCAGAGGCCACGGCCTCCTGCTCCTTTCTTTCCTTGAGCACAGGAGGAAGGGCCACCACGTAGGCTCCAAGGGCCAGGTGGCCGGAGACCGACCTGGGTGGCACACGGGCACCACGTGCAGGGCTTCACCTCAGCCTGTGAGACACGCCTTCCTGCACTGCTGTGTCTTGGAAGGCGCTCGGGGCAGACACAGCCATCCACAGGATCCAGGCTTTTAGCCAAAAATTATGCACTAGGGGAGTAAAAGTGAAAGGCAGGACACAAAATAGCATTTAAACAAGTGGCCGGCTCACCTTATTTAGCGAACGGGCTTTGGGTGGGATGACTCGGGGGGGGGGGGGAAGGGCTCTTGCCACCAAATGAGGTATCCTGAATTTGATCCCCAGGACCCGCATGGTGGGAGGAGAGAACTGACTCCCATAGACTGTCCTCTAGCCTAGGCACAGATGGACGGATGGATGGATGGATGGATGGATAAATAGATAGATGATAGATAGATAGATAGGTAGATAGAACATAATAAAATATTTAAAAGAAAACAGACTAAACTCAATATATTATGTGGTGATGTGGTGAGACCGGATATCATAAAGCCAAGTCAAGGGAGGGCTGAAGCCCAGAAGCCAGGGGCCAGCGTTTCGAGGGGACAGTGCCCGAGTGCGCCAGCAGAGGGCGACGCCGCCCGCCGCTCTTGTAGGCGGCGGGGACCACAACCCTCCCCCGGCCCGCCCTCCGGACTAGGAGAGGCTGGTGCCTCAAGGCTGTGGCTTGGACGTGGGAGGGAGGTTATCCCCACAGGGGAACGCGATGCGTGTGAGGCGGGAGGCCAGTCCAGAGGCGTGGAGTGGAGTGGACATGGGCAAGAAGGGCCCTGGTGTGCAAGAAGGGTCTGGGTGTGCAAGCCGTGTCCAAGGCTTGCGCAAGGTCCGCGGTGTTCAAGAAGGTCCCAGCCAGCAGAGAGGGCTTCGTCACATCTCCGAGACTTCTGGCTGTCGCGGGGCGGCGGCGGTTACTCAGTTGGGCGCTGCCACCTGCTTCCCTCCCGGCTCCCTGGGAGAAACACCAGGCAGAGCCCCGCGTCCACCCACGCCCTGCTCGTGGCGGCCCCGCCTCCGGGAGAGAGACTGCCTCTGCAATTCAGCTGTCAGCCTCTCAGCCCCGGGGTGGGCGAGGGTGGGGGGCGATGCCCAGCTGGCTCCACCGGGGTGTTGCCTCTCCATCCCTCCCACCCTACCCGAGTCTAGAGCCTGCGGGACAGCCCTGCCCGGGTCTGACCGCCTCCTGCCGATGCTTAATTGTTGACCTACAGATGAGCCGCTGGGTGCTTCTGCCCCGAGTCCACCTCCTCTCCGCCACCCAGAGCACTGGCTGCACTCAGCCTCCGCTGCCGGTCCTGTATATGCGTGACCACCTAGCCTCCCACTGGGTGGACACTGAGCGTGTCCAAAGGCATCCTAGCCTTCCAAGGGCTTCATCCAACCTGTGAGAGAGGCTGCCAACAGCACGGAGAGGCTCTAGGTCAGTGCGAGGCATAGTCTCCCTGGTGTCCCTCTCCCCGGGGACACACCCCGCTAGTTCCGTCAGTATTTGTAGCTCCGGTGTTGGGGGGAATGGATCCAGAGATCTAGAATAATCTACATCAGCGCCCTTTCGATAGGTCCTTCCCATAATCTGTTTTTCCCCTTGGTTTTGATTTTTGTAGTTTTCTTGCTTTCTGAGACAGGCCCTCAAAGGCAGCCCTGGCTGATCTCAAGCTTGAGATCCTCCTGCCTCAGCCTCTGGGGTGCTAGGATTATAACCCCCTGCTCGGTCTCCTCCTCCCCACCCCCGTCATCAGGGATCTTTCTGTATTGCCAGATGACTTCAAACCCCTGTGCTCCATAGCCCTCCTGTGCCAGCATCCCAAGTATAGTATGGAACTGTAGGGGTACACTATTCTGCTCAGATTTGGGGGTACTTTGAAAAAGACGAATGCAGCCGGGCTTTGGTGGTGCTTGCCTTAATCCCAGCACTCAGGAGGCAGAGGCAGGTGGATCTACAGAGTGAGTTCCAGGACAGCCACAGCTACACAGGGAAACCCTGTCTCAAAAAAATTAGAGAGAGAGAGAGAGAGAGAGAGAGAGAGAGAGAGGGAGGAATGCTCTAGTCCAGCCCAGAGCTCCTGGACCAGAATGGCAAGCGATAAGGGAGGGGCCACAGAACTTAGGGTTGGTTCTGACCTTCCATAAGGGAAGAATCTGGAGAAATCCATGGGGCCTGTCACCCTAAGAGCTAAGTGAACCCAAGGATCTGAGGGAGACTGCATGACTATACAGCAGCTGTTGGTAAAGAGACTCAAAGGCAACATTTGTATAACTTTTACTTTTTGTATAAATTTGCATGTTCTCTCTGGAAAGGCCAAGCTCCAGGAAGGGAGATGGCTGAGGCTAAGGTCCTTCCCTGGGGCCCTGTCTGGCAGGTTAGCAGGTATGGCTCCTCCTCCTGCTCCGTGAAGTCTGGGGGGGGGGGTCACAGACCCCAAATGTGTTGGTGGAAGTCAAGTGAATTCAAGGTCTTGGATTTGGTGCCTGATCCTCCGCAGGGGCGGAGCTGCTCAGATCTCTGCCTCTGACCTCCCACTCAGTGCTAGGCCCTGAGCTAGGGGGAGGCAGAGGTGATTGGGGACAAGGTCTCTCCCTTGCTAGCCTGTAGGCTATGAGACAAAAGAAGCAATGTTGACAAAAATAGAGCATGGGCTGATTGAGGTAAAGGACAGGGGACAAGGAAGGCTCAAGATTCTTTTCTTGAGTGTGGAGCAGGACGGAGAGGAAGAGCCACAGGAGAGGACTGAGTGGGCCGCCAGCGGCAGGCAGAGTGCTGGGGTCACCGCCAGCGGCCGGCACCCTGTTCTGCTCTCTGTGAGCAGGTCAGCTCCTCCTCAGAACCGTTCATCCGCTCACCAACGCAGGGCCAGGCCAGGCGTCCCAGCCAGTGACGTCTCTCTTGACCTTGGGGAATCCCGTGTCTCTCTCATTTCTGCAGCTCACCGGCTGATGAGCAGAACGTACTTCCTAGGTTTCACCTCTCCTGCCGTCACCGAGCTGAAGTTTTCTGGTGTGGTTTTCTTGGGGGAACAGAAATTACTGTGGAGTCACTTCTTCCAGAAGTTGTTTTTTTTTTTCCACTTGTGTCGACAAAGACCCTTTCCATGCCCAAGACCTGTTGATCTGCCCCCAGAACCAAGTTTTAAGAGCCCACCCTTCTCCCTTACCTTGATAGGAACGCTCTGAGTCAGGTGGAACTCTGCCCTGCTGTGACCTGGCACACCCCAGATGCTGCCCTCTGGAGCGCCTTTTGTTTACCTCCCCACCTCCAGTCTCCTCCCACAAGTGAGGCTTAGAGCTGTTGGGCTCAGGCCACTCCTCACCATCTCCTTGACCTCACACCCCCTCTTCCAGGAAGCCTTCCCTCTCTGCCCCGAGGTGGAGGGAGCGGGACCAGGAGAACCAGAGAAGCTATGCTTGTGCCCAGCTGCATGGGGACCTCAGACAGAGTCCCGTCTGGAGGGTCGTATCCTTTCCCACCCTGTGTGACAGCCGCAGTGGAGCCTACTTCCCCCTGGAATTTCTGGGGGCCCCTTCTGGGCTGGGCAGAGCAGAAGGCTGGTAGAATGTCGAGGGAGGCAGGGCAGGGGAATACCGACCACACAATAATTTCAGTCCCTGCTCCTTTCCCACACACCCCTACCCCCTCCGCCAAGCACGATCCTTGGGTTAATTTTTAGCAGCTCAGCTCGAACATTAGTCACTCCCTGTCACCCACCTACACGGCAGGAGGCTGGTGCCGTCATCCATCAGCTGAGAGGTGGGATCCAGCCCCACCCTGGACCACTCTCCTCTTCTCTTGGGTGGGTAGGAGCCCTTTCAGCCTGGGCGAGGGGCGTTGACATCCCATTTGAGACCAGCTGCGTGGCACAGTGTTAGGAACAGGCTGGTGAGAGTGGGGCTGGGAATCTTCTCAGAAAAGAGAAAGCCAGAGGCCCGGAAGCTGCCACAGCTGGCAAGGGCTGACCTGAGCCAGGCAGCTGCTCTCCGGGCAGCCTGGGAACAAAGGTGTGAGAGGGCTCCTCCCCTAAACCTGAGCTCTAAGGATCCTCAGCCTCACGGCAAAACAGCTGTTCAAACACAGGCGCTTAGAGAAGCTGTTTTCTTCCTCAGATGCCCGCTCTCCTCAAACCAGGAAAGGCACAGTGGCAAGGCGCAGGTGCCCGACAGGAGCCGCCACCGCCCAGCCCCAAAGGGACATTGTAAGAGGAGTCACAGACCACAGACAGCAGCTGCAGGTGAAGCAGGGAGGGGCCTCCCCACAGCCGCAGGGCCGACAAATGGGAAGGGGTGTTCTAACTGTGCAGCTGTGGGCCCAAGGAAGGCAAGCCCCTTTACTGCACGGACTGACTCACAGTTGGTTTTCATCTTTATCTATTGCCATGATGGGGGCTGAACCCAGGACCTCACACACGGAGTCTGTGGCACTGAGCCACGCCCCAGCTCCTCCGGTGCAACTTAATATAAGGCTTTGTTTCTAGCCCAACCTCGGCAAAAGACAGACAAAAGAACATCAATACAGGAAGTCAACATGATTACCGAGCTGGAGAAAGTGCCATAAGGAAAAAACAAACAGAGGGGCTGGAGCTCAAGAATAATGGGGACAGGCAGGATCCCTGGGGGCTCAGGGAAGCCTTGGAGGAGGTTACTTTAAGCTAGGACCCCAGGGAGAGGGAACTTCGAAGTAGACAAAGAGGCAGGGCCAGAGGAAGCCTGTCGGGGCAGAGCTGGGGAACGGGAGCACAAAGAGTCGTTTGGTTTAAATATCTGTGGAGGAGAAGGAACTGGGGACCGTACAGGGAGGCAGGAGGAAGATGCTCTGAGGTCTAACTCGAGCCGTCCCACTATGGTGTGAGTGGCTTTGTGTAGTCGGCCAGGTTCCCATGGATGAGGGACTGTGCCGGAACCGCTTATGGATGAGGGACTGTGCCGGAACCGCTTATGGTGAGGTGATGGACGGGCCACGGTAGAACGCATGAGCTTCATAATCTTCTTCCAGGGGAAGTCATGATGATTTTAAAGCAGGTGAGATTTTTTTTTCCTTAATTATGTGCCAACTGTGGTGGTGCATGTTTTTAATCCCAGTGCTCAGGAGGCAGAGGCAGGAGGATTGCGGTGAGTTCCAGGACAGCCAGGGCTATGTAGAAAGTCCTGTCTCAGAAAGAAACTTTTTTTAATTAAAAAATCTGTATTTATTAGTGCACACACACGTGTGCACACGTGTGCGTGTGTGTGGTTTGTGTTTTAGTACAGTTGCTCTTGTGTCCCCCATGGTGGCAGAGAAGGACATTTAGGAGTTGATTCTTTTCCTCATCGTGGATCCAGGGATCAGACTTACACACCATGTTTCTCTCTGCTGAGGATTTTACTGGCCCTTGATTTTTTGTTTGTTGTTGAGCCTAGGTTCACTTGTGTGGCCCAGGCTGGCCTCAAACTTGCTGTGTAGCTAGCTGAAGCTTGCCTTGAGCCTGGTCCTTCTGCCTCCGCCCCCCAAGTGGCTGGGAGCCACCTCCACTCTGAAAGGGTCACCTGACTGCTGCGTGAAGGATGAGTGCTAGCAAGAATGGGGAAAGAAGTGGGGTGCCCACAGGGAGGGTAAACAGTGTTGAATGGGGTGTCCCCAGAGAAAGGCCACCTAGAGTTCTCCCAAAGCCACAGCTGAGTGCTGGCCCCGCACAGCAGTCGTAGGTGACAGGCCCTACTCCCACCTCACCTCAGGAGTGGGGAGGAGAGCTCTGGGTGGCGACTCACAGAGCCATGGGAACGAGCCAAGGCTGTGGCAGGGGCGTGGCCCCGTTTGCCTGAGTGGGCAGGCCTCAGGCAGGTAGGTCAAACCCTGAAGGAGTCACTGGTGGAAAAGCCAACACAGAGACCCAGAGTGGGGTGCCCGGAGCCAGCACCCTGGGCAGTCAGGGGCCCGGGCGTGAGATGCTGGGGTTCACCGAGGCTGAGGCTGTCACAGGCTGGGCGGATCCACCTTCTGCTCAAGCCAGGAAGCCAGGCTTTCCAAAGGGGACAGCAAGGGACGTTAGACCGGTGACCCCTGCATCCGTGTGGGGAGGGAAGCTTCAAAACTGCACCTGAGTGAGAGGCCCAGGTTCTACAGAGGGTGTGGGGCCTCACTTCAGGCCAGTACACGTCCACGAAATCCCCTTGACAATTTCCCTGGCTTGGGGATAAAAGTAGGATGTAAAGTGCAGCTTGCGTGTGTCTGGAGCGGCTGCCTGGTAGAGTCAGCGCTTGCCTGAACACAGCCCTCCCCCACACGCAGTCACCACGCTGACACAGATGCAAAAAAACCCATCAATTTTATACAGTTTGTGGTTCAGAGGCAACATATGCGAAAGACGGCGGAACAGCCCAGGCTGCCCCACCCCACCCGAATGGACTCATTCCTGTTCCCCAGGGAGCACAGAACCCAGGACCCCTGCCTGACAGGACCCCACTTAGTCATATGCCCCAGAGAGGGGCCTTATAAGCCCTTAGGGGTCAAGGCTGGAGGGAGGGGACGGGCACCTCGCCCCCTTGGGGCCCGCTGGTCCATTGGGGTGTGTGTGTGTGTCTGGTGTGGGGTGGGGAAATGACCCATCATGGATCTCCTCTCCCCAAGGAGAAGGGTTGGGGAGCTAGTAAAGCCGAGGAGAGGGCTTCTCGGGGGCAGGCCCCACAAGGCACGACTGACCCAGAGAGTGCGGGCTGGCACAGTCTTCTTTGCCCCCAAACCTCTCCTAACTCCCAGCGTCAATTCTCCCCTGCACTCCAGCTGCGCTCGAAGGGAGGAAAGAAAGCAGCGAGGCTCCCTTTTTTCTCAGCAGAGGCCAGCCCCAGCTAGCAAGGACCCCCTCCGCAGCTCTGGGCTCCTGAGGTCCTTGGACCTGGCACTACTGCCCCGCTTCTTGTACGGGCTGTTACGAAGAATAAATAAATAAATACCTCCCGCCTGCCCACCCGCGTGACCCTACAGCTGGCTCTCCTCTTCCTCCAGCGAGCGGTTGAGTCCGGGGATGAACTTGAGCAGCCGCCGGCGGAAGCTGCGGTACTTGGTCTTGCGTAGGCCGGCGCCGCACAGGGCCTGCTCGCGGGCCTCAGTCCAGAGCGCGCCCGGCGCGCCCCCGCCCCCGCCGCCGCCCGGGCCCGCGCAGCGCACACTGGCACTGCGGCTGAGCGTGGCGCGGGGTGCGGAACACAGCACGGACGCCGGGGCCTCGGCACAGCCCGGGCCTGGCACGCGCGCGGGGGGCGGCGGGGGTGGCAGCGCCTGCGGCTCGGCGCCCCCGAAGAAGCACGTGTGGTACACGTCGTCCGTCTCCCCCTTGGCCCGCCGCGCGCCCCCGCGGGGACCCCCGGGCGCAGCCAGCAGAGGCCCAAAGGGCAGCGAGCCAGGCAGCAGGCCTGCTCCGTAGAGGCAGGAGCGCACGGACTCCAGCGTGTCGTAGATGCTCGGGTCCTTCACCACCAGGCCTGAGGGGATAGAAGGGCAAGGAGCTTCCTGAATCCTGGGGACAGAGCGCCCGGGCTGAGGGTCACAGGGCCACCTATGTGGGCCCTGAGAGCCTGCCTTTTTGTCTGTAAAGCTGGAGTTAATAAATTCAAGACACTTAAGACAGGAAGGCGGGCCAGAAAGGACTGATACACACTTCTTTTGGACGCAGGATCTTCCCACATAGTCTGGCTGTCCTGGGACTCACTAATGGAAGGAGGGCCTCAGAGATCCGCCTGCCTCTGCCTGCCCAATGCTGGGATTAAAGGTGAGCGCCAAAAGGCCTAACCTCCAGAGGGCGACTGGGAGAAGAGAAACGTGTGGGTGTCCAAAGCTGTGGCTCCGGGGTGGAGGGCAGCGGCCCGCCGGCCCCTGGGGCGTGCGGGCTCACTCACCGTGCACGAGGCGCTGCTCCTGCACCATAAGCGACCTGTACTCTCCCCACTTCTCGTACAGGGTTTGCTGTAAGACACACGCGGCCAGCTGTCAGGGCCGGCGGGCCATCGGCGGGACAAGGGGACACACAGGTAAGGGAGAAAGGCACGACGCCTCAGGGCCAAGGGAGAGAGATGGAGGGGCGAGCCTGAAGGGCAAGGGATGGGGAGAGGGTGGCGCCTGGGCTTTCCTGGTCCTCACCTTTAGGTACTGCAGGCGTGCCTCCAGTTCTGCCTTCCGAATGGATGTCCCATACAGAGTTTCCAGTCTGAGGGATGGAGGGGACAGAGGCTGAGCGCCTGAAGGCTGAGGACACAGCACAAGGCTGAGCTCAGGAGCCCTTAGGCCCCGCACGGCGACATGGATACCTGAGAACGTTGCCAGATGCCTTGATGATATCCACAATCTCCCGGTGCCGGGTGCCTTCCACGTTGATCCCGTTCACGCTGGCGATGGTGTCCCCTGCCGGGCAGAGAAGTCGGCACCTGTTTCCCGGCTCAGAGGGAGGACTCCACACTGCTGGCCTGGAGAACCTCCCCTGAGCTCCCTTCCGGCGTGGGGAGGCCTGGGCAGGGCTTGCTCCCCACTCAAAATACACAAACCTAACTGGGCATGGCAGTGCAGGCCTTTACTGTAACCCCAGAACTTGGGAGGCAGAGGCAGGCGATCTCTGTGAGTTCAAGGCCAGCCTGGTCTACAGAGCGAGTCCAGGACAGCCAGGGCTACACAGAGAAACCCTGTCTCAAAAAAAAAAAGAAAGAAAGAGAAAAACAATACAACAACAAAAATAAAAAATACACAGAGACCTCACCAGCTTGCTGGATACAGCAACCTAGTCTGGGGAGCAGGGATCTGAGAAGTTATCACACACCCTCAGGAAGCTCTGTCCCCCAGCACAGAGCCCTGCTAGGTTCTCCTGGCGTTAGCTATTTCTGCAAATCCACACCTGTTGTGCATCTCCCTCAGTTCAGGGAAGTCTCGGTGCGAGCAGTGAGCAACCGGGAGCTAGCACGGGCTCCAGGCACGCGAGACTTCATGCTCACATCTGCAGAGCTTGTCTGCCATCTGTGAAGGGTATGGGTCCTTGTGGTAGCTACAACAAGGACAACCAGGAACCACCCAGCAGTGCCTGCCACTGGTAAGTGGACGAGAAGGTCAGGGCCAAGAGACAACTGTGCTGACAGAATGGGTGTGGGTTCACGGAGTGTCAGGCCGACAGGGACCCTACTCTCAGGGTCTTTGATGAAGGACAGAGCACAGGTGCCCTAGCTGGAGTATAACAGGTCCACCTGAACCACGCTGAGGCAGACCTGGCAGGATGCTTCTCTACCAGATTCTGCCCAGCTGGACAGCACAGCTGCCAGGAGGCAGAACAGCTGTGCAGAAGTAGCGTCACTCCTGCTGGGCCCCACCTCACCGTGGGCTCGCCTCACCGTGCTTTGCCTATACCGATTTGCAAGAGAACCACACACAGTCCCACAGCAAACGGCCAGTGTGCGTGACCCACAAAGCCTAGGTCCTGTTCATTCTTCTGGAGTGAACCTGCCTCTGCTGAGGAGTAAAGTTATGCTCTGTACCAGAGCCCCGTCCTCTCTGTGCTTGGGGGCCTACCCGGTGTGAGCCCGGCCAGCTGGGCAGGGCTGGACTCATGAACTCGGCAGACGAAGGTCACCATCTCTACCCGCTGCTCCTCTCGGTGGTGAAGGCCGTAGGTCTGTGGACAAGCGAGGACACACTCAGAACCTACACAAGCAGACCTGTCCATCCCTCAAAATGGCCTTCTGATCCCTCCACCCTCTACGCCCAACTTTTCCAACCTGAATCTCGAAGCCAAAGGTCTGGTTGTCTCCCTTCTCCAAAGTCAGAACCTTCCTGCAGAAGGCAGAGGGTCAAGGGTAATAGAATTAAGAAAAGTATGGCAGAGCTGGCTATGGTGGGCCCACATCTGTGATTCCAGACCTTGGGAGACTGAGGCAGGAGGATGCTTCCTTTGAGTCTGAGCTACACAGGGAAGCCCTGCCTCAAAATGCAGTAACAGAAACAGGCGTGTGGCAGTCCCACCGCTCAGCTCTCAAGGACGTAGAAGTCTGGTCTAGAACATCCCAGAGGGACTCAGCGTCTCCTGCGACAACTCATTCTTCACAGATTTGTGGAATGCCCTTCCCAACCCAACTGCAATTGGCCTCAGGGAGCCGCACAGAGTTAAACCAGCCCCCCATAGGGGGAGGCACGAGGAAAGGAGTGAGCCTAGTGACACCCCAGCTTCCAGTGAGTGTGGCCACATACACACTCACTAACATGGGCCCCCATTTGGGCCCCTGCGCTGGAGCATCCTGGCCTTGCTGCTTTAGGGAAAAGACAGCCCCACCCCCAGGGGGCCAGTCACGAGGCTGGGCGCAGACCACAGCCGTCTGCCGCTCCTCCCAGCTGCGGTGTGGCCAGCCCACCAGATGTGAAGGCTGGGGGAGGGGAGCCTGGGGCCACCCCTTCCCGAACTGAAGGCTGCCTGCTGGACACAATGGCCTGGACGGCCTCCAGCTCCTAGCCTGACAGGGGAGCCCGGAGCTTCCTCTGCCCACCTCCTCCCCTTCCTTCCCGCCAGCCAGAGGCAGGACGGAGTGGCTCCGAGCCCCTTTGAGTCTGGGAGCCTCAGAAAGGCCCTGGAGACCAGGCCTCTAGCTCCCAGCCCAAGTCACGCCCCCTGCTACCTAATGCTGTGCAATGCACTGTTCCTCCTTGAGAGTCCTGTGTGTTCTGGGGTAGAAGCAGGGCCTGGAAGCTCTCTGCCTATCCCAGAGCTTTCTGGGTTCCCGGGAGGGTCTGCGAACTGTCACTGCAGAGAGCCAGCTGGAAGTATTTTAGGTTTTGCGGGCCCCCTGTGGCCTCTATCATATACTATTCTTTGTTTTCACAACCCTTTAAAATATTAAAATAAACCAGTCATGGCAGGGCACGCCTTTAATCCCAGCACCTGGGAAGGAAAGGCAGGGACATCTCTGAGTTCCAGGCCAGCCAGGGCTGGAGAGAAACTGTCTCAAACAACAACAACAACAACAACAACAAAAAAAAAAACCTTACCTCAAAATAAGTTTGTATGCCGGGCATGGTGGCACAGGCATGTAATCCCAGAACTCGGGGAGGCAGAGGCAGGCAGACCGGCCTGGTCTATAAAGAGAGCCCAGGAACAGCCCAGGCTACATAGAGAAACCCAGTCTCGGGGAGGGGAGGGAAGGCTGTATGTGTGTGCATATATAAGATTCTTAGTTAAAGGGCCAGCCAGCTCAATCTGACCAGCAGGTCACACTGCGCTGGTCCATTTCAAAGGAAGCCAGGCCCAAGTCAGCCACAGGATGTGAGTAAAAAGGGACCCTGAGCTTCGGGTCCCTGGATGAGCACCTGTCCACCGTCCACACCTCAGTGGGACTGCCATGGGACTGAGGGTTTGAGAGGTAAAACCTGTCAGATGCCAACAGCTGGTCGCAGAATGCCCGTGGTCTGGGCAGGGTGGGCTCAGGGAGGGCAAACTAGGACAATCCCTTACCATGTCCTCCTTCTCACCCTCCACCCCTCACTAATCCAGCTCTTCCCAAGAAGACACAACTGGCACACATTGGAGGTGGTTAAGGAGCACCTAATGACTCAAACATGCCCCCCTTATTCTGCTGCCCCCTCACTCAGCCCACATGCCCACCTGCCCCTCGCTCCCGGCAAGGCTGGAAGGTGCCTCCCAGGGGGCTGGGCCGAGATGCTCTATCCTGCTCCCCCTCACTTTCTGGACCACAGTAGGGGCTTTGGGTGGGGGTGACTCACCGCTGCTGCTCAGGGCTCTGCTTGAGATTCTTCCAATGGAACCCTGAGCCCTGGGTGGGAAAATGGCCAGAGAAGACAATGAGAAGAAGGGGGGGGGTGGCTTGAGCAGACGCTGAGAAGCCTCTCTCAGCCTCGAGGACTCTTACCTCTGGACACAGCCATGCTACGCTCGCAGCCCACCCTCTCCCTTCCCAGCCCACTCTGCTTTGATGTTCTCGGAACTAGTGCAGCTGTTACCTCCCCCAGAGCTCACACCTTCCCTGGGACCTCAGGGACGCATCTGCCAGGGAACCTGGACCAGCGATTAGAATAATCTTCACCTCGGGACCATGTCTGAGGGGCCCA
The DNA here is from genome assembly GCF_030254825.1 of Meriones unguiculatus. Lineage (NCBI taxonomy): Eukaryota > Metazoa > Chordata > Mammalia > Rodentia > Muridae > Meriones > Meriones unguiculatus. The sequence goes on from NC_083356.1 coordinate 2,168,878, forward strand.
GGTCTCACAGGCCCCAAAAGTCAAGGACCCCTGCCACCTGGGCCTGTCCATTTAATGGTTCAGGCAGACAGTAGTTTGGGGGAGCAGAAAGACAAGGGCCTGAGCAGGAGGCTGGCAGGGCCAGTCTGAATGTGGTAGAGGTGTCAAATCTCCTTAGAACAGGTTGCCTGGGGGAGGGGAGGACCCCCGGCTGCTGTATGTCCCCCAAACCTCAGTCTCTTGATCCCACCATGCATTTTTTTTTCCTGGAACAAAACACATTACTAACTAACCAAAGATAAACAAAACAAACAAACAAACAACAACAACAAAAACCAAAAAACTCAGAGTCAAACTTGTCTCACTATACTTGAGAAACTGGGGGCTCATTTTGTTTTTCGTTTTGAGAAGATCCTTAACTCTTCTGAGTCCCCCAGATAACCTAAAACAACCTCTGTCCCTCCTAAGACTTTTAGTTCTTGGAGGAAGTCCCATCCGGGACCAGCCCTTTCCCCAAGTGCCAAAACAGCCTGAGGCCTTCCTGGCCTGTGCTCTTGTTAACACTCTCTAACGGCCCCCGCCACCCCCCCCCAAGCTGCCCCAAAGCAAGGAAGAGAAGGGGACCCTCTTCCTCCAGAACCAAAGGTTTGCCTCAGGGTGGGGACAGTACCCAAATAGGCCAAGGAGGAAGGACTGGGCAGTACAGAGAGACCCCTTTGTTTTTCAACCCGATTTTCATAAAATGCAAATTCTCAACAAGCTGTTCATTGTATGTAGGGGGTGCAGAGGACCAGGAGGGGAGGAGAGGGCCGCGTAGGGAAGGGGCGCCCACCCCTTCTCCTTAACCTGAGTCTTGGGTCTGAACACTCAGGTCCCCAGAGGAAGAGCTTAGGGGGAGCCGCAGAGAGCGGGTGCAGGCCTGCATCCTTCCTGCCCTGTGACCTCTCCCACCGCGTCTGGTCCTGGCTGAAGCCAGGAGCCGGGTGCTGTAGCATCCCGCGTCTCAGATGCGGGACAAAGCGCACCTGAGCCCGGGAAGCCGGTGTCCTGCTCTTGGGAATTCGCAGCTCTAGTTCTAAGGGACCACCGGCCTCTCCCCCGCCCAGGGCTCCCGGAGCCTCCACTCGTCCGAGGCCAGCGGCGGGGGTTCCTTCCCTAGTCCTTCCTGCTCCAACTTGAGAGGGTGCTAGGGCGAGAGGGACCTGAGAGTTTCTAGACTTTCTGGACACCCGCGGGCGGAGCGGGAGGCGGCAGAAAGCCAGATGGAGCGAGCCGGAGAAAGGGGGTGCTGGGGCGGAGTCAAGGCAGGAGAGTGGGAGGAGATGGGGCGTCCGCGCGCGGGGAGCGGAGGGGAGAGCCACCCGAGCTGGGGGCGTCGCGGGGGCCACAAGCCTTCCGGGACCCGAGTGGGCAGCAGGTCTGCGCCTCCGGAGGACGGAGCCAGGGAGGCGGGTGCCCAGGGTCGGCGGGCTGGGGGACGTGGCGGTCGTTCAGGCGCTGCTGCGGGGAAGGTCCCGCCGCCGGAACGCGGGGCCCCGAGCCTGGGGACGCACGTTGGGGAACGCACCTTTCGGCGGGGCAGGGTGCCCCCGGACACCGCGAGCGCGCGGTACAGCTCGGCGGGGTGATAGTCGTCCAGCGCGGCGTACAGCTCGTCCCCGGGGGCTGCGGGCGGAGCGGCGGCAGCCGGGGGCCCCGCGGGGTCCGGCGCGGCCGCCGCCTCCTCCTTCTGCTGCAGCTTCCTGAGCCGGCGCAGGGTCATGGCCGCGGCGCCCCTCGGAGGCAGTGCTCACCCCGGCGGGCGCTGTCGGCGACGGCCGCGGGACGCCAGCCCGGCGGGCCGCGTGGAGCCTCGCTTTATAGACTCCCGGGGCGGGGGCGGGGCCTCCCGTGGCCTCGCCCCCCCGACGCGCAGGCCCCGCCCCGGAGGGGAGGGGACCGCCGTGGCGAGCCCTGCCCACAGCTCGCCGCCACCGGCCGGGCTTCGGGGACTTTGCGGGACTCGGGCGCGCAGTGGGGGAATCCTAGCCGCCCACGGCAGGACATCTGGGGCGAGCAGGAGTTTACGTGCTACCTGGAAGCCATCTGTGAGCGGCGCTTCGGATGGGATCTGAAGTTAGGGAATGAAAGACGGCGTTAGTGGCTCGTGGAGACCCGGGGTGCAGTAGATAAGCGGAGACCCGGGGAAGTAGGGGGTCAGACTCGGTGGGCACAGACTGCAGGGGTCCCTAGACCAGGGAGGGAGGGCCTGGGGCTGTGCAGGGGGAGGGTTGTGGTTTCCGAGGAAGAAACGAGGAGGCGCCTCTAAACTGACCCTGCAGAAGCCGCTGGGGCTGAAAGGTTTCACCTGCAGCAGCCTTCCCTCCAGGGCTAGGGGCAAGGGAGCCGGCCCCAGGCGTGGGGGCACCGCTCTGGAGGCCGCAGTTGAGGCTTGGAAGATGCCCAGAGGAGGTGCCCAGGGTTGGGGCATCGGCGAGGCCGAGCCATTCTCTAACCCTGTCTTCATTCCTCATGCTCTTTGTTGCCATGGTTGCCGGGCCGTCGGAGAGGCGAGGATGACCCGTGTCTGTCGTCAGAGACGGCCCGCACAGAAGAGAGAGAGGGAAGTAGGCCGTGTCTAGCCACCGCAGAGGCAGCCTGGGGCTCCACGTTCGGAAAGCGCCGCTCCCCCCTGCTTTGCAGACACGGTAGCAAACTTAGGAAACGGGCGCCATCATCCTTACAGACCCAGACAGAGCGCCCAGCCAGGATGGTCACTCAGTGGCAGAGCTGAGGCCCCAAACAAGGCATGGCGGCTCTGGAACGCCAGTCTGACGGCTCTGTGAGTGAGTTGGAGCCCAACTCTGTGCCAAGGGCTGGCTAGGCGCTGGCGTGCTGGTGTGCCAGAGGTGCTGGGTCTGGGCAGGGGTAGCTGTGTGTAAGACACCACAGGGGAACAAAGGCCAGGAAAGACTTTCTCCTCCCTGCTTCAGGTCGCCAGCCTAGCTGTCTCCCTGTGTCTTGCTCCCCCACCCTGGAACCCCGAGTGCCGCGCGCCCCTGCGTCCTCCACACAAGAGGTATGGGTGGGAGGGGAGCTCCTCCACCCTCAGAAATTGCACAAGTCCAGATGGCAGGAGGCTGGTGGGGCTGGGGGTAGGGGTGGCTTAGAGACTGTGTTAGCTGAGATGGAGCCCCACGCTTTTCTCCCCCCTTTAACCAAGTGGCCATCAGCTGGGGGCACCGGGAGCGTCGGAGGGGAAACGTGGAGCATGTCGGGAGCATTCACACAGATGGACCCCTGGATCGTCTGTTGCCTGGCAGACGGCATCTGCAGCGGGGGAGGGGGTGGGGAGTCAGAAAGGCAAAAGGTACGAGAGGTCCTATTATATTCATCCCAGAGGGACCCTGCACAGCCTCTTCTATGAAGGAGCCGCCTGACTCCTCCAGAGGCTCGATTAGGGAGCCCGCATCTAACACCCCCTGTTGACACAGACCGCCTTTGTGCTGACACCCCAAGCCTGTGCATGTCAGATTGCCTCTGGCCTCCAAGTGACAAGGCACCGCGGAGCTGAAGTTCTCACCTAAGAAAGAGGGCGCTGGAAAACCCAGAGCTAGCGTGAGCCCGGAAATGGCAGTTTCTCCAAGTCCTTGGCGTGATTTCCTCAAGTCCTAGGATTTCAGAGCTGGGAGGGGGCCTCTCATGTTCTGGAAAAGATGTGTGTGGTCCGTGCCCTGCTGCTTGCAACAGCAGCCGCAGAGGGAAAGACTGCCTCAGAGTGGGCTTAGGAACCCAGGGCTCCTGTCTAAGACTGCTAATTCAGCTGCTGGCAGCCGGGGAGAGCGCTGAGATTCCTGCCTGCTTCCTCTGGGCTCCTCAGTTTCTCTCGGGAAGGGTAGGTAGCCCTGGGTGCTTCCCTGTGGGCTGGTGACGCCCTCTGCTGGTCGTGAGCCTTGTGGAGGAAAATCTCCAGACTGAAAGGCCGGCTGGGTGCCCGACGCCACCAACCATATTTTGGGGATGTGTATTCAGCTGGCCGCTGAGTTCACAGTGAAGAAGCTGTGGAGAGGGAGATGCTGTGGATAAAAAACATCCGCGGGAGCAGCCCCGGAGCTCAGCCTGCTGTTCCCCAGCGCCTCCTAAGCCACGCCCCTTGGGTAGCCTCTGCTCTCCTCCAATCAGCGCTCAGCAGGCCTCCGGGGCCCCTCCAGAATATCCCTTACCCCATCACGCCTCTTAGCAAATCCCCTTCGGATCTGCTCCCGAGAAAGCTAGCCTCTGTCTGCAACTTCGCAGAAGCAGGTGGCTTGTTCTCAGGGAGTTCAGGTTTCCCAGCTCCTGGTCTCCAGCTGCCCCGGCTGAGACGGGGCGGGACCTGGAAAGCGAGGGATTAGAAGGGACCGTCTAACGGACAAAGCCCCTTCTCACTTCTTCAGGGCAACTCCTTGCCGAGTCTCCCACCAAACCGCAATTCCCTGTCAGGAAATGGAAGAAGTGTCTCCTGCGACCCCCCTAGACCTGACTGAGCTCGGGCGTACCCTCAGGGAGCTGGGCCGCTAGAGCTAGAAGTTCAGACCCTCTAGACTCAGGGAGTCTGTTACTTCAGGGCCCAGACGGGCAACATGAATAACTAGCTCTGTGGACGCCTTCTCTCTGTTTCTGCGCCGGGGGCGGGGGCGGCAGCAGGAGAGGGCTGGGACCTCAGCTGGCTCTCCGGTCCACCAGGAATGAGGGGCTGGACCGCAGCTGCATGACATCACTGTTTGCAGGAGGCCTAGAACAGCCGGTGGGCAGCTGGCTGGCTGGGCAGGGAATGCTTGTTTCCTTAATGGCTCCTGTTGCTTACCAGTGTTCATGGCATGGCATCTGTGTTGGCGCTGGGGCCCTGCTAGGGGAGGGTTCCGGCAGCAGGTCCGCTCCAGCACAGCCCAGTGTCGAGTCCGAGAAGGTCTGCGGGTAGGAATCAGATGCGCAGGGCAGTTTGGGTTGGACATGGCTGTCTCATGGTCTAGTCCCATTCAGAAGCAAAGGGCCACCTGCCTCTTGACTGGCCAGACTGGAGGGACAGACAGGAGGGGTGCTCGCTCAGTCTGGTTCTCCTCAGCGCAGCAATACGTGGAGTAGGTACTGTCTCGCCTTTCCCTTCAGCGCGGGGGATGCAGAAATGACCGCTGGTAGGCCCAGACCCCACAGAGCCCTTCCCTGCTGGCCAAAGCCACCTGTTCAGTAGCATGATCCCTGGCTTCCCCCACTCCCAGGGGACAGGAGAGCATTGTGCATCAGGCCACCCAAACCCCAAAACACGTGTGCTTCACCTCCGGGCCACCTTTCTGGGCCCCTCCCCCACGACGTCGTGATTCCTCAGCTCGGAAACAGCTCTAGCCGACTCTGCTCCTTATATTCCTGGATTCCTTGATGTGGCCAAGCCCACCATGTAGTTGTGGAGACTTTATTTATTTTTATTTTGTGGGTGTTTTGCAATTGCATACCTGGCGCCCAGGGATGCTGGAAGGATGTTGGATCCCCAGAGCTGGAGCTACTGTTTTCAGCTGCACTAGGGAGCTAAGGCTGGAACCCGAACCCTCTCCACAGAGCCATCTCTCCAGCCCTTTGTCTTTGTTTTAATGCAGTTATTCTGTGTCTGTGGGGGGTGTCATGGGCATGGAGGTCAGAGGACGTCTTTGTGGGAGCTGGTTCTCACCTGTGGGGCTCAGGAGCAAACTCTGGTCTTCGGGGAGAGAGCCTCTGTTTACCTGCGGAATTGTCTCACCAGGTCCCTTGGGGGGGGGGGTGTTATTCATGTGTTTGCTTGTTTGTTTTTAGACGGTGTCTCACTACGTAGACCAGGTTGGCTTCAAACACACAGAGCCATGTTCTGAGATTGGGGGCCTGTGCCACACTGCACTGCCCCTCGTTTTTAGAGTCAGGTGCTGTCAAGTAGCCCAGGCTGGCCTCCAGACTGTCTCAGTTGTGACGTGTCTAGACTAAGCAGTCCTTGGAGCCCGGACCCTCATCCACACAGCCATCTTTAGCCTCCAAGGAGCACCGTCGGGGGGATCTGGTGTGGGCTGCCACCATCCCTGGTCCTGGGACCCATCAACTTAGAAGCTATCGTGCTCAGTTGTTTGGCCAAGTATCAACGTAGATGTTTCTGTGAAGAAGCGTGTTATGCGGCTGACATTTAAGTCAGGGAGGTTGGTTTGTTTGATACAGTCTTTCTATAATACTTCATTTTTATTTATTTATTTTTATGTGCATTGGTGTTTTGCCTGCATGCTTGTCTGTATGAGGGCGTCTCAGAGTTATAGATAGTTGTGAGCTGCCATGCCGGTGCTGGGATCTCTGAGTTCGAGGCCAGCCTGGTCTACAGTGTTCCGGGACAGCCAAGACTACACAGAAAAAACCCTGTCTCAAAAAAAAAAAAAAAGAATGGCTCCACTGTCCATTTTAGAGACGAGTGTAGACAAATGCTGTAAACTTGACAGCATCTAGAATCCCCTGGAAAACAAGATTCTGAATGAGCAGGACAGGAAGAAAGAGGTTAGCCTCTCCTGCTGTGGGCGGTGCCTCCTCTGTCTGTAGGCGGTGCCTCTCCTGCTGTGGGCGGTGCCTCTCCCGCTGTAGGCGGTGCCTCTCCCGCTGTGGGCGGTGCCTCCTCTGTCTGTAGGCGGTGCCTCTCCTGCTGTGGGCGGTGCCTCCCGCTGTGGGCGGTGCCTCTCCCGCTGTGGGCGGTGCCTCTCCTGCTGTGGGCGGTACCTCTCCTGCTGTGGGCGGTGCCTCCCGCTGTGGGCGGTGCCTCTCCCGCTGTGGGCGGTGCCTCCCATGTGCTTCCGATGTGGCCAGCTGCATTGTCACGCTCCCGCCGTCAGGACAGCTGTCCTCTCAAACTGTGAACCCAGACAGCCCTCCTCAAGGTGGCTTTTCTCAGCGGGTTTTTGTTGTTCTGAGACAGGGTTTCTCTGTGTAACAGATCTGTAGACCAGTCTGGCCTCGGTCTTCGCGTGCTGGGATTAAAGGTGTGGGCCACCACCACCCAGCTTTGTTTTGTAACTCATTTTTCGTTTGTTTTGTTTTTTGAGACAAGGTTTCTCTGTGTAGCCATGCCTGTCTTGGAATACAGATTCACCGCCTTTGTCTCCCGAGGGGAGTGCCGGGATCACAGGTGTGCGCCAGCACAGCGTCTATCTTCTGTAACTTACACAAGTGTGTATTCCCAGCGCCCTAGAGTCATCCACCAGACTCCTTCCTGCGCCCCCACCTCCGGTGGCACTGGGCCTGGACACCAAGCTTTTGACACTAAGGCACAGCATCTCTACACGCGGGGGTTCTCCACTTGAACTGAGGTGCCCAGAGGAGGGCTCTGCTTCTCCCTGGGTGCTCTGGCCTGGTGGCCACTCTTCAGATTTTTTACTTGCTAGCCCTCACGACTGACTCTGTGCCTTAGAACCTCTCCCTCTCACACACACAACCTCTAATCACTTCCAGTTATCCTGCAGGCTGTTTTTTTTTTTTTTTTTTTTTTTTTGACAGAACCCTAGTTACATCTAGTTACAAGGGCTTAGCTCAAAGCCCTTTGGCCCCTTTTCGACACATACCTCTCAGGACCCCCCTGTGGCCTGACCCTGTTACTCCTAATTGTGCTCAGTGTTTAGCAAGTGTATTCCCAGGACTGTGAAATCCAAACACGTACGGCCCCGGGTCAGAAACTACTGTGAAAGAAAACCCCAAGCAATTCACCCTTCCAGTGAATTCACGAAACTTCCGGAGCGTGCGGGAATGGCTGCCATTCTGATTTTCACGTTGGCAGAGCTGACCCTGCAAACCTTGCCTGGCTCCAGGGTGGGCCAGGAGGAACCTTCCCCTGGTCAGGTGTGAGTTCGTGCACCCACAGCAGCCACTGCTCCTGAGCTAGGGCTCGGGCTCCTGCTGTGACCTCTGGCAGGACACAGGACGAGTTAACAGCAGCTGGCGGCGGCCCGGGCTACGGAGCGCACGGGAGGCCTAAAGCAAACTCTGCAGGTCTGTTACTTGGTTTTCAGGTCATCAGTCGCAGGTGGGAAAAACAGCAAATCCTGGGTGAAAGCCGGAACGAACGGGGAAAGCTGGAGCGGAGGGCAGGTTCCAGTGACGGACGTAGTGAGGCTATAGCGACCTCTACCCTAGTTCATGACATCAACTGCCCACACGTAGAGTGGGGACGGCGGGATTGTCAGGGTGAGCCCAGCAGTGACCTTGGGAATCCAGCCTGTCGCTGGAGGCCTGGGACAGCTCTCGCCCTGGCCAGCCTCGGCTCCGTGGCGGCGGGCCAGCAGAGGCACTATGGGCTGTGAACAACACTCTGATCACGACCCTGTCCATCTGTGAGCCGAAAGACCTTGTTCGACTGATTTCTCAGCTGGGTGTTGGTGGTGCACACCTTTAATCCCAGCACTCAGAGGCAGGAGGATCTCTGAGGCCAGCCTGGCCTACACAGCGAGTTCCAGGACAGTCGGGGCTACACAGAGAAACCCTGTCTCAGAAAAAAATGAGAAAGAAACAAAAACCAAAATTTATTTGGCTTCTCCACTAGGGCTGTTCTTGTGCCTGTTTTTAGGGTTTCGTCTCTGTCTGTTCTTGAGGCGGGGTCTCACTGCAGTCCTCACACAGACCCTCTGCTCCTGAGTGCTCACATTTAAGGTGTGTCACCACCCAGCTTTAGCAATGTTTTAGCATTACACGCATGTGCGTGCATGCGTGCGCTCGTGTGTGTGTGGTGTGTTCACATGCCACACCCAGACGTGGACCTCAGAGGACAACTCTCTTGTTTCTACCTCCTCTTTCACCCTGCAAACGTGTATACAAACGGAGCCACCTCCCTGCCACCCAGAAGAGTCTTCAACAGGCCTTTGCTCGTATTAACTGAACGGTCTGACTGCTGACTGCTGCCCTTTGAGGGCCTTTGTCTAGAGGTCTGCACAAGGCCTACAGGAGTCCTTTCTACTGGGCAGCCTACAGACGGCCGTCGAGGGCCCGGACGGCCGAGCACGGAGCCTCCGGAGCCTCTCCAGGGTCTCCAGCTGTCCTTCCAGCTACTTGCTATCTGGATCCCGCAGCCCGGAGCTACAGACAGGCACAACTGGCCTGTTGGACCACAGTCCAGCAACGGAGCTCTGTGAGGGAATTTCTGAGCTGTGAGAAAGCGCTAAGAAAACAAGAGTCTTGTGAGCTCGGAATTGTCCACGTGTGTCACGGGCCTCCCAGGTCTATCCGACAGGAGGGAGTTTACTCCAGACTCTCAGTGACTGTTGCCAGTGCACACGCCTCTGTGGAAAACATGCTTTGGCCCGGTGCAGCTTGTCCTTGTGTGTACAGCTAAACTCACAAGAACCTTACTCAGGTGACCACCGTCAGCCCTCAGTCTGACGCTCTCACTGAAGTTGGCTATCGCGGTCTGTTTTCAGGCTCCACTCTCAGGCCCAACCACCAGTAAACACAGCCGTGCTCTGAAAGGTCCAGCAGTCTCATATGTACCTGAGAACTCACAGTCACTTCAGTCTAGATGAGGGTCGTCAAACTGGGGCATCTCTTCTGCTGCCTTCGAGGGTCAGTGGCCATGACTAACCAGGATCAAGACCCTGTGGTATAAACGGGCCAAGATGCTACAAGACAGCACAGCAGGCCCCAGAAGACCTACCATGTCCGTGAGTGTGCACTCACACAGCACACACAGGAGACTGCCCCGTACTCTGGCCACGCCACGGGAAGCCATTACAAGTGAAGAGCAGACAGTACCAGGGAAGCTCTGTGAATAAAACTTTAATAATGTACAGCAGAAACTGGACAGGCTCGTTCTTATATTAAAACAAGATTTCCTATATTACAACATATTTACATTTGCATACTGAAGAGGTAAAGTGTCTAAGTGGCTATTACAGTCCTTTCTAATAAACTGTACAAAAACCAAACAGAAGTACCGCGAATACCGCTCAGGGGCCTTGGCAGCGGCTGAAGAGCAGGCTTGGACTTGGTCTGTGAATCCAGAATCCAGAGGTGCAGGCTGCCCTGGGGATCAGGGCAGCCTCAGGGCGCCAAATCACAGCTTCAGCCTAATGCAGAGTGGTGCGATGGGAGTGGCATTCCCCAAACCTGCTCAAGTCTCCTGAGGCGGGCGAGCTGGACTGTCGGAGGGCAGACGGGCCCGTAGGAGCAGGCCAGCGGCATGGGGGTCACTGTGGGGTGTCTGCTGGCACGGAACATCACCACCTGTAACCACGACAACTCGCTGCAGGGGTAGGTCAGCAGGGTGGAGAGAGGCTCCCCAACGACACAACTGGGATCAAGGGAAACTGTTCAACGGCCAGTAAATTGGCCCAAAGAATTAAAGGAAGATCCCTTTAATGCAAGGAAAGAAGTTCTACACCAGGAAATAAATAGAAAGGCTAGAACACGGGAGACCGAGGCAGGAGGCGGCTGGAAGCTGGCCTGCATTCTCTCACAATGAATGCACTCCGTCTGGGTCTCTGAACTCCAGTCTCACTGCTCACCACCACTGTCTTCCCAGGCGGGAAACAGGCTCCCCTTCCCTTTCCTCAGTGGTCTTATTTAAGAATGGTGATTCCAGCTCACAAAGGCTCTGAGGACCAGCGTGAGCACTTCTGGTCTCAAAGTGGGCCCTGGCCATTCGCTCCATTCAGCTCTTCCTTCCACGCTCCAGGGGCAGCGCCCAGGCCTGTCTCACGGTTAGGGGTCCTCCCGGGCCCAGCACTCGGCATGTCTGCAGAGGCTGCAGGCGGGCGGGAGAATGCACACAGGGCTGAGGGTCATGGACAAGGTGAGCATGGAATACAAGCCCCCGGAGGGAAGAGGAACTCAGTGCTCAGTGGGAACAGGCTCAGGTGCAAAGACAAATGTTTCCAGTGACTGAACTATGTGCACTTGATTTTAGAGAATTTTTGTGGTATTTTGTTGGTTTTAGGGATTTCTAAGAGGTAATTGTCACATAGAGATGGTTTTCCTTTTACAAAACTTAATGGTATTAAAGTTAAAATCCTGACCCTCCCCCCCAAAATAAAATAAAATGAATTAAAATAAACCGCTCCAGTTAAAAGTTATGGCTTCAGTTATCATATACTTAAGATACGCTGACCAAATCCCCGCTCACAGCAGGCTTCGAGAGTCTGCAACTACCGCGCCTGGTCAAACAGCACAGCCAGCTCAGCGCTCCCTTCAGTGTGGACCCCGAAGCGAGTGAATCGCTCATCCTCTCTACCCTGATCAGAATCCAGTACAAGAAGGCCCATGCAGATGCCTCTGTCCCCCACCTCCCTCCCCACCCCCTGGGGCCCATCCCACCCCACCCCAAACCCACCACCGCCACCACCACCAAAAATATACACTGCGGCTTGCAGAATCTGGGGTGGGACAGACAGATGTGACATTCCAATCCGAGTCCCAAGATCTGGCTTGGGACTCCTCGGCCCTTCCTCCCGGCTGCTGAGGAAGAGGCCCTTGGGCTGGCTCGTTCTCGCGGCTGATGCTGAAACACAACCCAGGCTTCCTGACATTCTTCCCCGCTTTTCCCGCCCCAACGCCTCTCCTACCACGGACACGTGGGCCAGCTTTGGTTGTGGTGTGAAATGGAGAGGGGAGCCGTGACACAGGGTGGACAAGCAGCCTGCTGGGAAGAGGGCCTGAGACACGAGACCGTCAGGAGGACACCGGATGCTGCCCACTGTGACAGCAGCAGCGGCACTCGGAGACAGCAGGCCCACCACACCCTGGCCTACACATGCACAAAAAGCTCCGCAGGTAAGTGTGCACCTACAGACACACGCACACGCACGCGCACACACACATAACACACGCACAGTTACTTGCACACACATGGGCGTGGCACAGACCAGGCACAATGTGGACACACCTCGGCACATGCACACCGGGCTGGACAGACAGGCAGCAGGTTGTGTCTCTAGGGCAGTCCCTCAGATGTCCACAAGAGAAGGGGAAGGCGTGGCTCAGGGCTGCCTGGGGGAGGGCGGGTGACACTCTGGTTTCTCTGAATACCCTGGTGCCAGCTGACTGGTCCCTGGAGGAAAACCTGCAGCCCAGGGGACCACAAGGTCCAGGGGCTGCTCCCGGGAGCCCAGCGCCCGCCACCACTCCTGGCTGCACGCCAGGTGCACTGGGCTTTCTCTACTTCCCACCGCAGTTTGAGTGGTGGCATCGAGTTTTCTACATAATTTTCTCTCAGAGTCTCCATGCCACCAGGAGGTAAATAGAAAAAGTGTCTGTGTCTCAAACCCAATGTGGGAGTGTGCGCATCTCCCGGCTCTGTCCCTCTTGCAGGCCATGGCTCTGGCCAGAGGGCTGGGCAGAAACAAGAGGTAGGCCTCCACGCCACCTGCCCGGGGGCTACAGCCACCCTCACTGCCCAGGGTGTGTGTGAGGCGGAGCAGCAGCTTAGATCTTCACGTCTTCCTGCACGCTCAGCTGGGACAGCGTCTTCTTGATGCGCAGCGCCGTCAGGCGGGCGGCACCGTTGGCGTACCAGCACTCCCGCATCATCTTCCCCATCACCCGCAAGGCCTGCGCAGAGAAGCCCACAGTGACTTGCAGGCCAGCCAGGGCAGGCCCACCCCGCAACCTTCTGCACACTTTCTGCCTAGGCTTCTTCTCCGTGAAGGGGCAGGAGAGCCAGGAAGGGGAGGCAGCCGCAGGCTGGCTCTTTCACCTCACTCTCAGCTAATCCACTCCAAGGCGCCCAAGGTACACCGAAAATGCTGCCTTCTTATGCAACCACAATGGGTGGCTGAAATGTGAGCTCATAACCATGGCAGAAACACCCCCTAGTGGCCAGCCTCCTTAGAGGTGGAGGCGGGCTCTCCCTCCACACAGGAGGGTGTGGCCCAGACTTAGCAGAGCTGTGCGGCCCAGAGCAGACTTCACTTGTGCTTAGCACACCCATGGAGCAGGTAAGTCACAGACGTGCTCCTGGCTCTACTGCGGTAGGCGTCGGAAAATCACAACCTACTCTAGATGGGACGCCAGTACATGCAAATGCTGTGTGTGCTTGTTACGTGAAGCTGCACAAAGGAGAAGAGAGGTGATGCTGTGAGTGAAAGGGGACCCGGTGACCTTCAGCTTCCCGGGCCCCCAAACCCCATGTTAGTTAGGGACCTATCACCAAACTCTCATTTCAGCCACCGCCCCACGTCACGTGCCTCAAGACCCCCCTCCTAATCCAACCCTTCACATTCCTCCCTCCCACCCCTCTTCTGTCTCCGCCTGCCTCTTTCTGAGGCACCCAGTTGGAAAGCCATGCTACACCACCCCAGCCTGTGGCCACAGTTTTCTAGTCTGACAGACTGCTCTGCAGGGCCTGAGATGGACCCAGGCCTTGCACTGGGCTACACCCCAGGGCAGTTCTGGCAGGCACACCAGTACTGTACTGTGCACTTCTGTTTCTGTCCTGTTGACTCCCTCCCTATGGCAAGGAATGCTTTTCTTCTACGCTATCACTTCCAAGGGACTACTCTACAAAGGCCAGAAAAGTGACTCCAGCCACAGAGGACTCCGCGTGTAACAGCACAGAGTGATCCTCACATCTGCGAAGCTGGGGCAGAGTCCTTTCAGGACCCGCCATGTCTGCAGGTTTGTCCGTACAGGCAAGGGACTAGGACCAAGTCTGGACAGGAAACTCACTTATTATGCGTCTTATCTACCTTCTCCGCACGGCCTGAAAGTGGCCTTGTGTAATAGTTTCCATGTGCCTGCATGTGACTCTGCGCCACCACACGAGGCCAGGTGCGGGCTTTTCTAGTTGTAGCACCATGTTAATGATGAAAAAGTTTTACACTTTGGATTTACAGACAAAGAGTGTACTCAAAAGGCAAGCCTGGGAATTGGCCCGTTAGAAAAAAACACATCAACAAGGAAAACCACTCTATTTCCTAGTAGAGGAAGCTGGCAATGAGGACGTCACCATGTCACACAGGTCCCTACCGCGGCCCCTACCTCATAACTCTGCCACCAGTTGGGGATGTTGGGCCGTAACTTCTGGTCACAGACAACCTTCCGCATTTCCTCAATGGACGGGTCAGAGGGCACCAGGTCATAATACGGCAGTTGGTACTCTTCATGGACTCCTGGGAGAAAAGAACAAGTCACCAGTCACCCAGAGGAGGAAGACAGCCACGCCTGAGCTGTGGAATGACTTCACGAAAAGGGGCCCGGCTCCTCTGGAGGCCGCTGACTCCAGGCACAGTCACACGGCAGTCTGGGCCTCCAGTTCTGGACACAGGAGGCTGATAGAGCACTGTCCCACAAGCCTGCCTCAGAAAAACCAAACCAAAACCCAGCTGACAAGCACAGCCCAAGTTAACAACAACAACAACAAAACACAGACAGTGTCAGACTCCAGGGCCACTTGAGCAGTTCCCAACTGACCAAGCTAAGGAAATCTAAGACTAAGCAATCTGACAGGAGGACCTTTTCAATTTTTATTTTATTATTTATTGTATTTTGAGACAGGGTCTCTCTATGTAGGAACTCACTAAGTAGACCAGGCCAGAAATGAAGTCAAGCTCTGCCTGCCCCAGCATGTCAACCCTGGGAGTGGGAAAAGTGTCTGTGACCTCACCAGTTCATAAGAACGCTGGAAGGAGAGGGCTCCGCCCCCGCTGAGTACCACAAGGGAGCAGTTATTCTGAACCCTGAGTACCGGAAAGAAGCGCTGCCTCCTCGTACTTCCACCTCCGAGCAAATACGTGGCGACAAATGTGTCGGTGAAGCTGTCCTGTTATTTTTCCTTTTGTGGTTTGAGGCAGGGCCTCACTATGCAGTTCAGGCTGGCCTTGAACCCACGGTCCTCAGCCTCAGTCTCTCAGGCAGGCTATGGGTACAGGCCAGGACACCCTGTGGCAGTCTGTCATAAGAAGAGATGCAGCTAACTCATGGGAGATAAATGAATGAATGCTGGCATGCTGGATTTTAGCCTCTAGCCATCTGGGGTTTGTAAGCCATCACCCTGGATGTCAGCATCACAAAGGGAGAAGAACAACGTTCTGTACTTTGTATTAAAAGCCCAGACTAAAGACTAAAGCCCATGAGAGATATTTTTCCCAAACGAACAACAACAACAACAACAAAAGTCCCCAACCTGGATGTGGGTCTGATAGGTCAAACTACCAATTCATAGAAGGAACAGGATGCCGGGTGGACTTACCACCGGGTCACCGTGAAGTCTAGTCTGGAAAACTATAGGACATTCGACTGCATTCTCCAAAAAAAGTAAAGTAAAGAGAAAAGAAAAAAGGAAGGAAGGAAGGAAGGAAACTCGAAGGCTGCAGAGACTTCAGAGATGTGCTGACGCAGTGATGGCTGCCCGCGCCTGCAGTGTGAGCTCAAACCCGGAGCCTCCCTCTCCTGAGCCATACCTTCCAGTGTCGCCCTGCTCCAGACAGGCCCTGCTATCCAGGCCCATGCCCGCCTCAGGCCCTCAGCGCTCCTGCCTCAGCCTCCCGGGCACTGGGACCAGCCTCGGGCTTCTCAGCGCTCCTGCCTCAGCCTCCCGGGCACTGGGACCAGCCTCGGGCTTCTCAGCGCTCCTGCCTCAGCCTCCCGGGCACTGGGACCAGCCTCGGGCTTCTCAGTGCTCCTGCCTCAGCCTCCCGGGCACTGGGACCAGCCTCGGGCTCTCGTGCTCCTGCCTCGGCCTCCCGGGCACTGGGACTGCAGGTATACCACCCGGCCAGGGGCCAGTGCTCTGCCGGTGGCTCCCACACAGCCCTCAGCTAGAAATCCTCCTGCTTCAGCATCCTGGGGTCCACGTCTGAGAGCAGCTGTAGCACGTGGAGCTCTTACCCTTTAGATTTACACGTACGAGAATTCATAATAAAAAGTCGAGAACACCAAAGCTAGGCACAGTGGTGTCCGCCCGTAATCCTCGTTCTTAGACCCACGACAGGCCGAGGATTCTAATTCAGTCTGGAGTGGAGCGAGCCAAATGGACTGTTCTCACTTTTGTCCCCATTCACACAGAACAGCAGCCCCCAGCCGCACCGCTAACGGGATCCACTGCCGCACTGGGATATACTATATATTTGCTTTCTGTTTCTTGAGACAGAGTCTCACATAGCCATGGTTAGTCTTAAACTTCTCATTCCCTCTCTCCACTTCCTAAGTTGGCTCCCATTCCCAGTCTTGGCAATATTTATTTTTATTACTTTTTTAATTTACTAATTTTTATTAAGTGTGTGTGTGTGTGTGTGTGTGTGTGTGTGTAATTGGGAGGGCAGTGCACATGTTGGGGTCAGAAGACAAGCTGCAGTAGGTAGGGCTCCCCTACTTTGGGTTCTGGGCCTTAAATGCAGGTTTTCGGGCTTGTATACTTCTGAGCCATCTTGCTGGCCCTGAGGTCAGATTTATTTATTTGTTTCTTTACTGGTTTTCCAGACAGGGTTTCTCTGTGTTGCTCTCGCTGTCCTGGAACTTGCCCTGTAGACCAGGCCTCTGCCTCTGCCTCCCAAGTGCTGGGATTACAGGCGTGTGCCACCATGGCTGGCTGGTAAGAGTTCTTCTTAATTTGTGTATTTTAAAGCATTTCTTTCTCTTTACGTGTGTAGAGTATCTGTGTGCGGGTCCCGAGAGGCAGAAGAGGTGTCTGACTGGTGCTGGAGTCACACGTAGTCACCTGACCTGGGAACGTGGACAAATGCTGGCCCTCTGGGAGAGCAGCGAGTGCACCCAGCAGCCGAGCTGGTTCTCCGGCCCCAGATTTATTCTTAGATTAAGGGCTGGAGAGCGGATTCAGAAGTTAAGAGCACTGGGTGCTCTTCCAGAAGTCCCGAGTTCAATTCCCAGCACCCACATGGTGGCTCACAGCCATCTATACTGAGATCTGGCGCCCTCTTCTGGCAAACAGGTGTACATGTAGGCAGAACAGTGTCTAACCAAAAAAAAAAATCTTTAAAAAGTATATTGCTAGGAGTTACATCCCTCTGCCTCTGTGGTTAAGTCTGTGCCTCCAAGGCAGCTGGAAGCAGAGATGGAGCTGTGCCGTGGAGCTGCAGGTGGCTGTGACGAGGCCCTCTAGAAGCAGAGCACACACTTAGCTACCACCTCTCCTCACTCTCTGCAGCTATGTATGTGTGCCACATGTGTGCCTGGTGCTTGCACAGGTAGGGAAGGGGGAGTCAGAGCCCCTGGAACTACAGTTACAGAGGGTGTGGGCTGCCACGTGGGCGCTGGGCACCCGGGTCCCTGCAAGAGTGGCTGTACTCTTGCCCCTCAGCCATCTCCCAGCCCTGTGAGGGGAGATTTCCAGACAGAGAACCTGACATGGAGCCTAGAGCTGAACTCATGCCTTGGCCCGTGAGAGCTCCAGCTCATAGCCTTGCACAGATGACTTGATCGCCCCTGACCCGTGTTCTTCATCTACAGAATGAGGACAACACTGGAGTCTCCCTTTACAGCTTTGCGGGGAAGCCGTGAGCGGAAGCCGTGAACCGAGGACATGCAGCCCGCAGTGAGGAAACACTCCAGTTAGCACACATGCAGCCCGAGTTTCTGCTGTGAGGAAGGAGACACCTGCTGTGGACCCACCCGGGAAGAGCTAGGAACACCCCTGCAGGCGCAGTGCGGGACCCCGGGGGCACCACAGCCATCCAGGCCACCCCGCGGGCTCCAGGTCCAGGGGGAACGCTTGTCTCAGAACCACGTGGAGAACCTCTGGCTTCCACGCGCATACACATGCGCACAGACCTATGGGAGCAAGAACCCACTTCACACACACACAACCAGTTTTAAAAACACCCATGGCAATTTTCTTCGTGGGAAAGGGCTGCCGGGGCTTACGCTAGACACACCAACATGGACACACCACACGCTGTGCGGCACGGCCACGGAGCTGCACCCCAGCTTCGCTGGGCCATCGTGATGAATTGAGGAGGCCCAAGCCCATGAATAACATACAGCGTCTCCGCCATTCCTTGGGTCTAACCACACATTACGGGCAGAAAAAGGCAGAACAAAAAGAGGGCCGCGCAGAAAATCTACCAGCTATTTTTACCTCACCACTGCCACTGCCCTGGACCTTTCGGCAGAGAGGACAGGCTGAGGCGGGGCTCTCCAGGCTCTGACCATTCTGTCAAGACCACCTGGCCGAATGTTTGGAGGCTATCCTAAAACACCAGCACAGCCGGGCAGTGGTGGTACACCCCTGTAATCCCAGCACTCAGGAGGCAGAGGCAGGTGGATCTCTGAGTTCGAGGCCAGCCTGGTCTTCAGAGTGAGTCCAGGACAGCCAGAACTCCGTAGAGAAACACTGTCTCAAAAAAACAAAAACCAAACCAAACCAAACCAACCAACCAAACCAAACCTGATATAAGCTGACAAAAAAGAAAGTGATTCAGCTAAATCCGATGCTACTTTTCATCAGGTCTCACATGAGTAAGTAGTCACTGTAGGTTCTTTTCTTTTAAATTAGGGAAAAAACAAAAAAAACACAATTTTCAGAAAGTCCTAAACACTACTGCGAACCAAGCAGGGCTCCCCAGAGATGTGGCAGGGGACACACCAGAACATAAGAGAACACGTTAGAACATGGTGCCTCTGACAAGACCGAAGCACTAACCCTGGCCCGTGTGTATCCTAGGAATTCTCCTGCCCTGTGAGTTAGCACAGTGAGTGAGGGCAGAGAGATGGAGGAGGGAGGAAGCAGAGAGAGGGAGAGGAGGCGAGTGCATGTGTGCGTGTGTGCGCCTGTGTGCTGACCCCCGAACACTTGTCACACAGAACGACACTGTTTAACATCCGGTCCCCGGGCTCAGGATGCGGAAGAGTACTGGGCAGCGCGACAAAGGCCCAAGTTCAGCCCAGCCCCACGCAGTGAACACGCCGCCACGCTGCCTCCAGGACTGTGGCTGGGAGGAAGCGGGCACTGACGCCAGGGGTAACCGTAACTCGGAAAGCCAGGGCCGGAGCAGGACGTACCTCCCGAATTGCATCTCCGAGCAATCTCCCAGTACACGAGGCCAAGGGCGTAGATGTCAGCACACTTGAAGGAGTCAAAGTGCTTCATGTTGATGCTCTCGTCAAGGACCTCGGGAGCCATGTACCTGGGGCAGCAACAGACAGTCACACATGGAGCACAGGGGCCGCTGTCTGATCAGCGTCCACCTAGAGGTGTGCATGTGTGAGCACGCTGCTCTCTGGGGAGCAGGAGCATACCCATGTCTTCACTGCACGAGCTCTCTGGGCTCGAACCTGAACGTTTTGGCACGGATGACTTTTTTGGCGCCTGTCTGTCTGGTTTTCTGGGCACAGGGCGTTGGGGAACCATACAGACAGTAAAGGCACACGGCTACTGGAGCCTTCACTTCACTGAGGGGACACGGCGATGAGGTGAGCATAAGTCCATTCTGAATTTCTTATGTTATCTCACTTGACTTCAGCTGGGTGAAACTCATTCTGGAGGTGATGGAAACCGTGCCCCGTGGCTCTGAGCAGTAACTGTGTGTAATTGTATGATGTACGGGGGCCCACCTACACTGTGGAGTCTGGGCAGGTGCGGTCTCAGGTCAAAGGACAAGAAGCAGCAGCACAATGAACTCACTCAGACGCCCAGACCCTCTCTTCCTCCTGCCTCCACCCTAGGAGGTCAGCTCTGTGATTCCTTCGCTCTGGAAAGCAGGCCACGGACTCCTGGGCACGCAGGGGCCGGCCTTGCTCTATGAGCCTCCAGCACGGCGCTCCTGCCTCCTCCACAGCTGCACTGCAGCGCCCCCTCCTCCAGCCAGGCCTGGCGCCTACCCTCCCAACGCTGCTCCAAAATCTTTTGTAGTTTTTTGTGTTTTGGAGACAGGGTTTCTCTGTGTAGCCCTGGCTATCCTGGAACTCGTTCTGTAGACCAGGCTGGCCTCAAACTTGTAACAGAGATCTGCCTGCCTCTGCCTCCCAAGTCCTGGGATTAAAGGTGTGTGCCACCAAGCCAAGCCTCCTGCTCCAGTTCTTTCCCCACTGCCCTCCGCCTGGGCCGCAGCCTATACAGCTGTGGAGCTGTGCTCTTGGTGTGGTGCAGCTGTGAGAACATTCACCATTCCTTGATGGGGAGATCACCCTCCTACATGTCCTCCTGTGTGTGAGCCCGAGTGAGGGCTGGGCCAGGGCCTGCTTACCGCTTGGTCCCCACCCTCTGATTTGGAGCAATGTCGATGGTGTCGGTGACAGCGTCGTGGCGCACAGCCAGGCCTAGGTCTGCAATAGCACACATGCCGTTCTTCTTCACCAGGATATTTTTTGACTTTAAGTCTCGATGAGCAATTCCAGGTTTCCCTGACAGAGAAAAACCCAGCATGTTGAGGATGATGTATACAGGGGTAATGCACAGAATCGGAGCCAGAGTCTTGGGCTGAGGCCTGGCTTTGACCCCCTCAAGCCAATGACCCTGAGAAGCTTATACTTCTCTTACAGAGTAACAGTACTTCATGGGAATGTGACGAGAAAGAACACATGCCCAGAAGCAAAGAGCTCACAGTGACATGGTCGCTGCCTCACATTAAAATGTCGCCACCGTTCACCAG
The DNA here is from genome assembly GCF_030254825.1 of Meriones unguiculatus. Lineage (NCBI taxonomy): Eukaryota > Metazoa > Chordata > Mammalia > Rodentia > Muridae > Meriones > Meriones unguiculatus. Next base: position 2,189,394 of record NC_083356.1, read on the forward strand.
TCCTGAAGAGCCCAGGCGGGCCAGGCTGCCACGAGCTCCCAGGGCTCCCGGCGCTGCGGACCATGGCTGCCACGGCCCAACAGTCATGCCATGTCCTGCCAGGCACCAGGTAACCGGGCATCAGGGATCACCCCTGCTGCCTGGCATGGCCAGGAGCCAACAATCCATCGAGCACAAAGCCTGGGTCGTCATCCAGGACCCGCAGATAGCTGGGCCCCATGTGTGGCCAGCACGCCTCGGACAAGGCAGCATGCCCACCCTCAGCATGGGGTTCTGACACTCCTGCTGCTGGCCTGCTCTCTTCTCATTCCATTCTTTCACAGTGTACCCCAGAAACCGCTGCTCCTTAGCAAGCCTGTGAATGCTCACAACAGCCATGCCCTCGCCTTACAGACCTCCCCGGGAAGGGCTAATGACAGAGCTGAAGAGGAAACCCCACTCAGCTTCTGCTCTTCCCAATACAGTTTGGCATTCTGTTCCTCAGGAGGAACCACCGTTTCCAAAGCTTGGCCCAGCCCCAGTGGGGAGGACCGGATAGGGACGCGCAGGTCTTTGGGCTCCAACTCCTGCTCCCTGGCTGGGCTTACCACTTACCCTGTGTGCCCACAATCTCCATATGCAGGTGTGCCAAGCCGCTGGCTGCAGACAGGGCCAGCTTAATCATGCCCTCAGTGGTCACCGTGTACCGGTTCAGGTAGTCAAACAGGGAGCCATGCTCGTGATAGTCGGAGACAAGCCACAGCTGGGTCCAGGTTCCGTTATCTGCAGAGAAGAGACAGGTCTGCACAGGAGGGACTCCAGCAAGAAGGAAGCAGCACGACATATGCAGGCAGCGGCAGGCTCACGCAGACCCTGAATTTACCCCTCGTGCCCCTGCACCTCAGGAGAGGGCAGCAACAGCACTTCTCTTCTAGGCCTGTCCCCCATCCAAGTGAGCGCTCTGAGCCAGATGACAGCCCCAAAGGTCTGGGGCATTTGACCACTGACCTCCCGTGAGCGGCTATCTGGGAAGCCTAGGAGGGCTGGGCCTTGATAGAGAATGCGTGTCACTGGGGCTGCCTCTGAGGCTTCAAAAGCCCTGAGCCATCACCCTGCTTGTAGCTCAAGATGTGGGCTCTCAGCTCCTGCCTCCACTCCACCATCAGACTCTAGCCCTCTGGATCCATAAGCACAAAGTAAACTCTTCTGTAACTTGCCTTGGTCATGGTATTTTATTATAATAATGGTAATAATTATTATTTATTTTTATGTTTTAGGATTTTTTTTGAAACAGGGTTTCTCTGTGTAACCCTGGCTGTCTTGAAACTTGCTCTGCAGACCAGGCTGGCCTCAAACTCAAGAGACCCTCCTGCCTCTGCCCCCCAAGTGCTGGGATTAAAGGTGTGAGCCACCACTGCCCAGCTTGGGCACGGTGTTTTATCACGGGAATAAACAAGTGATGGAGACAGTGGAGAACTCTGAGAGGGAGTGAAGATGATTCTAAGCAGTACACCACTCACTGCCAGGAGAGAACAGTGTGCTTACAGAAAGCAACGGTGTCAGCGCCTTTACCCCAGTGACGTGGGCCCATAGGGCTCCACCCACCACTGCCAAGGAAGAGAGGCCCTGCTGTGTGACCTTCTAATCAAGGGCCGTCCCAGCACCTGTCTCACTGGAAATGCTTCTTTGCAGTTTTCGGCCCTCCTTAGGCCGGGAGCCATGAGCAGAGCAGAGAGGCCTGCTTTGTTACAGAACCAAGCACACCTTTCCACGCATGAGCAGCCACGTCCCAGCATTCCCACGAAGGCCACCTTGCCCTGCACAGCAGCAATGGCAGGTGGGCAGTATCACTACACTTTCTTTTTCACACTAGGTGGCAGGAAGGAGGATGGGGGAGGGGCAGGAATCAAATCAGGCTAGGCCTGCCGAAGTTGCTAGGAAGATTAGAAACTGGACTGAGAGCTCCCCAATTCTAGGCTGGTGCTATCTCCAGGCAAGAACAGTCTGACTTCCCTCCTTCCCTGGCCCTAACTCGGGTTTCACCAGCCACCCAGCTTACACAAGCTGCCAGAATCAACAGAGCACGCTGCTGGAAATGGCTGAGCCTTGGCACCTCTGATGCCAGCAGGGGCCACACTAAACAGCTTCCTCAGGGCCCACTGGCTTTCTACGGGACGGTTCTGAGCCTTTCAGCGACTCTACGAGGGTTAGAGAAGCAGCAGCCCCCTTGGACGGCTGAGATTCTCCTGCTGTGTTAGAACCCAGGAGTCTCTAGCATCCCTACAGCCCCGTGAAGAATGACTCAGCCAGCACTTCGACAGGCGCTGCGGGCCCTGGCCTCTGAAGCCGCTCTACCACACCGAGCTTTGTCATAGCTGCCAGAGACTTGAGAACAGGACCGGGCTCCCTCCTCATTTCTGGGCTGCAGGAACTCGGCTGCCAGATGTCTGTCCCCTCTTCCCCAGGACCTCGGTGTAGGCCGGCTATGGAAGATCTGAGAGGCTGGGCTCCAGCCCGCAGAGGCCAACAGACGCCACTGACGTAATAAACAGCCTTCTAATCACTATCCCTGTCCTCCATCATCAGCTGGTAAAGGATGAGGACGTGAGCTCAGATCCCAGTAATCATAGAAAATCAAGCGTGACACACGCTCCTGTGACACCAACACCAGACTGGGTGTAGAGACGGGAGGATCATAGACACTGGCTGGCAGTTGGTCGAGCCAATTAGTGAGCACTGGGTGTGAGAAGGGACTCAAAACATAGGGCAGAGAATAATACAGAAAACAGACACTGACTTCTAGCCTCCACACACACAGGCACCTGCACACACATGCACACACACACAGGCACCTGCACACACGCACCTGCACACACATGCACACACATGCATACACACATGCACCTGCACACACATGCATACACACACACACACAGGCACCTGCACACACATGCACACACACACACACAGGCACCTGCACACACGCACCTGCACACACATGCACACACACACACACACACACACACACACACAGGCACCTGCACACACATGCACACACAAGCCCAGCATAACCTGGTCTATGGCCACCCCTCCCTTGCTTCTCCCATGATATCTGCAGAATCCCAAACACACGCCACCTCTACATACATGCACAGAGCCTTCCTTTCTGTCCGGTTTTTGCTGCTTTTGTCTCAAGCTCATGTGACCTGCTTCAATCTAAGCTCAGCCAGGCTGGCTGGCACCTGCCTCTTATCGTCATCAGCATCTCAAAACACGGATATGCCTGGGCACACGCAAAAGACTCAGAGCTGCAGCAAGGCAGCCAGGTGTGGTCCGTACACCTATGAATCTCACCACTTGAGAGGCCGAGACAGAGCACTACATTTGAGACCAGGCTGGACTGCATGGCAAGACTCTACCTCAACTCCAACCCTCCTAACAAAGACACAAGAAAAGAGGGAGGGGAGGGGGATCAGCAGCAGCAGCAGCAGCAGCACCACCATCACCACCTTCATCACTACCATCACCACCACCATCATCACCACCACCATCACTACCATCATCACCACTACCACCATTACCACCTTCATCACTACCATCATCACCACCATCATCATCACCATCACCATCACCACCACCACCACCACCATCATCATCATTACCACCACCACCATCATCACCACTACCACCATTACCACCTTCATCACTACCATCACCACCACCATCATCATCATTACCACCACCACCATCATCACCACTACCACCATTACCACCTTCATCACTACCATCACCACCACCATCATCACCATCACCACCATCACCAATACTACCACCACCACCATCATCACCACCACCACCACCACCACCATCATTACCACCACCACCACCATCACCACCACCATCATCAATACCATCACCATCACCAGCAGCAGCAACTCAGGGGTCTTAGGTATAGAACAGGCCAAAAACTGAGTCTTACAACTAGGAGGTCTCACTGTGCGGAAGGTGGCCTCGGCTCTTCTGGAGCTGGACCAGGACAAGTGTAGACAGTGCTGGTCGTGCTGCCGAATGTCGACTGAATGCTTTTTGTCACCATTCTTTCCCGGAAGGGTTAGAGCATCATTTCTTACTGTAGTGACTTTCAAAATAAACATAGGGGACTCCTAACAGGGGCCACACTGGGTGCAGGTCTGAGAGCAAAGAGCCTGTAGGTGCAGGTGGGGTGAGGCTGGTGCCTTTTCCGCCACCAATAACCCCCATCTCCCTGGGAGTTGCTCGGCATAAAAGGTTCCACACTTTAACACGTTTGAGACTGCGGTCTTCCTCTCTCTCCTGTGTGTGTGTGTGTGTGTGTGTGCGCACACCTGTGAGGTGTCATCGCACCCCCCCCCCCCCCGAACACCGCTGTACCTTTATTGTCAGCAGCGATAAATCCCAGGATGTTCTCGTGGCGGAGCATGACTGTCTGGTAGATCTCCGCCTCCCGGAACCAGGAGCGCTCTTCTCGGGAGGAGAAGATTTTCACGGCCACGTCACCACCCCTCCAGCGGCCCCGCCATACTTCCCCGAAGCGGCCCTTGCCGATGATCTCTTGTAAAACAATGGTTCGGGCCACCGTGCGCTGGACAAATAGGGGGAGCCCTGTGGGCAAAGAGCAGAGAGAATGCTGACTGCCAATCTGCAGACCAGGAGCCTGACACTCAACGTGTCTCCAGAAAGGCCGGGCACGCGCTGGCCATGCTACCGCTCCAGCGGCCACAGAGCGCTACAGCAAGGCCAGCACCTTGGGTGGGTGGCCAGCAGGCTAAGCGCAGGTCAACACAGAAAACTAGCAACTAGCTGCCTTTAGCCACTTCACTTAGAACTTCCTCTGCAGTCTGTGCGGATGAGAAACTTGAGTGTAAATCTTTGACCAGATTTGTCAACTCCCCGGTGTCTGCTTTCTTCTGATGGTAACAAAAATTAAGAGTGGGGCTCGGGAGCTGGGCACTGCCTTTCTGGCCACCCTGCTCACTGGCCACTAGAGGGCAATGCCGTGTGGCCGACAAGGTGGACCCTCGGTCTAAGCACATGGGTACTGGCTCTCCGGAGCTCTAGGCACAGGAAGGCTCCAGGCGTAGACTAGGAACTACCCACATCAACTCAGGCCTCGGTTTACTGCTGTGTAGGCGCATCACTGCCTTCATTTTGACTCATTTGGTATCTCTCTCCCTCTCTCTCCCCCTCCCCCCTTATCATCATGACTGACTTTCTTCTCCTCCCTGACTGGACTAAGTAACAGCTGCTGGTGACGCTGGTCTGCTGGACCCCTGTGCTCGAGAGGAACGCGATCTATGCCAAGGTCTACACAGATTACATTTCTTTATGCTCACTAAGGCGGGCAGTGATGCCCACTGCACAGATGAGAAAACCAATACGGCGTAAAAGGGTGTTAGGTAACTCACCCAGATGAGTGCAAACGGCAAAAGGCAAGGCTGGAATAAAATCCAGGGCTGACACTCCAGTCCCTGCCTTCAACTGCACCGGACAGGACTGCCAGCTTCTCCATGCAGGCCCCTCCTCCCTCCAGCTTGTGCCCTGTCCTGCTCTGCCCTTCTCAAGGACTCCCAGCTCTTCTTTCCACCTCGCCTCACCCGGCCACTGCCCCCCACACCCACACGCAGCCCTGCTCCACCCGACCCTTTCCAACAAGAGACTGGCCAGTGAGCGGGTCCAGCCTCCACGCCATTGCCCAAACTTCACCCAAAGGAAAAACGTGAGTGTTCGCTTGTCCACATGACAACTTCTGCGGAAGCTCTGACCGGCAAACAAAGTATGGCCGCACAGCCCTGATACCTGGCCAGCTGGCCTCTGCCTCTCTAGGCACACCATGCCTGTCTCCTTGTTGTGAGTCTTTCAACAGACCCTGAGCCTTCCTGGCTTTTTGTTCTTTGCATCCAAAGTCTGCTCCATGGCCTGGAATGTTCCCTGCCTGCTCACCTTGCTCACAGTCTCAACCTTTTCTTCCAGACTCCCTCAAATGTGACAAGCCTCTCAGCCTAGCACAGGCTAGCCTCACTTCCTTAAAGGTCTTTGTTTCCAGAGGGCATTCAGCATTCATTTGTTAAAAAGACCCAGAGTCCTGAAGAACATGAACTTACCACTTTAAAGACAGCATTATTAAGAACCCAATGCCTAGGCTAGAGAGATGGTTCACTGGTTAAGAGTTTACACTGGGTCAGGTGCGGTGGTGCTCTCGGGAGGCGAAGGTAGGTGGATCTCTACATAGTTTCAGGCCAGCCAGAGTTACACAGTGAGACCTTGTCAAAAAAGGGAGGGAGACGGAGAGGGAGAGAGAGAGAGAGAGAGAGAGAGAGGCACAATTGTCTCTCCAGAGGACCCAGGTTCAGTTCCAGCACCTACTTCAGAAGGCTCACAAAGTCCAGTTTCAATGGATCTGCCATCTCTGGCCTCCAAGGGCGCCTACTCACCTGTACATGCCTGCTCCCCGCATAATTAAAAGCAAAACAAAACTAAACTAAACTAAAAAAAGACCAACACCTTGGAAGCTCTGTACACTCTATACCAAAATGGACTGAATCAGCCATAGAGACAGTCATTAACCACTTTCATCTAGACAAAATGTTCACCAAGATTCCCTAATTTCACCTGGCCTGAAAAGCTGCAAACTCCCAGGACCTGAGACTACTTTTCCCAGGCACTGCCCTGCCTTTGGTGGAAAAGCACACGGCAGATATTTTCTAGGCTTCTAAAAATGTGCAGCTTTTAAATATATTCATGCTGGTGTGCTCTACTGCCGGGCTTCACAGAGCCAAAACCACAGACCTTGCAATGTCACAGGACGCCTGTTGTCTGAGGGCGTTTGGCATGACTGATGGCACAACTTCCTTGCTAACCAGTCTAGCCATGGCAGGGAAACACGGAGCCACAGTGAGAGCCCTGTGTCAGCTGACACAGCAGCGCTGACCTCTGGGGGGACTTGTGTGCTCCAGAAGCACAGACTGGCTCCATGGTCATCCATCTTCATTAGAACAGCAGCAGCACACATCTTTTTAGGCACACTCACATCTGAGTGCTAGCTGGGTGGTGTAGTGCAGGTAGGCCTGATACTTGCTAGGTAGCCTGCACTGGCCTTGAACTTGAGGCAATTCTCCTGCCTCAGCCTCCCTAGTGCTGGGATTTTAGATGATTCAGCAATGTTCTACCACATTCAGATATTTAATTTTTTCTGGTTTTGTTAACTGAGCTATTTGCTGAGACAACCTCAGCTCTCTCCATACTGAGTTCTGGTCTCATGTCAAGGCCCAATGCTGAGTGCAAACCTCAGGTAAGAAAGCCCTGGACAACAAGAGGCACTACAGGAAATGGAGGCCGAGCTCTGCAGGAGGCTCCCGCGGCCTTCAGATAACTCAGCACAGCCATGGGCAACGGGAGTCAATCATTCACCAGGCCTGCACTCTCAGCTTTGCCTCGTGTCCTCAGACTCCCCTGTGGCTGCTCTGGGATCAATGATTAGCCGCCAGAGCCTCACAGGAACCAGGCACACTCCTGTTTCTCAAAAGGGGCCTTAAACTGAGCATGCCACCACCCCAAAGGGAAGCAGCGCACTCTCCACAGACACGCAGCTACAAACCCTGAAGAGAGGCAGAGCTTCTGCAAAAGGAAGTTTTGCATTGACCTCTGGAATCGCGGGGAATGAGAGATTTTCAGTGAGGCCATTATCACATCTTATTCCATGTCAGACTCCAGATGAAGAGAATTATGAAAGCAAATGACTCAACACAGCAGGCCCTGGTTTCCTCGTGAACACCCTTTCCTGCTGGGAACCAGCTGTGAGGGCCGACACACATGGCGCCTGGAGAGCCCAGTACCTGAGCCAGACCCCGACGTGGACAGGTCATAGACAAGGTCCTGGAGCGTCTTGTCTTTGGAGAGACACATCTCGCAGGACGGGTCCTCCATGTCCAGTCTCTGGCGGTTGTGGTACACACGCTGGTGATAGTTGATGACAAGGAAGACGATGATGATGATGAGGAACAGGAGGAAGACGGGGCCAGCGATGATGCCCACCAGCTCCACGGGGCCCCACATGGAGGGGTGCTCGGGCTCCTTGAGGTGTCCTGAGAAAACGAGCACAGTGAGGAAGACAGTGAAAATGAGAGACTGCTGTGGCCCAGTTTATCCCCGAATTGGGCTACCCATAAAAGACCCTCAGCTGCGGGTTTCCTCTGCTCTCCCTGCGCTGGCTTGTGCCTCGGTGCTCTCAAGTGTTGCCTTGCTTCCCTCTCTGCAAGTCTAAGGCACGCAGAATTGCTGGCTTGGCTCAATCTCTTCCGGGCTCTGCTCAGTCTTTCCCCAAAAAGAGCGGACAGAAGGCAGGGCTGCCGGAGGTGTCCACTGGCACCCTGTCTAAGTCCAGCCTTTTCACACCATTCGTCCTGTCCCTGCAGCAGACCTCTGTCTGGGCTGTGCTGCCACTGCCCTCCCCCTCGGGTGCTTGGGAGCTCCCCTGCTGACAGGAGAGCTGCTCTCCTCTCCTCCAGGCCTGCCTAGAGACGAAGCCCAGCCTCCACTATGCCCCCAGGGAAACCCAAACACAACCCTGAGCCCCCTGAGCCAAGGGCTGGGAAGCAGTGGAGAAAGGACGGACCCCACAAGCCATGCACCCACCGCTGGGCACCCTGAGGTCGATCTTGTTGCAGAAGTCGGCGTAGCAGCAGTGCGTGTTCCGCAGGTCCTCTGAGCTCAGGCAGTAGAAGGGCTTTCCGGCGGGAACCAGCTCCACCCGGGGGATGCAGGTGCGCACGTGGTGCTCCATGCCGTCCAGGTTGAAGATGGAGACCATGCAGGCCCCGTCCGTCTCACACGTATAGTTGGTCTGTAGGCAGCTGGTACATGCACACAGCAGAGCTGCGGGACGTGGAGGAGCAGGGTATCAAGGGTCTGCAAGGTCTTCCTCGGCCCTTCTGGAGACTCAGAACGAGCCCCTGCAATACTTCAGATCCCCTGCATAAGCAGCTTTTATAGAGTGAGGCCTGCCAGACAGCCGTGCCGGCTACCTCTGCACTTCGGCTCACAGGCAAAGCTCCGTAGGCCCCACTGCTCCTCACTGCTCTATCCTGTACCATTAACAGACAAAGGATCTACCTTCTCCATCCTCACGATCCTGCTGGGCAGGCGGAGACTTCCCCTTGGAGAGCAGGTACCCCCCCATCCCACACAGCACTCCCCGGATTCCTTAAGGCCAGTCCCATTCCATCTTCTTGGGCTCAAGGCACCCCAATTTCCAGGATGATGCATGCTCTCATACCTCCTCTCACTAAATTTTTTTTCTGCCTAAATCCTTCAAAACTCTGCTCTATCACCACTCCTGAAACGCTTCCTCTTCCCCTCATCCCCTCCTCCCTTTAGGCCACGTGTGGTGGCCTCTCCCGAGGGCCAGGAGGGTGCTCTCCACTGAGAACTGGAATGTTCACCTCACAAAGTTACTGTGAGGACAAAATGAGATCACGCACATCAAGTATTTAATAAATTTAACCATCCGGAAAGGCCCCTGAGCAGCACTTGGCATGCAAATGTACACTCGTGTGTGTGCTACGCACACACTTTTTTCAACTAGTCAGTACACACAATTGCCCTGGAACTAACAAGTTCTGCTGGGCAGGTGTCACACGTAGTGTGTGCACCAACAGGAAGTCAGAGTGAATGAGTTTGGCGCCTCTGGAAGCCACTCAGCAGCCCTGGAATCTGCAGCCCTTTATTTATCTGACCAGCAAGAATAGCACAGACAGTTGGTGCTCTCGTGTCTCCCCCAGGCCTAACCCAGCCCTGACCTCCTGGGACGGGCAGGAATGTGGCATTGGCCACAGTACCAGCGGGTCCTCCAGGCGTGGGACAAGGCACTCACCACCAGGGGGCAGAAGGAAAGGGTGCAAGACCTTTGGGGCATGCCCTGAGGGAGGGCCTGCACACCTAAGCTTCCATGGCACACTCAATGGGAGGGCCTACACACCTAGCCTCTGTGGGAAAAAGGCTTGCGACCAATCCAAACAAAAGCCTAGGCTACAAGAGTTTATCTTCGTCTCCTCATCTAGTCTCTGAAAAGTCATCCCTCAGCTTTGCAAAGACAAAGCCAATCCAAGCTGCTCAGAGTGTCTGTACATGAGGCAAGGTCTTTGCTGTTCCCATTCAAGGACACCAGGACACGGGGCATGAGGAGGGAGGAGCTCGAGGCAGCATCGAGACAGCATCGAGACAGGCAGGTAGATGGAAGCCTTCCGCGCAGGGCTGCTGTGTTTTCACGGGGTTTGAGATCGCTATCTTCTGAGATGAATTCCCCAACATGCAGCTACCTGTGAGCAGCTGGGGTTACACTATTCCTCACAGGCAGAGCACGGGGCACAGGCAATCATGATCATGAAAGAGTTCACAGCAAGCTGTCCCCAGATCACACGTCTACCTTTTGGTCTCAAGAGGAAGAAATCTTCCTCAAATCTTCCTCCCAAACTTGTGTTTGAAAATTCTCTCATTCCGTATTCCTGTTTGCTTGTTTGTTTGAGACAGGGTTTCACTACGTGCCCCAGCTGGCCTTGAACTCCTTCCTCCTGCCTCTACAGCGCTGAGCTTAGAGGCCCAGGCCACTAAGCCAGGCTCTGCCTTACTCTCTTAAGAACTTAGAATTTATTCACATCTCAGCAAACTTGGCAGGACTCCTCTCTTCCTCCAGGAGTCCTGCTAGTCCAAGAAGGCGCCCTGTTGGCAGGACCCTTTTTTCTTCCTCCAGGAGTCCGGCTAGTCCAAGACGTCGCCTTTGACAGTTCCCTTTTGTGTCCCTCAGGGGTTCCCCACAGGGAGCACACCTCTCAGAACCCGTGTTGTGACGTCTGGCAAAGAGAACAGCATTGGGTCTATTTTGGGAAGCAAGAAAGGGAAAATTAACAACTTCAAGAGATGACTATTCTGAGCTCGGTGAGACACAGGCCAAACCCACAGCCGCCTTTTCAGAGCAGCCACTCCACGGTCCGTCAATTAGTGGGAGAGGAGTCAGGAGTCTCTGATTCCTGATAGTTATTCTCCTGGTGGTGGTGCCGGCCTCGCTCAGTGATTCACTCTGGAGAATGAACACACCCACACGTGGCTCATTATTTTTGGGAAGTACTGAAACAATCTTGGTGTAAGACAGGAAAGAACAAAAGTGGCGAAATCTTTGCACGAAGGGGCTGAGGAGAAGCTGGGAAACGGGCCATGTGGCTTTGTGATAAGGGGCTGGGTAAGTCCCTGAGCCTATCTGGGCCTCGACTGCCTAACCAGCAAACACCACTTATCTTACAGAGACAAGAGGGAAATTAGCCAACTGCCTGCTCAGCGCTGAGGCTCCCGAGCAGGGCTCACTCCGCCCACTGTGGGCATCTTTGCCCTTTACAGAGTGAGACACACTGAAGATAACCATCGCCACTACCCACCCTGACAAGACCTGAATTGACAGCACCAGGAGTGACAGTGGGTATCACCGAACGAGTCACAGAGCCCTGAATCGCACACGCCTGGTTTAACACTAGTCACATGAGCTGGAGCCCACAATTAACCATACCGTGCCACAGCCTCCTTGGAGCCCTGTGAGGCAGCGCTGTGAACAACTGGCTCACAGACCATAAAAACCCTGCACGTGGTAACATGCTTTAAAAGAACTTAGGATAGCATGTGCTCAGTAAACACCAACCTCCCCTTTAACATAAAAATTGAAAGAAAAAATGAGGAAAACGTCTCTTAACGCTGCCTAGGAAGTGGTGAGCTGCAGTCTCAGGAAGAAGCTGCCCACTCGCTGGGCGGCTGCTCAGCTGCAAGCCCTCCCGCCTCTCTGAGCCTCATCTTCCTCACGATTAGCCAGAAAACGGAAGTGAAGGAGATGACCTCCCAAGTCCTTCCAGCTCTAAGCTCTCCTCTGGGTGGGCCTGGAGCACTGTCGCCCTCTGCTGCTGGCCTCAACTTCTTCCTTTTTTTCTAGACAGGGTTTCTCTGTGTAGCCCTGGCTGTCCTGAACTCACTTTGTAGACCAGGCCAGCCTGGAACTCACAGAGCTCTGCCTGCCTCTGCTTCCCAAGTGCTGGGATCACAGGTGTGCCACCGTGCCCGGCTTGTCCTGGCCTCTAAAGGCCTGTGTTTTTGCTCCTCATCTGCTAATATTTTTCACTGAAACAAAAAGGCAATAATAAAATTATAAGCATCCTCTGAAACGTAGCACCCTAATTTTACTTCTTTCTACAAAGCTAAATCTGGGTTAGTGACAACAGCCCCTTGTAATGCTTCACAGTGACTCATCAGGTCAAGCATCTGCACACGTGTGTCAACAACTTGCTAAAATGCTCCCTACTCTACCAGTAAGCATGCTCTATCAGGAGTGCTGCCCAGCTCACTCTGTGTGCAAACAAGCCAGGGAACAGGATTGTACTCAGCAGCAGAGGCTGTCTAATACGTGCAAGGCCATGGGGTTAGTCCCCAGCACTGCAAATGAGTGCCGGTGTGAAGAAAGAGGAAGGGAGGAAGGGAGGAAGTGAGGAAGGGAGTTAGGAAGGAAGGAAGGTAGGGAGGACAAAGGGGGGAAGGAGAAGGAGGGAGGGAGGGGGTGAGGGAGGGAGGGAAGAAGAAAGGGTGAACAAAGGGGGGAGGGAGGAGGAAGGGAGAGGGAGGGAGGGAAGGGGTGAGGGAGGTGGGAAGGAAAAGGAGGAAGAAAGGAAGAGAGGGAGGAGGGAAAGGAAGAAGGGAGGAAGGGAGGGAGGGAGTGGTTAGAACTGAAGCCTCCCTCCCCAGCACACATTTGCTGTTATTAACGAGAGTCTAATTAGTCAAAACTGGACTGAAGACAAAGCCACCTTGGCGGGACTGGAGCAGGGTTCAAAGCCTGTCTGACTGGAAGGTGGTTTGTGGTGAGACATAGATGCAAACCCAATCAGAAGGCAGGCTGTTCTCAGAAAGGCCAAGTCCCACCTTGGGCAGGCTCCGGCTGCTGTGTGTCATGCTGCACAGCCTCAGGAGGAGACGGGTGCTCAGCCGGGAAGTCCCGGGAACCCCACAGAGCCAGAGCATCACAAGACACCGCCAGGGGATGCCCACACCCTCAGAAAGATAGGAGCAGGATGCACAGCACCCTGTACTGCCAGGAATCAGCCACCAACACCCCCCAGTGGTTTCCAAGCCTAGAGCGACCCTGCTTAGCCTACTCCTTGGGAACTGCACATTTCATAGGCGGCGTGTTGCACAGTCTGAGGGAGGCGCACTGAACCCCTCTTCCACAGCTCGCTGGCCTGGCTTAGGACTGGCGCGTGCAGGCTTTGTGCAGCTCCCACTCTGGTTTCTAACCCCACACACTGTGTGCACAGCAGCAGCAGGACCCACACTCCTCCCCTGGACGCACCCAACCTCCCTACAGCACTTCAGTTTGCTGCGGATGTGCGGCCAGGGGTGGTATCTGGTGGGCGTGCTTTTCTACAGGCTCACAGTTTAGAGACCAGGCCTGCTAGGTAAGACTCCCGTCACTCCTGAGCACTCATGTGAGTTCAGTAGGGAAGAAACGACAGGCGCTGGCTCCGGCACTCGGGACTGCTCACTCTGGCTGTTGGTACACTCGGCACAGACACACTCCATTATTCTCCGAGGTCCTCCTCCTCCATGGGCCCCCACAACTCAGCGCTTCCACTTTGTGCGAACAGGCCTTGGAGGAGGTAAGGGGCTCACAGACCCCGTAGTTCCTAGAGTACCCACGGTATGCTCCAGTGTCCCTGGGACACTACCCAGAGATTCCTAACTTTCAGAACCACAGGAAACACCCTCCCACTAAACTCGCCATCCTGCAGACGAATCCCCACCCCACCATGCCAAATCCACCCGACACTCCCGACTGAACACCGTCCTGATTACACCTGCAGCTTGCTCCAGCCTGAGCCTTCTGCCGCCCACCAGCTGGCAGTGTAGCCAGCCATGCGACTTTCCAAAGGCAGGTCTGCATACACATGGAAAGCTCCTCCTTGTAGGTGTGGCTGGAGACGGAACTCACATGACACATGTCAGCCTGGAGTTCGGATCTTCCAACTTCAGCTTCGAAAGTCAGGTTTCAAATCAACCAACAGGACCCTACTTGGTCCCTGACAGTTTGTATTCCATCCCCTCACTGGCTTCATTTTACTTTATTTACCCTATTTATGTGCTCTGGTATTCTGCATGCATGTGTGTCTGTGTGAGGTGTCAGATCCCTGGAAACGGAGTTACAGACAGTTGTGAGCTGCCATGTGGGTCCTGGGAACTGAACCCGGGTCCTCTGGAAGAACTGCCAGTGCTCTTAACCGCCAAGCCATCTCTCCAGCTCTTACCTCCCTCTCTTTGGACATTTTTACCTCCTTAAAAAGCTCCAAACCAGGGTGGTGGTGCCACACGCCTGTGATCCCAGCACTTGGGAGGAGAGGCAGGTGGAGCTCTGTGAGTTGGAGGACAGCCTGGTCTATACGGTGAGTCCCAGGACAGTCTGGAACACTGTTTTGAAAACAGCAATGACACTCCAAGCCACTAGGTTGCTAGATGTTAGGGAACTCCAGTCTCCTCAGCGGCATCGCCTTCACTGGCAGATCCCAGTGAACAACCAGGAGTTTAGAACTCTCTCTACAACGAGTCACTAACAGGGTCCTGGCTGATGTGCCATTCAAAGAAACCTCTGTGTCTCCAGGACTGAATATGAGCGGGCTCACAGGAAGTATTTGCTTAAACAATGGCCATTGGGCTGGTAAGAAGGCTCAGCAGGTAAGGGTGACCCAAGTTTGATCCCTGGAGCCCCCACATCTCAGGACTGACTCCAGAAAGGTGTCGTCTGAACTTTAGCACACCCTCCCCATCACAAAATAAATTAAGTGGCCATTTATCATATCAATGCTAAAGTCCTTCATGATAGAAGGAGAAACAGTTTTGTTTCAGATACTCTGGGAGTCCAAATGGACTGCCCCAAAACGGTCTGCTGCCCTGGACTCTAACAGGCAAGGGTCTGGGCAGAACAGGGCAGCACCGACTGGTCCCAGGCTAGCTCTAAGAAGCTTCTACATGCTCCATCTTAAACTGCTCAGCTTGGTCATTTCCACAAAATAACAGCGTTCCTAACACCTCCCAGTGACCAGCCAGTGCTCATGAGCCTGTTATCTCAAAAGACATGGTAAGAGCGTCCAAATCTGAGCCAAAACCAAGTCACCTGGCCAAAAGCCCTTAAGCCTGTTAAACCCCATGTTCCTAGTGCTTGCTGAGAAGGCAGGCGGCTCATCCCAGAGTTCCCTATGCTCTGGGTTTTGCTGGCTCCCACGGGTGCCCTTTTGGCATGTGCTGCCTCTCAGACTCTATGAACTCACATCTGAAGGTCTGGTTTGCATCCAAGTCAATGTAACTTTTTTTGCCCCTTTCTTTCTTAGAGAGAGGGGCTCAGACAGCCCAGTGTTGCCCTGCATTCCTAACCCTGCCTCCACCTTCTAGGGAGGTGTGAGTCTTTACCATGGCCACTCTTCCTTCACTATTTCAGGCGTGAGTGCTCGCCTGTATGGATGCACACATACCATGTGCGCCTGGCGCCCACAGAGGCAGAGGCTGTCAAAGCCTCTGGAACTGGAGTTACAGAAGGTTGTAAGCCACGGTGCAGGCTCTGGGACCTGAACCCGGGTCCTCCGAAAGAACAGCAAGAGCTCTTAACAGCTGAGTGGCCGGTCTCTCCAGGCAGTCTGCTGGCTTTTCAGGACAGGGTCTTACTATGTAGCCCAGGACTCCAGGCTTGTTCCACCACACCCAATGTCAGTTTGGATGTTAACTAGCACAGTCACGACACACACAGCTTCTGGATTTCTCCTGTGACAGGCCTGTGCAGCAGGCAGTGTGTCTGTCCTCGGCACCGGCCCCTGTAGCCCAAGGGGCGCAGTCCTCTGCAAAGGTGAAGCATTCCCCTCATACTAGATGCCACTCAAAGCTCACGAATGGACTCAGCACGAGCATGTGCTCACGTCACAGTGTACGTGTAACACGGAGAAGAGGGGCAGCTCCAGGGCACCCCCGGCACATGGCTCTCAGGGGATCAAACTCGGGCTGTCGTGCTCCTTGGCCATCATGCCAGTGCCTGTGCACAGGCCCTTTCCGTGCTCTGCTCTGACGGTGAGGGTGCGCGTGGCTCATGTCTGATCTAACCCTGTGTCGGGTCCAGCCTCATCACCCTGGGCAGGAGGTCGGCATCGGTCGGCATCGCAGCCGTCCTGGCCGAGTCACTCCACAGATGGCCAGACCGTGGGTGCGGTCACAGGCAGCCCACCCTCCCCACAGCTGTGTGGCTGGACATCTGCACACTGTGAGTTGTTCCTGTCCAAAGCCCTCGAGTGCTTCCAGCTTCTCAGGTCCAGCCATACACACCGGAGAACTCCCCGGCAGAGCCTCTGTCACTGCACACACTACTGGGGCTACTGCAAATAGTGTGTGCTAGACTTTGGCCTTTTAATACACTTTATCTTTGGAACATTTTATTACTTGTGTGTATATACATGTGATGGTGTGTGCATGTGAGGTCTGTGAGGTGTGTGTGCATGGGATGTGTGTGTGATGTGTGCGTGCCAGAAGGTAACTTGCAGTCTTCCCCCACCGCTGGCTCTGGGGACTGAATTCGGAGCCCCAGGTCTGTGATGTGAGTGTGTATGAGGTGTGTCTTCCCCAACCGCTGGCTCTGGGGACTGAATTCAGAACCCCAGGTCTGCAGGGCAAGTGCTTCACCTGAGCCATGCCAACGGCCACAGGGCATTTTTCTTGACTCGGTTGTTTCAATTTTTTCTTTATACAATCCCGTTTCCTTCTTTAAATGTTCAAGCTGTAGATAGAAAAACCAACTTCAGCATCGCTGAAAACGGGGCAGACGTGAGGCCCCTCAATTCACGCTCTCCACTTACTTAGGAAAAATCTGGGGTAGATTTCTCCAAGGTTTCTTAGACGTAGTAACATAATTATACAAGAAATTTTCATATTCAGTAATACAAAAAAAAGGGGGGGAACTAAGTTTCTCCCAAGATCTATCTTCTATACAGCATACACTAAGTGCATCAGCATATACATGTTTGTTTTGTGTTTTGAGACAGGGTTTCTCTGTGTAGCCCTGGCTGTCCTGGACTCACTCTGTAGACCAGGCTGGCCTCCAACTCACAGAGATCCACCTGCTTCTGCCTCCTGGATTAAAGGTGTGTGCTCATTTGCTTGGCTATCTCACACACACACACACACACACACACACACACTTTTTAATCTTGTGTATCTGTATCCTTGTAATGTACACATGAGGTTCTCAAGGACATCAGATCTGGAGCTGGAGTTACAGGCTGCTGTGAACCACCTGAAGTAGATGTGGGAACCAAATTCAGGACCTCTGCAGGAGCAGTGCACACTCTTAACTCCCGAGCTGTGTCTCCAGTCCCGATCATCCTGTGATGAGGGCAAATCACTATCAATCACTATCAAAGGGGCACTGCCTCCCCTTCACATCCCAGATGGAAAAACTGACAATAAAATCCATATAGAATCATAAGAGACCCTGAATAGTCAAGACAGTTACGGAGGGTAAAAATAAGAGAACCAAATTGGAGGACTCCCATTTCCCTACAAAGTCATACCTATCAACGTAGGGACAGACCTACAGATCAAAGGCTGCACCCCGGACCGCCTGCTTCTCGACAGTGTGCCTAGGGCATTCAAGAGAAGAAAGTCTCTTCCGCAAATCCACTCAGCGAGGTTAAACGACAGCTAACTCCACGTGCAACCTCTGTCCTCCGGAGGCAGGAGGACTGCGAGCACCAGGTCAGTCTGGACGACACAGCCACACCTGTCTTAAGGACAGAACAAACCCGGGAGCCAGCGCAGCGAGACCTCTGCCCTGTGCTAGACACCCGAATTTGATTCCTGGATCCCCCCACTCCTCCACCCCACACAAAGTCCATCACAACCGCGTGTTCCCGCACCACCACAGAAAATGCCTCCTGTTCCCTGGAAGGAGACGGAGCCACTACGCACAACTACCACACAGCCCGTCAGGCGCACTCCTGGCCATGGCCCCAGAGGAACTGAGAGTCACAGAATCCCCAAGTCCCCGCCAGGTGATGAACGGTGAAGCAAGCGTGGTTATCCGTACAATGGAATCATTACACACGCACAGCAAGGAGACAATTCCACATGCTACAGCACGGAGGGACCCTGAAAACTGAGGAAGGAACCCTGCCGTGTGCAAACGTGGATCTGTGGCCGGAAGGTGTTGCTGAGGGAGAGCCACTGATTAGTGAAAACCCTTGGCACTTCCAGTCCATAGTGGTGACTGGACATTATGAAAGACTTTAATGCCACCAAGTGTACACTTTCAGGTGCTTAAAATAAGTGAATTCTGCTATGTGCATTTTATTACAATTTCAAGCTACCATAAATCTACACATCTAAAGCAAACTTTATAATACAAATACAATACTGACTCAAGTACAAAAACTAAATAAAAATCTGAGTATACCCACAGGAAAAACATCTGGAGGCACAGTGCTGTGCCAACTGCTCACCAGGCCTTCTGCCATGTCCCAAGAAGCTCTGAACTGTGAGGAGGGCACCAGGGGCCCTTTCCTTCTGCCCCTATCTGGTAGACCCAGAGACCCCGAGCCAGCCCAGCGCTCTGTTTGATAAGCCTCAGCCCAAAAAGCTACATGCATTTCTAGATTGTAATGTGTTTACTTATATGAGACTTACTAATTTTATGTGCAAGTGTTTCACCTGCATGCATATATGTGTGTGTGTACATGTATATGTGTGTGTGTCTGTATGCCACATACATGCCTGGTGGGCGTGGAGATCAGAGGATGGCACGAGATTCTCTCTAGCTGGAGTCACACATGGTCGTGAACTGTTATTTGGCACTGGGAATTGAACCCCGGTCGTCCGACAGAGCAACAAGTGTCTTACTCACCGCGCCAGCTCCCCAGCCCACACTGAGACAGGGTCTCACTACTGCAGCCAGCCCATCTGCTTCAGAACTTGCTACTTAAACCGGGGTTGTCTCAGACTCACAAACTGCCGGAAGGCCTGCTGAGTGCTGGGATTAAGGACAAGTGCTATCCCACCACCAGCCTCTTTGGGAGAGAATCTCATACATCCCAAGCTAGCCTTGAACTTCTGACTGTCCAACTCAGGTACCACCACATCCGGCTTTATGAGGTGCTGGGCTTTCTCCATGTTAGGCAAGGACTCTACCCACTCAGCTACACCCCTATCCCCAATACTGTCATCTCCTACTGCTTAAACTATAAAAAACAGTAACTACAGATTTAGACAATTGCCAAAATGGTTACGAAAACCTTGACTTGGGGGTGAGTGAGATGACTCGGGTGATTTAAAAGCACTTCCTGCCAGCCCTGATGACCTGAGTTCCTGGTAGAAGGAAAGAGTTGACTCCTGACCTCCACACACACGCCTTGGAATGTGAACACTCTCCCCCACAAAGAGGAGGAGGAGGAGAAAGAAGAGGAGGGGAAAGAGGAGAAGGAAGAGAGGAGGAAGAAGGGGAGGAGGAAGATGTTTGGTTTGCTTAGGGGATAAAAGGGTGAGAAGGCAGTAACTAGCCCCAAAGTTCTAACTCCACTAGGTAGAAGAATCTTGTATCAGCAAAGCAACTGCACGCTATTGGCTACACCCTCCCAAGTTCCATGTTCATCTTCATGATCATCAAAATCGAACTTTAAAATAAGAATCAAAGTTCTAAGTGTGGAGACAAACAGTCAAAGGCCACAATGACTTGTGGTACACAGAAAACTGTGTGGTAAAAAAGCACTTATGAAAAAAATGCCACTGGCACAATAAAGGAAGCTTTTGTAGACGGCCCCACCAATTTAACAATAAGACACTTGATAAACTTGGCATTTAACTCCAGATCTTGGAAAAGATCTTGGAATGGAGTTGAATGCATAAGGGAAAGGTGTCTGGAAAGCTGGCTCCGCACTCCACCTTCTACGAGCTGCCTTTGGAGACAAAGCCAACCCTAGAGAGCTGTTTAAACAAGTCCAGCAGCAAGCCCGGTGCAGAGAATGAAAGCTTTGTTCTCGAGCAGAAGAGATGTTCCATGTTTGCACTAAGGAGACCTGTCACTGCAATGTAATTTATGGCTGATGGTAAATACCTGAACATCACCCAGGGCCCACCTGCTGCCCGAAGAACCAGAGGAAACCAAGCCGGGTCAGCAGGAGGGAGGTGTGCAAAGCTCCCCCGAGCACGCAGACTAGCGGCCGGACTTAAACCTTCAGTAACTCGCTTCATAACAAACACAGAAAGCAGGTGGCTGCTTGTTTGTTTGTTGTGGCTACACTCACGCAGACACACTCTGGTTCATTAAGGGAGAATATTTATCAGTGATATTGTCTTCCTGGCCCGTTTACTATACGACATGCACAGAGCAATGAGCCTCACACTTGTGAGGGGGAGGAGCGATAGGGGCGACTATTTCCAGCAACTAAGGTAATGGAGGAGAAACAAGCAAACAAGCAAAAAGATCAAGCGGACACGGAGTGTCTTGAGGTTGACATTATCTTCATCTGGCTGCAATCAAATGGGTAAGTAACAGCACAGGAGCCAAAGGTAAGGGGCAAAGCGGGATCAGTGTGCCCAAGTGACTCAAAACCCTGCAGCATCTCTGAGTGACCGGGATTTACAAGAACAAAATAAAACAAAGCAGGGGGCTGGAGAGACAGCTCAGCAGAGGAGCCCGACTCTTGCTGAGGTCCTGGGTTCTGTCCCCAGCACCCACCTGGCAGCTCACAACCATCTGTTTCTCCAGGCCGAGGGGATCTGACATCCTCTTCTGGCCTCTATCAGTGTGGACGTATGAAGTATGCAGTACACGCATACTGAAGTACGTATGCATACACGCAGGCAAAACAGCCACACACGTTACAAAAAAGTGAATACATAAGGAAATAAATCACAGCAAGACAGAGTCATATTTACCTAGGATTTTACCAAGAGGATGGAGATGAATAAATTCAATTAAACAAATTTATTAATGACTTAAAATGCACAAGGTTCTATGCCCAGCTGAAGGGCCCGTTGTTTGACGGAGGAGGAGCAGCACCCTACGCAAAGTGACTCTCTAACACTCCCAATAAGGAAAGGTGCACCCTTGACCAGGAAAAACAGGCACATAACAGTCCTGGGACATTGTGTTTAGCTGGGAAGAGAAGCAGAGAGAAAGCTTACCAGAAAGAACGAACAGGAAAGGCATGGGGCCATGAAAAACACAAGGCGTATGAAGCCCACACTGAAACGACAATGCCAACAGCAAAAAGGTTCCAGCCAGAGACAAGGGCAGCAATAAGACCAGGGCCACATTAGACCAGGACCAAGAGCTGATCCTGGAAGCACACAGAAACAGAGGGACCCAGGGACACTTCCCAAGCAAAAGCCCCCAGGGGTGAAAGACTGAGGCCAGCGCTGGGTTAGAAGCCAGTTAGCAGGGCACAGCACCTGGAGCATATCTCTAGAGCCTCACCACAGGCACTGGCCACTGCTCAGGCCCCCTCCGCCCCCCTTGCTGCTGCAGCTCAAAGGCCGACTGCATGCAGCTCAGCCCAGGGCCGAGGAAGCTGCACTTCCGGGATTAGATGCTTTATTGCCACCATCACCCTGGTGAAGGACAAGGTTTGAACTCCTGCAGTTCCACTGGAATTCCAACAGGCAGGAGAGTCAATGTGTGTGTAAACTGCCGAAAGGCAAGGCTATCCCCCTTTCTCCAGCCCCGGGCCAGGCCTGGCTGCTGAGGGACGGATTCAATCTTGTGAGTGTTGAGTGCGATGTACAAACAGACTAAGACAATGCCCCAGGATCGGGGCCAAAGAGGTTCCTCAGATTCCTCCAAACTCCTCAGCTCGATCCAACCCAAGCTAATCTAGAAAGTATACAAATCCTCTCCCCCCACCCCCACCCCATATTAATTCCAAGCCAGTCTTGAACTCAGGGTGATCCTCCAACCTCGGCCTCCTGACTACTAGGAATATAGGCACATGCCACCACACAACTGAAAGGACTTTCACAGGTGACACCTGGCAATGCAATGTTGCATCCTCCTCCTGGCTTGCTTCTCGTCCTTCCCCACTATTTCGCTTTCCCCACGGCTGTCTGACTCGGTGCACACGCACATGTGTTTTAAAAACACTTCTTTACTATTCCACTCTACAGGTCACAGGTCCAAGCACAGCACGACTGGTGTCAGCTAAGGTAGGGTTCTCCTGAGATGAGGTCCTCTTCCAAGCTTCAGGGTTCTCTGCAAAATCCACTGCCTAGCAAATACACGCAAGGACTCAAAGCCCCACTTTTCTCCTCCTGTCAGACAAGGGCCACTCTCAGCACCTCGCCCGCCTGGCTCGTGCCCGATGGGACGGAGCTCATAGCAGGGGTGCTCGCTTGCTTCCAGACCAGCTGGACCATCTCTGACTTCCTTTCTGCAATGGACCCAGAATCTGCTTTTAAATCCACCCCCCACTGGTACAGCCACTGACTGACACCTGTCTCTCAAACCCTAGGCAGCACCAACACCACGAGCGTCAGACTGAACACCTGGGTACAGGTGGGCAGATGTCGGCTCCCAGGGCTCTGTGTGAGAGCTGCAAGCACAACCCTCTTACGTGCTGTCTTCTGTCCAGAAGGCAGGCATCATGGGGAAGGCAGCTGCATCCCTCGCACCCATGCTAATGCACTCGCTAAGGATGTGCTAAAGGGATGTGGGCCTCACCAAAACATGCTCTATGCACCTATGCTTGTCTGCTCCCAGTGTGTGCACCACAAGCCTGGGGCCGGGGAGGCAGCCAGCGGCCTAGCCTAGAATGAATGAGACCCTGGGTTCCACCCAGGCCTTGCCAAAGGAAAACAAAAGATCCAGATGCAATGACCCCTCATGGGGCCTCAGGGACCAGGCAGACAGCAAACTGTTCCCTGTGCGAGCACGCGAGACGGGGTTCACGCCAGCACCCGCATAAAAGCCAGGTGTGGAGGAGTGTGTCTGCGACCTGACACGGTGGGCGTGCTGGCCAGCGAGTCTATCGAGAGACCCTGTCTCCAGGAAGGTGGACAGTGACTGGGGAGAACACCTGCGTCAATCATCCATCTCTGGCCGCCACACAGGCACGCACGAACAGCACGCCCGCTCACACACGCACACACAGACGCAGAAAGGAGTCCTTAAAACCCACATGGGGTGCTTTCCCCCCAGGACATTTGTTTAACTCCTGAAATTGATCTTCATCATTCCGACTCCACGCATACGAATTTGCCTGCTTGCCAGGCGTTACCTGTGACCCCAGAGCACAATGCCCGCAGGGCTTGCCTGGTCCTCCAGGGCTATGTGCACAACAATGAAAGGCTGGAGCGAGCCAACACACGTCCCCCGGGAGGTCAGACGGGGCGACCCTCTCATACTGCAAACACACGTGCTCCTGGCAGTACATTTAGTGTCACAGTCTTCGTTGATGACTTTGCTACGTAAAACGGCCTCCAAGGGCAGTGCTGAAGTGGTGGCCGGTGTTCCCACGCACACGGAGCCAGTGATGTGCCTCAGGGCGCACGGTGTTAGGTCAGGAAGCTCGGTGTTAGGTCAGGGAGCACGGTGTTAGGTCAGGGAGCACGGTGTTAGGGAAGGTTCACTCAGACAAGCCACAGCGCTGCTGCTGCTGGGGTTTCGTGCTCTGAACCAACAACACGTAGTAAGCAGGGTCTTCACACAGAAACAAGGTTCCCCACTGGTCACCTGATGAAAGGCTGAGCAGAGGCTAGCCCACACTCCCTCGAGGAGCGGCGGCTCATACTGGTTAGCAGCGACCATAACTACCAATTCTGCCAGCTGTAAAGCGAGGACAGAGTGGCGGCCCTGGGCACGCTCTGGCCCATCTTCCTCAGAGCGCTCAGCAGGTACCTGTATCTACTTATTTATTTTTAGTTGAAGCCACTGTGATTTTAAGTTCTACAACAGTAGGGATTTGAGAACTTTTGTTCATCTTATTCAGTGCTATTTCCTCATGCCAACGCTGTCCCAGCCACATCCCCAACTGAATGAATAAAGAAACCTCCCTATATGTGACTATGTAGATACTACAGGTGATGTGACACTTGTTACTTTCATTATGTTAAATCCAAAGTATTCAGCAGGATAAATGTAGGCCTGGGACTGAACAGAATGAAAAAAAAAATATATATATATATATATAGGGTAAGATGGCCATGTGGCCTCAACTGACTACCTCTGAGATCCGGAGAGTGGGTAGGGTCTGCTGGGGTGGGAAATTCACTGCTCAGCTAAACTCTGGCAGGTCTGGAGTCGGGGAGGGAGGCTGTTCTGCAGGACGGCTGCTGCTCTGTGGCTCACTTTTCCCGGGTGGAGGCCAACAGGTACACAGCAGACCAGAGTGGGGATGGAGTCTCTGGAGGCCAAGCTCAGGGTGGGCCATGCACGGTGTACATACCCTGACATGAGCAAGCACAGAAGGCTGTGCAAGCCAGGCTGCTGGAGACCAACAGGCCAAGAGCAGACACTGCGGCTGCAGCTCAGCGGGCAAGGCGGGACTGCCGCCCGAGACACCTGCAGCTCAGCCGGCACAGTGGCCAGGACCCCCTTCTTGTAAATACACGAAAGACCATGACACACTGTCCCCCCACCAGCGCCCACTGCAACAGACAAGAACTCGGTACAAAGAGGCAGGGCCCCGGAAACTGTTCACTGCTGTTCCAAGTCGAACTTCAGCAATAAGCAGATTTCAAGATTAAAACACAACAGTCATACCAGCATTCAAACTTAACCTTCAAAATAAGGTAGAGAGGACCTAAGCGCCATGAGCTGGGAGTTCCATTCCCCACGACACCCTGTTCTCCTGGGTACTTATGAGAACAGACTGCAAAGCAACTCAACTCATGTTCCAAAATGCAGCGCACACCCTCAACAGGGCATGCTAACAGCAGCAGCGCGCCCTCCTCTCCCGGCTCCTCTCCACTGATTCATATTTTGGTAGCAAGGTTACAATTAGCTCACCGGTGGAGAATAAACCTATTTATAACGCGGCAGTCCCCCGACAGGCACAATCAACTAACAGGGTTCCTGGGGGAGAACGAGGTACAGCTTCTCCCCCTGCGGCCTGCACGTGGCCAAGGTCCTTCTGGACGGAGTTCTCCGTCTAACCTTCCTGTGTTCAGTCACCACTCTGGCCACCTCAGCCTCCATGTTCTTATGTAACATTTACATACACCCATAAACACACCCAGAGTTGCATAACGTTGCCAGCCAATAAAGCCTAAAGCAGGTCACTCCCCAGGTAGGCCGCCTGGTGAGGAAAAAGCCTGCCAAAGGCAGGAGTTAACTGCAGGAAATCTGAACCCTGGCAACAAAAAGCAAAATCAGAAGTGCGCCACACTTGCCATGTGGTGCGTCTATCAATCAAACTATGTTATTCTGCCCCATACAATAAAAAGTAAGCAACATCGCCTATTCACTCAAGTCAGAAACTGGGTCTAAAAATACCTCCCTGCCAACTGGCTATCAGTAAGTCAGCCTCACAACCGTCCCAACAGCGGCACTCACAGCATTTTCTCTTCTCCAGAGGGAAAATCGAGGCAGTAACAGGTTAAGTTACTTGCTCAAGGACAACCTGTAAGGAAACAAAGTTCCCCGAGCACCAGCCTCCTCCCCCATCTGGCGCTAACCTTTAACCAGAGTAGCCATTTTAGTGTGCTTTATCACATCTGCCCCGGGGAGCTGTCTGAACAAACTAAGCAGAGCCCCCCCCCTCCACACAGCTCACTTCCACCGTGCTTCAGGTCCCAGCCCACTCAGCAAAGCTACAGGCTGGGATTGAGATTACACTTCCAGGCAGTTCACGGAAAAGCACAGTGTTCTATCAGAACCTCAAATGCCTCTCTTGCTGCTTTTGTCTTTAAAAAATGAATGTCATGTTCTCCTGCTACTAAATTTTACATTTTATAATATTAATGTGAACATTCTTAAGAGAGGTCTTAAACACATACCCTATCAAACGGCTGCTGTTTCTGGGGAGGGAATCATTCTCCCGTTGCTGGCTTTTCGCTCCGCGCAGGCTTATTAATTAACAGACCCTATCTGCTGCTGCCCTCACACGGTGTCCACACGCACGCCAGGCATGAGGGCTGCCCAGCTCTGTCCCTTCCCAGCCCACACAGAGGAGCACTGTATAGGAAATGCAGGGGAGGGAAAAAAATCAACTTCTTGTTATCCAGCCTCTACTTTCCCAGAAGTGACGCCTTGCTTTAAGCCTTTTGCAACAGTGGTCTCCATAGCACGCACTACTGGCAACTGGATGTGTCCGGGAAAAACTGTAGTGTCTGGCCAACAAGTTTAAAGGCCTTGGAGAATGTTTGCTAGACACACAACAGAGTTTCCCATTTGCCAAAAAAAGAACCTCACTCCCTGTTATACCCCCACCCCAACAAACACCCATTTCAGGGAGGGTGCAAAACACAGCAACAAACGGTATCCTACTGCACTCAGAACCAGCTGGATCACCAACTAAACATTCTTAACTATATTAGCAACAAGGAACACCCACAGACAGACACACGGGATCAGTAGGGAACTGACTGCTTCAAAAATCTTTGAGATGTTGGGCAGGGTATGAATTCCACTGGAGGGACTTAAAGATTTATTTATACACAACAGGACAGACCTGAAGACGGAGTCTCCTGATCTTTACTCTCCTACCAGGGGACTGGCGCTGTCACATTCCAAAAGCATGGCCCATAAGGCCCAGCAAACATTCTCGTTTATGAAAATCTTCCTCTCCCCAAATGCCGGGCTCTGTTCACACAGCCCAGCTCGTTTATCAGGGTCCACAGCTACCTATGACAGCAGCAACACAGGGAGGGCAGCACAGTGCCCACCAGGAGCGGCAGCCGGTGAACAAAGGCTCCACCACCGAGGGAGAGCGGGGGATAATGAACTTGTTTCTGAGACTACCAAGGTAGCCTGATGCCTTCCACCGAGGGTCTGCATTACTGAACCAAGACCCACCGGAGAGAGAGAGTGTATGTGTGTGTGTGTTCAGAGAAGAGCCCCAGACACACACACACACACACACACACACACACACACACACACGCACTTGATCTCCCGTTGCTGGAAGGTGAGGGCGGCTAAGAAGCCAAAGCAGCAGGCTTTGTACAATGGGAGCAGCAAATCCAATCCTAATTGTCTCACCATATCCATCTGTGGGTCAATAATCACTGCGATGCAAATGCCAAATATAACCTTCATCTGCAACCCCAACGCCAAAACACACTTGAGAACACTATCAAATGAAATGTTTTAGGGTTTCGCGTGCCCTTCCCAGCCTAAAACGCCTCATAAACAACACGGCCAGCCTGTCCCACAGAACCTCCACCTCTGTGGTGGGAAAGGTGGGGGTGGGCCTGGCCAGCGAAAGGCCCTGAGGGTTGGAAGGTAAGGGAGGGGGTGTAGGGAGGTGCTGGGAGGAGGGATGGTGTGGCACGGCAAAAGTACTGACCGAGGGCCTAGGAGACAGAGCAATGTGGGGTCTTTAAATAATTGCGGGGTGGGGGCGGGGGTGGAAGCATGTTCCAGGATTTCACCTGAAAGCATCCTCATTGATTGACTGGATGGGCCCCCTGGGGCGGGGTGGGGGAGGCGAGGAGGAAAGCAAATACAAATGCACCCAGCTTCAGGTAACAGCTGGGGAGCCAGGTCTTCAGGGTTGGAGTGCTTCTGAAGCCAGGCTCCGAAGAGGTTTAGGGGCCTGCTCGCCCCATTTCCTCCAAACAGCTCCTACAGGCATGGATATCCGAGAGGGGGGGTGCCTGCAGAACCCGAGGGACTGAGCGAGGGAAGGGGAAATGTGACTCCGGCGCCTAGAACATCAGGGTGGCAGGCGAGGGAGAGGAGGGGTACCCCAAGCTGAAGGGAAGGTGGAAGACCCCTACCCTCGTAGCCTAGGGTAGGAATGGGCTCTGGGCAACAGAACCCCTCGGAGAAACAAACCCCCGTCGTCGAACCCCGCAATCTTGGCGGGAGAAAAGGCGCCCCCAGGAGCATCTGCCGGCGGGGAATAACCCCCCTCGCACGGACGCGCTGAAGGGCAGGAGCCGGGGACCTCCACATCTCGAGGAAGCCTAGGCTCCGAGCGCAGGGAGCCGAGGGGGCTGGAAGCGCGAGCCCCCGGGTGCCCCGGCCGGGCTCCGCCTGGAAGCGCGCGCGGGGTCCCCAGGCCTGACCCTCCGCCACCCCGGCCCTCCGCGCCCCCCGCCCGGCCATATTGCGCGGCTGGGGAGGGGGCGCGCCCGAGCCCCGCGGCCGGCGCGAGGCCTCGCCCGGCCCTCGGCATCCCGCGCCGCCCCGCTCCCCCACGGCCCGGGACTCACCCTGGATCCCCCGGGGCCCGGCCCCGCCGCTGCCGGCTAGCAGGAGGACAACAAGGGGGAAGAAGGAGGAGGCTCCGGCCGACTCCGCCATAGTAACCGCCGCCGCAGCCCAGCAGCGCCCAGCGCGCGCGCGCGCCCCCGGCGCCTCCCTCCCTCCTCCCGCCCGCGCCCGCGCGCGCGCGCCCCCGGCGCCTCCGCTCCGCGCCGGCACGTGAGCTCCCGGGAGCCGGTGCGGCCGCCGTCGCGCGCGCCCCCGAAGGGCGGGGCCGGGTGCGCGCGGGCGCCCGCCTTAAAGGGGAGGGTCCCTGTTAAAGGGGCGGAGGCGCTCCCCTCGGCCAACCCCGCGCGCCCGTGCGGCGCCGAGCGGAGAGCGGGGGAGGCCGGGTCGGGCGGCCGCCTCCCTCCGCGCGCCCTCCGGCCCGCCGAGCCCCGCTGGGTCCGTCGCCGCGGCCGCCCTCCGGACACGGCAACCTGTGCGATCGCCCTTTGGAAATTTGGCTGGGCTGGCGCTGCGCACAGCCCCGGTGAGGGCGCTGCCCAGGTAGCGCCCTCTGGGTAAACCGTGTGACGGCGGCCGCCCAACGCCTCAGGAATACGCGTCGCGCTTCCCCCTGTCTGTCTTCGGGAAATAATGAGGCTAAATATTTACGCAGAATGTTCCCTTGCTTATTTATCGTTGGGAAAAGCTGGAAGCTAGAGAAACAATCGCAGAAGCTTAGATAAACTACGGCTCAGCCACGAGAAGGGGCCTAGTAATTAAACCTCGGTTTACAGAAACTGATGGCGCGAGGAAATGTTACTCCGTGTTAAACGAGAGCACAGAACGCCAAACTTTACGACGTGAAATTCTGGTGGCTGATACGTATGTGTAGGAGAAAACAGGAGGATATTACTCAAAAGTACCGCTAGGATTTTCTGTTGTCTATTTATTTGAGGATCTCACTAGCTAGCCCATGCTACCCTGGAACTCACTGTGTAGCCCAGGCTGGTTTCAAACTCACTGAGAACTGCCTGTTTCTGCCTCCCAAATGTTGTGTCTAAAGGTGTGTGTGTGCCACAGTACCAGGCTGAAATAATTTTTTACCTTTTCTGTAAATATTCCAGTCATTTCTAAATACTCTCTAGGTAAACATTTCAAATTCAGTGGGAAATGCTTATAAAAGGAAAATGATCCCGTATCTTTCTCCAGAGTTCACTTTCTTTAGCTTGACTCATTAAGAGGGTGAGGCCTGGAGAGTCCAGAGACTTTGGTGTCTGTATTCTGCTTCTGATAACTAACTGGGAAAACAACATTTTCACCTTTCTAAGGCATAGTTTCATGTGTGAGACCTAGCGTTGAGAAGATGATCATGAAACAGGGAGGAGAGGCAGACGGATCTTTGAGTTTGGGGCCAGCCTGGTCAACAGAGTGAGTCCCAGGACATCCAGGGCTACACAGAGAAACCTTGACTGGAAAAAACAAAACAAACAAACAAACAAAAAAAAAACCCCAAGCAAACCAAGGAGGGAGGCTGTCTTAGTGCGTGCTTGTCACCTTACCCTTATAAGCTGTCCCCAAGGAACCGAGGGAAATCAGGACTGGCCCTCCCTCCCCAGGTACACACAGAGTCAAGCCTGCCGTTAGCGAGTAGCTATTTTTATTCTTTTTACCCAAAGTTACCACCTCTCCTCCCCAAGTCTGTCTAACTGGTCTACCCAACTGCTCCACCCTCCCGTAGGTCCCCAGCTCCCCTGGGCACAGTACTGAAGGCCACTGGACCAAAGCTGGTTTCAGTTTATTCTCTGTCCGTTCTGAAGCCTAGAAACCCGAACCCAGTCTTCAGGACTGACTCCTCCTCTGCGTCTCCCAGTCTCCCAGCCTCCGGAGTGCTGGGATTAAAGATGTGTGCCACCACTGGCCAGGCCTTTTGTTTTGAAACAGAGTCTCACGTGACCCGCGCTGCCTGTGAGCTCACTATATCAGGAAGATGGCCTTGAACTCCTGGGGCCCTGCCTCTGCCGAGGTGTGCTGAGGTGACAGGTGTACCGCCATGCCAGTTCAGATAACCAGAACTTGGTTGTGTCCATCTGGCTTCTGAGAAAGATCACGCTCAGATAACCCTGTGCGGCCAGAACCCCTGCAAATGGGCAGGGACACTGGGCACTCTTGCCACTGTGGGGGTCACAGAGGGAACAGTAGGGTCAGCCTGAGCACACAGAACAACGACCTCCATGCTAGGTCCCCAGATCCGCATCCACCATCTGCTTGCCTGATGCCTCCCTAACCCAGTTCATTCATTTGTGCAGTAGCTCAGAGGGACGCCCCGAGAATGGGGTTTTGTACACTACCTCATGCAACGATGCAAACGGACTCGCTGTTCTGATGACCACAGGCTCACCTTTGCTACCACCCTGTGGAGCAGCTGAGGGTGTCGGCCTGTACCCCGCTTGCAGATGAGGTTACTAAGACTTAGAGACGGGTACAACTTGCCCACACTTGCACATAATTGGTTGTTAGGAGCACAGCCCACTGCTCTTCAAAACCAAGACATCTCATGCTTTCCCAGGGACTAATCCTCAGAACGAAGCTGAAGATGAAAGAGGGATTTGCTGGGATGGGGAGAAGGGATAATTCTAGTTCTCACACTTGTTGTGAGGGTATGGGCCATTTTATCCAGCCAGTGCTCCTGGGCCAGGAAGCTCCCTTTCCTCTGAGGCTCTGGGCTTCAAGGAGACAGACTGTCCGGCTCGCACCCCTGATCGTCTGCTCTTTTCTGTGGCTGAGCCCGAGGATGCCTCGCTCTAGTGCTTTCACCATGCCTAAAGCCTCAGTGAAGTGCTCTTGCTTTCTTGTTTATTTTTCTTTCTTTCGTCCTTCCTTTCTTTCTCTCTTTTTCTTTTTTTCGAGGCAGGGTTTCTCTGTGTAGCCCTGGCTGTCCCGGACTCACTTTGTACACCCAGCTGGCCCTTAAAATCACAGAGATCCGCCTTCCTCTGCCTTCCTGAGTGCTGGGATTACAGGCATGGGCCACTGTGCCCGGCTTGCTCTTGCTTTCTTGTAGATTCTTACAGTGCTTGTGTTTTGCGGCATCGTGTGACATCTGTATGCATACATGTACCGTGTATGATCAAGGCAGGGTAAACATCCTCCCAGACATTTAGCACGTCTTTACAGTGGAAGCCTTCAGACCCTTTTCCCTGGCTGTTGTGAACTATGGAAGTTCTCACTATCTGTAGTCGCTTTCTTGCCGAGGCTCCCTGGACTGTGCCTTATCTAACTGTAGCTTTGTATTGGCTATTAACCTTTCCCCATCTTCCCCTCCCCATACCCCTTGGTAGCCGTACTCT
The DNA here is from genome assembly GCF_030254825.1 of Meriones unguiculatus. Lineage (NCBI taxonomy): Eukaryota > Metazoa > Chordata > Mammalia > Rodentia > Muridae > Meriones > Meriones unguiculatus. The sequence goes on from NC_083356.1 coordinate 2,221,155, forward strand.
CCTGAAGTTCGTTAGTCTGCAGAGTAGGTCCCTCCACAGACTGTGAACTGTTGTGCCCCTTTGTTAGTCTCCCAGAACTCCTACAAGTCACTTTCCTAAGGAAAATCCTTCCTCCCTGTGCTCCCGTGACTGCGTCACGCACGGTGTACACCTTGGTCACAAGGCCCCAAGATATCATGGAGAGGACTCCTCTCGGTTTACCTTGATGACCAGTGGAGTCCCAAGAAGCCAGCAGCCCCTCCTCTAGTCCATGAGCTTAGCACTTAGGTATACCAGGCACTGCACACATACATGATTCGGTCTTGGTTCCTGGCTCCCGTGAAACTTGTCATCTTATGCACACAGGCATGAAAGAAAGACAACAATGGTTTATGGGCCCTAAGGTGTAAGCTACAGAGTCATCCTGGCGAGCAGGGAACTCAGCTCTTCAGGGAACAGCCGAAGGGTCAGGAGTGACAGGAAGAGGCTATGCCGAAGCTGACTCTTGACCAGTGCTCCCCAGACATTCAGGCCCAAGCGGGACAGGGCTGGGGCGGCAGCTCGGTGGTTAAGAGCACTTGCCGCTCTTGCAGCAGACCTGGGCTCAGTTCCCAGCACCCCCATCAGGCAGCTCACAACCACCTGTGATATAGTTACAGGCAATCCAATGTCCTCTTCTGGCTTCCGCATGGACAGGCACACATGCATGCAAACACTCACACGTGCACGTAAAATAGTCTTTTAAGAAGATCAGTTCGCTAATCCAAATAAACTGAAACTTGGTGCAGAAAAGCATTGAAGTGTGTCAAAGCTGACAAGGAAACCAAAGAGGAGGCTGGTCTGGAGCCGAGACCGGAGAAGAAGAGCAGATTCCCAGGCAGCAACACTGAATGGGGGAAGTGAAGGAGAGGATGATGGAATTCCTGGATGAGCTGACACGGGTAACTTGGGCCTAGGACATGGGAGGTGAGGGAGGAAACCCTGTCAGGGAATACTGACTGACCAGCACCGTGGGCCGAGCCACATGACACTGCAAGCCAGTAGCACAGCCTGGCTGTCCAAACAGCTCAAGGAAGCACAACAGTGCCAGAAGTACAGCAGCAAGGCAGAAAGAGCAGAAGTGGGAAAAGAACCCGGAGAGAACAGAATCCTGGAAACCAGCAAGAGACACTTCTAGCAGGCCTCTGGGGCCTAATGTGGAATAAGGCAAGCACAGGGGGCCCCAGCGTTTGAGGTATAGGCCCTCGGGTGACTTCTGCCTGAGTTGCCTGAGTGAATGGGATGGAGGACCAGCCTGTGAATGGGAGGCTGAAGAGGCCTTCGGTGTCGCCTTTCTATTTGAAAGAACTCGGCTATGAAAAACAACTCCAAATGCTCAATAAACTAGCAAGGAAGGGAGAAACATTGAACTGGAACACCAAGAATGAGATGGGCTGTGGCCTGGCAACAGAGCACTTTCCCAGCATGTCTGGGGTCCGTCGTCTCTAGCCACTTCTGCTGAACTGAAACGTTGTCTTCTGGAAGCAGGAGGGAGCATCACAAGACTCAGGAAGCTTGCAAGACTTGTGAGATTCTCAAGGCCCCTCCCTGAGGTTATATAAGCAATAACCAGTTTCTGGGCAAGAGGGAACTCTCTAGTGACGTCGCTGCAGGCTGTGCAGGGACACAGCTGTTGTGAGTCGGCTGAGCTGGGGTGGAACCGTGCCCTCAGGTATCTGCCTTTGCGTGACCCACGCTCCTTTAAGTAACCCCGTTAAATTCGTTAGCTCACCAAGCCAGACTCAGCTGGAGTCTCTCCTTTAGTTTGTCATTGCTCTCTCTCTGTGTGGTGAATAGAAATAAGCTCCTAGGAAAAGTACAGCAGTACCCGGCAGCACAGAACAAACGCCTAAGTAGAAAGAGAGGAAGCCAGGTGCCACCTTTCACCCGGGGAGTATCTGCGCACCACGCAAACTTGAAGTATGTTTTTTGTTTGTTTGGTTTGTTTTTTTTGTAGGAGGCAAAGCCTGGGTCCATCCAAGTGAGAAGACCCCTGTGCAGAGCTTTGACCTATAGAAGGTAATGCAGCCTAAGGACCAGCTATAAATAATTTTTTTCCTCCAGTACATCACAGAAAAGCTGCTGAACTTGAACTTTGGTACTGGGTGAAAGTGGAGGACAAAAGTATTCCAGGAGAACTCATAAATGCCAGCCAGCTCCATGATATGTTCTTATTTGAACCTTCTCTATCTGGACAGTTTGGGAAACTACACACTGTTCAGATTTAAGTAACTGAGGCCATGCATAGTAGTACAGAAAAAAAGTAACAAATCATCTCTAGAGGAATCAACCCTTAACTACAGGAGATCCTCTAGTTAATATTACAATAAATATACAGCCAAAAAAACATAACCAAGTAGGACTCAGATAAAAAAAAATCAAATTAGAACTATATGTTCATAGAAAATGCCTTTTTTAAATGAGTCAAATAAAAAATATAAATCACTGCTGACTTCATGCATCCTTTACACAGTTACATATACTGGTAGAAAAGAAAGAGGGCAAAAAAAGAGGAAATGGGGCTGGAGAGATGGCTCAGTGTTTATGAACTCTGTGTGCTCTTCCCAAGGACCCGGGTTCAGTTCCCAGCACCCACATGGCAGCTCACAACTGTCTGTAATCCCAGTTTCAAAGGATCTGACACCTTCACACTAATGCACATAAAATTACACAACTGTCTGTAATCCCAGTTTCAAAGGATCTGACACCTTCACACTAATGCACATAAAATTAAATGAAATTTAAAAAAAGAAATGAGGAAATAAGATGAAAAATATACAAGAAAGTAAGCAAGTAAATGAAAAGGACAATATTCATATGCAATAACTAGAAAGAATATAATATATACAAATAAATTCAAATATATACATGATTATAATAAATGTAAATGAACTAAATAATCCAATTTAAAAATAATGACTTCCAGACCGAACAAGAGGGAGAAAAGATTTCAGATACCCGAGGTGAAAGGAATGATCTAACTTTGCTCTGTTGCTTTATCAAGTGCAGAGAGATTCTAGCTTACATCCAGTGAAGTTGCCAAGAGGAGTTCAAATGCACAGGAAGATGAAGGAGTAAGAGGTAGTTGGGGAGCGCAGGCACCAGACACAGAGGCGCAGGGGCCAGCTTTGGCCTGGAGGAGAATGTTACTGTCTCAGAGACAGGAGAAAGGAGAGGAGCAAAGAAAATGTGTAAGCACAGAAGGTTTATCTCAGTGTTCTCAGACAAGGAACAGTTTTTTTCTCATGAGTAGTTTGCTCCTAAGGATGAGTGGCTTGTGACGGAGGCTATGCTGGTAGAAAATGGTAACAATGTGTAAGAATTCATGTGACACCAGGGATTCAGAAAACTAGAAAGAATGCCCAAGTGTCGCTCAGAGCCCAGCAGGAAACACAGAACATAGAGACAAGGCCTCAGGAACCCTTTTAGGCAGTGCTGCCTTTTCCAGAGGTGGTCACCAGCCTAAGGTGGGGTAGGTGGGGCGGAGGAAGAAATGGTGGAGTCAGAGGGTGGGGCAGATGGGGTGGAGGGAGAGGTCGCCAGAGCACTGAGCGAAGCCGAGGGAGGACTCGCTGGACGACAGATAGAATGGGAGTGTGGTGTAGCTGGTAGCTGAGGACGGGCACGGTCTGGAGGGCGTGCTGTTGACCCCGCTCGGTGTCAGCAGCCTGCGGTTTGTACACAAGTGGCCCCACAGGAAGGAGCTGAGCTGTGGCATTCCTGAAGAACACCCTTCGAAGCGCTCCTTGCTCTCTCTCCACCCCAGAGGCTCCCACATGACTGTAGAGAAGGGCTTTCTTCTTCAGCTCTCACACTGACCTCGTTCCGCCCCAGTGCCTCCTGGGTAAACAGGCCCTGTGCCCTCAGCCGTGAGGATTCAGACTTGAGTTCCCACCTGAGCATGCCCAGTGCCCAGATAGGGTTGCTCTCCTGGTCATTTTCCTGTTGTTGCAAACCTCGGTTTCTTTCTGTCCACCTGGTGCCCCTGTTCTGCATGCCCTCATGACATTCCAGGCCAGAACTTCACAGTGTGCTGGTGCCATAATGTCTTCATCTGCTGATCACCTTCCCCCACACCCAGATCCCAAGAGATCTCCTGGAGTTTGTCCAGAGCAGACAGGCATCCTTCTTCCTCAGGGCCATGAAGATCCAAATCTAGAAGGCAATTTTAAGTTGTTGAGTCTGATACTGCTTGCCTGCTTGCTTGTTGGTTATGGTTTTTCCAGACACGGTTTCTCTGTGTAGTCCTGGCTGTCCTGGAACTCCCTCTGCAGACCAGACTGGCCTCAACCTCAGGGATCTGCCTGTCTCTCCCTCCTGAGAGATAGGAATAAAGGCGTGTTCTACCATGTCTGGCTTTGATCCTGTTACAGAGAAACAGAGACTGTCTCAGCAGAGACAGTGGAAACTGGCAGTTAGCGTAACGAGAACTTACCACACACCCAACCCCTAACACACAAGGAGGTGTCCAGAGACTGACAGCATGCTTGTCTGTAGGCTTGCCAGATCCTGTATGGTCCCTACAACCATCCAGGGATGATATCATCAGCTCCCTGAGGAGGAAGCAAGCCCCCGGCGCAAGGCCATTCATCCCATACCTAGTGGGGCAGCTTCTCTGGTGTCCTGCCTCCTCCTCCTCTCCTCCCACATCCCCAGGTCCCTCAGCTGAAGCTGCCTTCTTACCTGTTGATCTAGCACCATGTTTGTCATCAATTCCTGCATCTCTAGGGAGCTGGGGCTGGGGTTGTTATGTGGGCACACTTGTGGCCACAGCTGTGGTACCAGGTCTGGCTCTCCAGGCCAAGGAAGAGCAACGTGGAGACGGGCTGAGCCACTCAGGGCTCTCTTGTAAGCATCTGAACTGAGACGCAAGAAACCGAGTGACATAGATGGTGTAGGTGCCTGGACATGGCGCTGGGCTGAGCTGAGCTGGGCAAGAGGTGTAGAACAAAGGCTTATGGTGACGAGGACAAGACACTGAGGCTCACTGGGGTGTGCTCGTGTGTGTGCGTGCATGCGTGCGTGTGTGAGAGAGAGACCCCTCCAGCCTCACCCACAGTCACGTATCCAGCCCAGCGTCTTCACACCCATGAGACCCGGCAGTATTTTCCCTGGTGAGGTCCTCTGAGTTTGCCATCTGTCTCCTCATGGAAATGTCTTTGTTCTCGAAGCCTATGACCCAGCAAGCAGAGCGGCTCACATCAGTCTATGGGCTTGGAACTGACTCCTCCAGGAAGCCTGCCCCTCCTCTGTCTGTCTGTCTGTCTGTCTGCCTGTCTTCTCTTGGTCACTCACAACCTGACCACAGACGGCAGTAGCCACGTCCCTTTCCTTCCCACCATTTGGTCATGTTGGTTGGTGGCATCTCCCAGCTCTCTGTCACCTGTTACCGTTTGAAGCCGCCTGCTTTACCACCGCCATTTTACGTCTGGCAATCCTTGCGCAGGCTATCATTTCTTCAATCTTGAGTACATGCTGAAAATCTGTGAGATGGGCCTTGGCCGAGGTCCTGGGGATGAGTAAGCATTTAGCTCTCGCCCTCCAGTCCAGGAGGGAAGCTGCAGTTCCCCTGGCCAAACTTCAGGGTCATGATCCAGCTCCCCACTTGGATACCCACCATGACAACGCTGACGCCCAGACCAAAGCTCTTCCCTGTGTTCTTTCTCATTGTTCATCCCCCATCCTGGAGTCTCCTCTATCTCCCACTCTTCCTTCTTTCTGATCTTCATTCTGTGGTTCAAGAGAAAGAGAGAATGAGAGAGAGACAGAGAGAGAGAGAGAGAGAGACAGAGAGAGAGAGAGAGAGAGAGAGAGATTGTATGCTGTTTTAGGACCCCATCACTTTTCAAAAACCTGGTGAAGAATCCTGCCAAAGCCTCAGGGCGGGGGAGGGGAGGCCAGGCAATCTGAGCCCGGGGCAAGGCTGGGTGTCTGGGAAGCCAGGTTACAACCGCCAGCTGCAGAGCCTGGGCTCAAATGGCTTCGCACCCTTGACTGCAGCTTCCTCGGCCCACTGAGGCCCGAGCCGACCCGGTCCGACCCGACAGGCCCACCTCCTCTCCGGCAAGCCCAGCCGCCGTTCCTCCCCACCAGCCCCCTAGGACTCCGCAGCACACCAGGCACCAAGTAAAACTGTTGTGTTTCTGGAAACACACCACACGCCGAGCAGCCTTGAAATCCTTCTTGGAACGGGTCCAGGGGTTTATTTATGAAATTCCCAGGGGGTGGGAGAGACAGAAGTCTGGACTTCGCAGACTGAGAGCTGCGCCATCATCTCGCCCGTTCGCATCCCCGCCACTCCAGCCAGCTCTTACCACAGCCCAGCTCAGGGCTGGGCCGCCAGAGAGCTAGCTCAGGGGCCCAGGGCTCAGCGTTTGGCCATCGTCCCGCTCTCTGGCTTCCCTCCCTCCTCTCTGCCAGCCCCCACCTCCAGTCCACAGCCCTTCCCCTGCCCCCTCCGCTTTGGGGATCCTCGCTGTCCTGTGGATCCACGCTGCAAAACTAGTTTCTACCAAAGCGACACGGCGCGAGGCTGGCCTGTGCACTGGGCACTCTTTGGGCTCTTCGCAGTTTGGTCCAGAACACGAAGGAGTTTGACACCGAGGCATGCGTGGAAGAGGCTGCCGAAGGCTTGAAGGAAGCTCAGGAGCCCGAGCCTCCCTGGTGCTTTGGGGATGTCTCAAGATGGGTGGTTAGACTGATGACGCTGAAGACCCAGGGGACCTGCTCCCAGCCCAAAGCGCAGGCACTTCCTGCTGTGTACAGGCCTTCAGGCCACTGCTGCTTCTCTAGCCACTAAAGGAGAGCGTTCTTAGCGGGACTTGAGGGTGTTATGACCTCTTTTCATTTTTATCATTATTATTTATTATTATTTGAGACAGGGTTTCTCTGTGTAGTCCTGGCTGTCCTGGATTCCATCTGTAGACCAGGCTGGCCTCGAACTCACAGAGATCCACCAGCCTCTGCCTCCTCCAGAGTGCTGGGATTAAAGGTGTATGCCAGCACCTCTTAAGCAGTTTCATAGCAGAGGGTTTGTCTTGTGTGCAGAGGCCTTGGCTTCTATCCCCAACCCTAGGAGGCAAACAAAATATACACTCTTGTCTGTAGTTTCCTGCCTTCAGCGACGCCAGAGGCTCAACCCCACAGAGGGACTCTCTCCCACAGACGTCGCCATCTGACTTCAGGACTGGCTTCACTAATCTGCTGGAGGCATGACAGACAACTTAGGCCAAGAGTGCCCGCTTGCCACAGGAGTGGGGGGTTTCTAAAAGGTCCCAGGGTACCATCCCCTAACCAATAAAACCAGAACACGACGAGTGGAACAGTAAAGGGAAGCGTCCTGTAAGAATTACCATCTCCTCGGCCTCTAGCTCGGGTATTCAGAACGCTCGCTCTGTTCAGAAAGAAGAACCCAAAAAGTTTGGTCGGCTCCACACACCTCCGGAAGCCTCTCCTCCCTCGGGAAGTCCCAGCCTGATTACACAGGATGAGCTGGGTGGGGAGAGACCTGGGAATCTCTCCCTGGTGAGGCAAGGCGGGTGTGGGCGCACCTGAGGCGGGCAGATCCACTCCTGGCTGGGCGGGGCCGGCGTCAGCCCGCCAGGGCCTGCCTGCACGCCTGTGCACGCCTGTGCGCGCCTGTGCGCGCCTGTGCGCACGGGTGTGCGAATGCGCCAGTGCGTATGGGTTGGGGAGGGATTGGCACAGAGATAAAGGTGTAGAACTGTTCCCGTGCATGCCCCTGAAGTTGGGCTTGGTTCAGCATACTCATGGCAAGGGTAAAGGTGCACACCTATTTTTAGAAAGCGGGTGGAGGAGCACCATGGCCTCCAGATGTAGATCTGACTCAAACCCCAAGATCTCTGAATTGCTAGTTATGCAGTTGGGGCCTACCACGTACACGCTGCAGCCTCCTGGCTCCCAGTGTGTAAGACGGAAAAAACGAGACAGAAAAAACAAGGCTTTTGTCTTTTTTTTTTTTTCTTTTGAGACAGGGTCTCGATGTAGCTGTGGCTGGCCTAAAACTCAGGACATAGATCAGGCTGGCCTTGAACTCACAGAGATCTGCTGCCTCTGCCTTCCAAGTGATAGGACTAAAGCGCCCCTCCATGGCTGGTGAAAGAATGGTTTTTGTTTTTGCAGAATGTATGTGAGGATAGAAGGAAATTGTACTTTATCAGTTGCCAGAGACTGAAGGGAAGCCTGTTGTGTGAGGCCAGGAAGGCCAGTCCTGGTGTCAGAGGCCAGGAAGGCCTGTCCTGGTGTCAGGCTGCCTGTTTTAAACTTTTCAGTGCCGCAATCTTCCCATCCATCGGTCAGGAGTGACATCGGCGGCTTCACAGGGTTGTCATAAGGCTCAAGTCGTTAGTACACACAGCACACTCATGCTATCCGTGTCATGGAGCCAGTGTTTGCGCCTCCGTGGTCCTTGTCCCGGGACCCAGCCCCGCTGCACAGCTCCTGTCCCAGCGTGCCCTGCCTGTGGCTTCAGGCCAGGTTTTTTCCTTACAGTAAAATCTGTTTTTTTCCCCCAAGCTGGTCCTTCCCAGGCGTGCTGTTGTCATGGGAACCTGCAGAGGCTGCCTTGATTTGGGGGAGAAAGGGCTTGTTGATGAAAGCCAAAGAATCCCACCACTGCGCTTGCAGCCACTACAATAGGGGATGGCGATTGCAACGCCAGAATGCAGCCAGCCACTGCGGGCTGTTTGTCTAAGGAGGTTCCCACGCACCCCACCTGCTGCCCAGTGCTCAGGGGGCCCCTAAGTGAGCAGCTATGACTAGGTGAGTGAAATCCCTTGATTCAAACCTCTCTGGGTCCATTTCTTTCTTCCTTTTCATCTTCTTCCTTCTCCTCCCCCTCCTATTCTTTCTCCCCTCCCCCTCTCTCCTCCTCTTCATCTCCCTCCTCCTTTTCCTCCTCCTTCTCCTCCTCCCCCTTCCTCCTCTTGCACCTCCTTCTCTTCCTTCCCCTCTTCCTCCTCCTTCATTTTCCTTTTCTTGAAGCAAGATCTCCTGTAGCCTAGGCTGGCCTCTAGCTTACTATGCAGCCAAATAAGTAAGCCCTTGAACTCATACTCTTCCTGTCCTCATCTCCTGAGTGCTAGGATTACAGGCATGCGCCCCACACCTGGCTCTCTCTGCCACCTTCTCTCCTCGTTTCAAAGATGGGGCCAGTGCTGAACACTGCTTCGTGGTGGGCTGAACAAGTTCCAGGCTTGGAGCAGGGTTTCAGACTCCATTTGCTACTCCTCAGTTGGCTTTGTGGGGGCAGATGGGCAAACTGAGGCCTCCGAGTGACTTCCCGAGTCATGCAGCCAGTAAAACAGAAGCCTGGCCCTTTGAAGTGTGCCATTGCCTAGAAACGCTGGGGACTGCGGGGAAGCAATGTGTGTAGAGGGGGCACAAGAGCAGGCACGTGCCGTCCAATCCAGCACGCAGAAGAGAGTCCAAGGCACCGGTTCTCAGCCTTCCTAACACTGCGACCCTTTAATACATTTCCTCATGTGTGGTGACCCCAGCCATAAAATTATTGTGCTTCAACTCCACAACCGTGATTTTGCTACTGTTATGAATTGTAGTGTAAATGTCTGATATGCAGGATATCTGATCTGTGACCCCATAAGGGTGGTCACTTGACCCCCAGAAGCGTCTCAACCCTGCAGGCTGAGAGCCATCTTCCCCTGGTAAAACCCCACCTCTGAAAGCAAGGCGGCCCCTCCACCTCTCTCTCCCTTTCTTCCTCTCTTGGGAGGAGCAGAGCAGCAACACAGCAGGAGCCTCCTCAAACGCCATGAAACAAGGACCTCCTAATTTCACCCCTCAGGCTGTATAAGGCGCTCCACCAACTCTAGATGTTTGTTCTTTATTATTTTCAATTGTGTGCAGGTGTGCGCGTCCGTGCGTGGGAATGTGCACACTCGTGCAGGTGCCTGTGAAGCTACAGGTGTCAGGTCTCCTGAGGTTGGACCTACAGACTGGTCAAACTACATGGATGCTTCGACTTGAACCCGGGTCCTCTGGAAGAGCAGCAAGTGCTCCTAACCACTGAGCTGTCTCTCCTGCCCCTCCATGTGCTTCCTGACCCGCCACCCCATGAGCAGACGTGCTCCCGAAGCCGTGGACAAGCCGATGGCTTGTCTCTCTGTTCGCAGAGAGAGAACAGCCCTGTGAGGTGCAGACCCTCACACAGGCTTGCAGAGAAGTGTTTACCAGGGGCAGGGGGGCTCAGTGGCAGAGCTCATGCTTCGCATTCATAAGACTCGGTGCCCCCTCAAGAGCACACACACTCAAAAGTAATGACACAGAAGTATGCTCATGGTGTATAATTAAGGTTGGGAAAACAGGTTATAAAATAGGTGCAGTATAATCTGAAATTATACATAAAAGAGCTGGAAGGGTACACAGGAAAATGTTTACAAAATCTCTCTGTTCAGTGAAATTATAAATAATGTCCTTTGAGACAGGGTCTAACTTTGTAGACTAGGCTGTCCTGGAACTTGCTATGTAGACCAGGCTAGCCTTGAACTCAACCTACCTCTGCCTCCTGAGCGTCAGAATTAAAGGTGTGCCCCACCTCTTCCAGTGAGATCATTTCCAAAGGTGACTATAGCCTGCTTTTGTGATTAAAACCAAAACCAAACAAAACAAAGCTAGCCAGCTATGTGCCACACTCCTTTAATCCCAGAAGGTGAGATGGATTACCGAGTTTGAGGCCAGCCTGGTGTATAGAACAAGTTCTAGGACAGGCAGGGCTACACAGAGGAACCCTGTCTTGAAAAACAAAACAACAACAACAACGAACACAAAAAACCTAACCCAACCAAGAGCTAATTTAAAATAGCCTTACCCACAAAGCATGATTATGCTAGAAAAAAAAAGAAATGTGTGTGTGTGTGTGTGTGTGTATATATATACACATATATATGTGGATTTATAAATTACATAATAAACTTAAATATTATACTATCATTAAAATGATTACAAACTCTGCAGAAATGTTTAAATATTTATGAGCTGCTAACTGAGAAATACCAGACTCAACATGGAGTGCGCTCTACGGTGGTAAGCATGTGCAATGCATGTGCAATGAAATACAGTTTCCGTCTGGTAGGATGGAGTGCGTGAAATTTCCCCCCCATCTTCAAAGCATGATGCTTGTCCTTTTCATAGCCAGGCAGGGCATGGTGGCTTACTCCCCTAATCCCAGTACTCACAAGGTAGAGACAGAAGGATTAGAAGTTCAGAATCATCCTTGGCTAAATAGAAAGTTCAAGGTCGCTCGGAGCTATACACGACCATTTTGTCAGGCCGGACACAAAGGTGCATACTGTAATCCTGCATCAGGGGCAAGAAGGGTCACCCAGCCTTCGAAACATACTGGTACAACAGTGGCACAAATGTTATGGGGTCACCAGCCACTTTTTGATTGAATTTAAGGCCAGCTCCATGAGACGGAGCCCATCCTTGACGCTACGAAAGTGACCAAGAACCTAGAGAGGTCATAGGCTAGGGAGAAATCAACTACTTTTGTTCTGCTGAAGGAACATATCAAGACAAAGACTCCTCATATGTTATAGATCAGTGATTCGCTCAGCCCTCATCAGAGAAGCTTCTTCTTGGAGTGGATGGGAATTAATTCAGAGACCCATGCTGTCTGGCTACACCTCTCTTTTTGTAAACCTGCCTAGGATATTATACCTGATCAGTTGGTCTAAAACCTGGGCAGGGCAGAATGGGGTAGGCATGGCAGTTCCGGGGCTTTGGGTTCAAGAGAATCATGGGAAAAAGAGAGAGGAGGAAGAGAGGAGGCCAGAGGGTGCCATGATGGGTTAGCATGAGCCAGGAGGAAGGGCTCCAGGGATGGGGTGGATGGAGAAAACACCAAGATCAAAAATATAAACAAGTATCATGGGACTATGTATGAAAGGTAGAGCAGCTGAGGATGGTTGAGGCGGATGGCATTGGATGGTGAGATTATTGAGACAGTGTAGGTAGAATATCTGTCCAGCCCGAGGTAAATAAGGCAATTATTAGATTTAAAAGGTGTCTGCTTCTTATAAATTGTGATAGTGGGTTAAATAATACTGCCGGAAAAAGGAAAATTATAGCCTACTAATCAACATTTGTTAGACCATACCTTTTAATTTTACAGCAACCAGTGCTAAACACTGGGCCTTACTCCTGAAACATCTGTGGAGACCTGGTTGCAAAGAGTTCCACTTCAGCCCATGCTGCATGAATCTGCTCAGCACTCCTCTCCGGTCGTGAGTCCCTACTGTGCATGTAAACACCGCATTTATAATGCCATTTCTTTAAAATTTCTCACTTTATTTTCTTGTAACACGGTCTCATCCTGTGTCCCTGCCCGTGCGCAGACCGGACTGGCTTGAGATCTGTGGCAATGTTCTCTGCTTCTCGAGTGCTCCGATTACAGGCAGGAGCCGCCACGCCTGACTCATTCTTCATTTTCACGATGAGTTGTTTGCTTGCTTGCTTTTCAAGAAAGGTCTCCTGTAGTCCAGGCTTGACTCAAACTCACCGTGTAGCCAAGGATGACCTTGCCCTGCAGGTCTTGCTGCCTCTACCTCCTAAGTGCTGGGCTTGAAGGCGTGCCTCACCCGGGCTGCTTTTATGTGGCACCTGGGATTGAACCAGGGGCTTTGTGTGTGCTTTGCCCTCTACCACTGAGCCACCTCCCCAGCCTCAGCCACGCTTGTTTTACAGGACACATGGGTCACTTGGGACTTCACTGAAGTCCAGGGAGCCCCTTCCTGTCCAGTCGCTCCAGACCGCCCTCTCTGCTGCCCAGTGCCGAGGAAGTATCCAGACGGGCGGAGGTGGGTTAGATGAAAACACAAACACACATCAGGTGTGGTGGGGCTTGCTGTGCCCCTTTCCACGGATGGGACTCTGAAAAGTGAGCCGACAGCCTAAGGCTGTCCAGCTGGAGAGAGCTGGCACTGGCGGCCATGTCTGTCACCCTTCAAGGTCCGCTCCATCTCCACACCCACGTGTTTACTGATGGGTGCCAGTCAGCCAGGTTAAGCATGTCCCAGACGGAGGGGACAGTATGTACAAACGCCCGGAGGCAAAAGGAACAAAGGACTGGAAAAGAAGTTCAGTGGGGCTGGACGATGGGTGTGTGTGTGTGTGTGTGTGTGTGTGTGTAGGGAGCCGGGGCCCAAGCTGCAGGTCAGGGGCCTGTTAGAAAGGAGTTTCCACACTTGCGGGTCCAAGGAGGACAGTGACGTGCATTCGTAGCTGAGGGCGCTTTTCCAGCTGGGTGCTCTGGGTGGGCCGGGACTGAGGTGAACAGGAACAGGGCCCAATGGCCTAGGCAAGACCGCTGGGAACTGAGGAGTGAGTGGCAGAGGTCGGGGCGGGGGCAGGTGGATGAGTTTCAGCTGACGAGAATGGGGACCCGGTGGGAGGGAGCAGAAAATTATGGATGCATGTTGTGTTTGTTGAGCTAAAGCAGGTCATTCCCAGGTAGGGGGCTAAACTGGTTGGGGGAGATCTGTGTCAGATGTGATGGTGCCAAGGAACCATCCAGAAGGCTGGAGATGTCACCCTCGGAAGGGACTGGGTAAAACACGGCATCTGGGGATTAGCTGAGCTTGCGTGGTGCTCACTGAGAATGCGCAAAGCCTCAGGTTCCACCCCCAGCCCTGAACACGTGAGGCTCACTGGAACACGCGTGTCTCTGTGCGCTCCAGAGGGAGAATCTTCTGCTCCACGGCGCAATTTGAGGCCAATTTGAGCCGCTTGAGTCCCCATCTTAGCAAACAAACAGAAACACAGATTTGGAGGCCATTGATACACATTAACACCAAATGGCATTGAGGTGGCCCAGGAAGGGTCCAAAGAAGACCCAGCGTGAGTGGTCGGAACCCCTGTGCCCAGCAAGGGCCAAGCAGTGAGTGGAGGGACACCCGCTGTGGGCGCTAGCAGAGCCAGAGGCAGGTCAGCCGGTGAGATTAGGACGGAGTGAGAAGGGGCCACTGAATTCCGTGCTAACCTCCAGGAGATGAGTTTCCATGGCAAAATCAGGAGGCAGTGGCTGAGTGGGAGTGAGCAGGCAGACACTTTTCCAATAATGTGACCGAAAAGGGGACAGGAGGGAGGAGGAGGGGTGGGTGATGGAGGGTGAGGGCGTGAGGTTTCTGCCCGGAGCAAGTTGGTGGGACCTTGGTGAGAAAAGGGTGCTGATTCACTTAGGAGGGTGAACCGTCAGAGGAGTGAGGGGTTTAGCTGCGAAGGGAGCCGCCTCTGGTCCCAGCAGCCGGGAGGCTGGGGCAAAGGGTCACTGTGCTCAAGGGTTCGAGGTCAGTGTGCACCAGCTGGGAGATAGTAAGATCCTGTCTCAAGAAATAAAGCGAAAAGTGGGGTGAAGCTCCGGAAGAGGACTGCCTATGCCTTCAGTCAAAGGGAGGCCAGCGTGCAGAGCGTCCGCTGTGGAGTTTAAAGTGTTTGAAAAAAAATTACTAAAGGTGCTGGGAAGACACAATCCCCTTTTCCAAAATAATTGGAATTCGTTTGTTTTTCTGTCTTCTTCCTCAAATTCTCCAGTTTACACCTGGGTTGTTTTTTTTTTGTTTTGTTTTGTTTTGTTTTGTTTTTTTTCTTTAAAAAAAAAAATTGTAAATCTGGAAGCATGGCGGAAAGATAGCTCTTCCTTCTTTCCTTTCTTTCCTTTTTGTCTTGTAACCCTGACTGGCCTGGAACGCACTATGCAGATGAGAAGGGCCTGGAACTCTGGTTCCTCCTGCCTTCTTCAAGCTGAACACTCAATGCCTGGAGGAAAGGCCATTGTGAATGGGTGAACCTTAGTCAAAAAGAAAAGAGAAAAAATTAATTGTATTCACTTCAGGTACAAACAGGAACATACACTGTTACCTACGGGCTGGGAGAGAATACTTTGTAATTAGCATTGACATTGTTTGCAATGTAAATTCCAGTTCTGAAGTACTTGACTATGCTTAAAAACAGTACTCCAGTATTTTAAGAATCCCCTTGTGGGGTAAAACCACTTTGTATCTATTTTAAGAGCTTGTTAAGTCTGCTTAAATGTAGTTTAGAGAAGAATTTAAGATACTGGCTACATCAGAAGACAGCTTCTAGCAGGTAAGGGCCTGGCAGGTGCTTCCAAAGGCCCTTGCACCTCAGGGAGATCCGAAGGCGAGATTGTAGCTAAGGGAACACTGGGGGCGTGAAGGTAAATTTCATTTCTCAAAAGGTCTAACTAGAGTATCGATCCAAAGGGAGCAGCCACTAATGCAGCATGGAGAATCCAAATAAATATAACTGGAGAAATAACAAATACACATAAGGAGCCCTCGGTTTCCCGTTGAGCTGCCGCTCAGCTGTGGCTCCTGGAAGAGGGCAGGGGGATAAAAGAGCGGGGGACTGGGCTGCCAGTGACACTGAGCTGCACAGAGCACTGTAAGCCGAAGACAGGAACGCTAGGGCGAGAATAACGTTCTACCACTGGCAGGCTTGTTATGTACGTCTGTCTGTCTGTCTATCATCTAGCTAGCTAGCTAGCTATCCATCCATCCATCTGTCTATCCACTCATCCCATCTGTCTATCTGTCTGTCTATCCATCCATCCAAAGTCTCAATGCTCTTATAGCCCTGCCTGGTTGAGGATGGCTTTGAACTTCTGGTCCTCCAGCCCCCACCTTCCAAGTGCCAACCAAGACCACCAAGACTGCAGGCTTGTGTACCGCCTTGCCCAGTGGCTAGGATTCTTTGCTTAACAGCAGCTCTGGCCAGCCCATTGGCCTGCATGAGCACAGTGCCCCGCATACAACCACCTCAGCAAGGTGAGGGAGGACATGGGATGCCTGCCTCTGCTCTGTTTCCTGCTGGGTCATGAACACAGAGTGACTGATTCAAGACTCAGCCCTATGGTCTCCCCCTCCCCCCTCCACACAAGCCTTAGGGGAATCAGGAGGCCGTACGGTGTCCTTATGTTACGTAAGGTGGCAAAGAGACTCTCTTGGATATTATTTTCCAGTTCCGTCTTCAGTTCCATTTCAATCTCCTTCTCTTCTGTTCCCCACACCCCACCACACTCTAATGAGCCGCTCCACGTCCTGAAATATATGCATATCCTTAAGGATGTAACGTTGTTTTGAATATGTATGCATTCTAAACTTAAGTAAGAAGGCATTGTGCTATCGACTTCAGTCTCTTCCTTTGCCAATCAATTGTGTGTGTGTGTGTGTGTGCGTGTGTGCGTGTTTGTGCAATCTTTTTGTGTGTGTGGCCCTGGGCCTGGCCCTCACTATGCAGAACAGTCTACCTTTGCACTGGCAGCAATCCTGTCTTTCTGGCAAGTGCTGGGACTGTGCAACTGTGCTCCTCCAAGTCCAGCTTCAGTTGTGTATTTTAAAGATCTCACTATGGTGCTGCACATACACATTTGCAAACACACACACACACACACACACACACACACGCACACACACACACGCATAGACATATTAGGTTCACACAATAATACAACTGTCACTATGACCGTTATGAAACGTTTTCCTCGCTTGCTTTTATCCATTACCCCCATAAATGCTTTTCATTTTGTTCTGACAGGGACTCCCTGTGTAGCCCAGGCTGGCCTCCACTTGGGAGCCCTCACTTCATATATATATATATATTAATATATATATTTTTGTTTGTTTGTTTGTTTGTTTGTTTTTGAGACAGGGTTTCTCTGTGTAGTCCTGACTGTCCTGAAACTCGCTATGTAGACCAGGCTGGCCTTGAACTCAGAGATCCACCTGCCTTTGCCTCCCGAG
The DNA here is from genome assembly GCF_030254825.1 of Meriones unguiculatus. Classification (NCBI taxonomy): domain Eukaryota; kingdom Metazoa; phylum Chordata; class Mammalia; order Rodentia; family Muridae; genus Meriones; species Meriones unguiculatus. The sequence goes on from NC_083356.1 coordinate 2,237,972, forward strand.
TGCTGGGATTAAAGGCATGCACCACCACAGCTGGCTTGACTGCATTGATTGTTGATGTCTCACGTGTGCACATCTGTTCACAGGTGTGCCTGGGTTGGCTTCTGAGCCCTTTTCCATTCCCATTTGTCTGCTTGCCTGGTTGTGTTCTTTTAGCCTGTAATCTGTCTCATGTCTTACTACCTGTGAAAGCAAATGGCCTCTGACAGGAATTCCACTTTTCAGAACTTACAGGGTCACTGGAAGGAAGCAAACTGATGACAATATTGGTTTACATGATGCAAGGGCCAAAAATCTGGGCATAATCAAAACTTCTAGAAACAGAGACAAACGATGGGATATGACAATTGTGCTAAAACTAGAGCGAAAGCTATATATCTACTACCTATAAAATCCTTGAAGATATATGAAGTAAGGTACAGAATGTTGTGTTATAATAGGCTTAGTTTTGAGGGCTGAGAAGGCAAGAACGCATATTCAAATCTGCCCACACAAACATAAAGCCATTCTGGAAGGACAGAAACATAGGAAACTGAGACCAGGAGTTTCTTCGGGGATCTGAGTACCTGGACAGAAGGACTGCAGGGATAGGGAGCCGATGCCTCCTCGCCACTTACATTTGTTTTGGAACCGTGTGAATGCATCCACTTTCCAGAAGTGACCGAGGGGCTTGGACCTTTTGCTCAGCAGTGCAGAGACTGCCTGACCTGCCTAAGGCCTTGGGCTTCACTTTAGCACTGAAAACAAACCTGCAGTAAGGGAGAGAGCCGAGGCCTGCGAGGATGTTCTCTTCCAGGAGAACATTAAATCTCGAAGCCCGTGTGTTTGTGCACTCATGCCCAGGGCCCAAGGTCAAAAGAAGGTACCTGATCCTTCACAGCTGGAGTCACAGATGGTTGTGAGCTGCCATGTGGGTGCTGAACACCACCTGCCCCTTTATACCCCCATCTCCCCCATCACCACTCCTCCACCCCCAACTCTCTCATCTTTCCCCTCCCCCACCTCCAACCCCGCCCTCTGCAAGAGCAGCAAGTGCTCTTAATCGGTCAGCTAGATTTCGACTAGGATAAAATCCTTCACTCATCTTTTTTTTTTATTCCATCAAGTGTCAAAAGTTCAACAAGAGCCACAAAGTGGGACGAGGGCCTTGTGGTAGCCATGACTGGGAATAATTAAGAATTCAGGAGACAGTCTCCAAACTGTATGTAGCTATTTTTTGAAAACTTTATTGTTAATTTCTAGAAATTATTATTTTATGTGTATGGATGTTTTGCCTGTATGTATGTCTGTGTGCCACTAGTGTGCCTGGCGCCCACAGAGACTAGAAGAGGGCGTTGGATCCCCTGGAACTGAAGTCACAGACCATTGTGAGCTGCCGTGTGGATGCTGGGAACTGAACACAGGTCCAGTGGAAGAGCAGCCAGTGCTCTTAACCGCTGAGCCATCGCCCCAGCCCCTTTTATTCTGTCTCGTTTGTGGTGCGGAGGATGGCACCCCGGGCCCTGTGCACGCTAGGCACGTGCTCAACCACAGGGCTACGCACCCAGGCTCCTGGAGTTCATGTTTAAACTCTGAGCACGCAGAGCTCCTGGTCCACCTCTGTGTTTGCCAGCTTGACCGGGAAGTCCATCATCAGCCAGCGTGGTGCCCTCCATCCAGAGGCAGGCTGAGCCTCCTCACCCACCTGGTGGCACATCGGCCTAACTGCAGGCATGGCTCTTGGAAAGTGGGCTCCAGAAACCCAAATGTGCAGTAGGGCTCATCCTGAAAACTCATTTGCTTTGCTTCTTTTTTCTAAACATCTGCTGCGCCTTTTGTCCTAAAGGATCATAGGCTCCAAATTAGTAGAGTCAAAATTAATGAGACTTTCCATCAATAAGCCTGAGAATAAAACGATGGAAAATCTAGTAATTATAGAGCAGCCAGCAGCCACCAAGGCAGGACTTGGACCCAGGCCTCTGAGAAGAGGGAGATGGAGGAGCCAGGGAGACCCCAGATGGAAGCCAGCCTGTGGGGCCAGCCTACCTGTGCCTCTGCCCTTGCCCCTGGACATGGAGACTCGGCACCCAGTGCTCCCTGCCTCCTGAGCACCCCTCCCGGGGCCAGGCTGTGCCAGGGCTGGCTTCTGAGAAATGTGTAAAATCTTCGAGCCAAATTCCTGGAACCTCCAAAATAAGGCCCGGCATGGAGGTGGGGGCCTGTTTTCTGGGGGGGGGGGCTGTTTTCTGCTCAGTGCTGGGAAGCTGCTGGCAGGGGAAGGTGGCGTGGAAAAGGAAGAAGGGTAGAGAAGGCAGACCAAATGCCCTCCGTAGCCTAGCCTGTGGATTTCCTTCTTCATCTCTTTATCAGTGTTTGTGACTGAGCTTCTTATCAACAGGAAACGCCTGCCTGAAGGGATGAGGCAGGTCCAGGGGGACTGGATGCCAGAGACTGGGAATTCTGGGTAGTGCCTTGCTGCTGGTCAGCCTGACTGGGCTGCCTTGGGATTTCCAGGATTCAGACTCATTGCCCTGGCATCCAGTGAAGGCTGTAATGTAGACTCCAACAGGGACCCCAGGCTGGAATGTCTACAGCGGGGAGCCCAGAGAAGGCTCCCAGTCCCAAGCCTCAGTGCCCAAGGTCATTCTAACTCGAGAACTGTCTTAACAGCCAAGACCCCTCCTTCCCAGACGAGAGGCCAAGGACCTGCCAAGGTCATGAGCAACTTGGTGACAATCATCCCAACCAGCCCTTTTGGAAGGGTGTTTGCCCCGAGCCCCTAACTGGCACCAGTGTGGGACAGCCAGGTGCTCAGTGTCAGCTTGCTGCTGGCAGGGGAGGAAGGAAGGAACAGGGGCATGCACCGTGTTCTCCCTGCCCGCCACCTGGCCAAGGTGGCAGGCGCGTGTGATCTGAGCACTTGGGAAACTGAGGCAGAATGGTGGAATGTTTGTCATCAACCTGGTCAATGTAAGGAGAAAAGCATCAATTCTAAACTGTCTTAAAAAAAAATCATCAAACTGGGATTCTGATGGGTCAGAGAGGTCTTCCAGGGGAGTGGCAGGCTGAGGGTTAGATCTGTTGCCCCAATGGGATTATCTGGGGGCAAGCAAGGCTTTCCTGGTGGCTCAAGCCCAGGTTGATCTACTTATTTGCCTGTCTTCCTCCTCCTCCTTCTCCTTCCAAGCTGTCAGAGGACTGAACACTCAGCCAGGTGGGTCTGGTAGCGGAGGGAGGAAGGGAGCTGAGGTTCCTGAATCTTTCACCTTTCCAGCTGCCCTTGAGCAGCCAGCCGGGCTGTTGGGGACGATAACCGACCCATCCCAGCTTCCCGCTGCTGTGTCTGCCCTGGCTCCCGCAGTCAGGATGTAGGTCAATACGAGTGGGTGGGTGAGAAAGAAGAGACTCATCCGTCATGACACCCCTCAGGGCAGCAGTGGCAACACTTGAACCTGGAAACTGCCTGAAAATAGACAGCGTGTCTATGACATTATGCAAATTGTATGCAAAGTCAAGGAGCCTTCTGCCTCTATTTCTAGCAAACTGAATGTGGCCTGGTAGGAAGGAGCAGCTTGTTTCAGGAGTCACCCACCAGGAGCAAGACTCCACAGCAACCAGGAGTCCCAGCTCTGGGACACTGGTCTGGACACACGACCCCCCACCCCACCCTAGGGAGGGCTTTCAAAGCATGCAGATTTTGTCATCCCTTGGGCTGTAAATCATTTCTTTGTATCCCTAGCTGGCCCCTGAAAGGATCTTGTTGCTGAGGATAGCCTTGAAATCCTGATCCTCCTGCTTTCACCTCCCAAGCGCTGGGATTGCGGATGTGCGCCACCACACCTGCCATTAGGATGTTGATCTTAACGCAGGGTAAGCCAGAGGAGCAGGGTCCCCTCCCTACAGGCTACTGTGCGGCAAGACTGTGAAGGATGGAGCCTGAGAAGGAAAGGCTCTGTGCACGAGGGCCTGGCTACCAAGAGGCATTGGCGGAGGAAGGGATGAGCACGGGTATTGAGGCGCACGCTGCGGGGGCTACCTTCACACCACGCGGCGTGCCGTGGCACCAATCACCTCTTGGGGAGGGACAGAAATGCTCACTGTATGTATGTATGTAATGAGGAAGCTGGAGGCTGGGGTCACGGAGGAAACCAATGCGGCCCAGCGCTTGGGCTGCGGTGACCTGGCAAGGCCTCTTCCAACAGCGTGGCGATGGGGCCATCCTGCCAGAGCCTGCCCAGCCCACGCGGAACTGTCGCGGTTTCCCACTGCCCTCTCCCCAGCCCTCACCCACACTGTGGTCATCCGGGTGCCAGTGGGGCTGCACGGCCTTGTGGGCCCGGAAGAAGGGAAAGGTAGAGGCTAGAACGCTGTCAGCACCCCATCATCTACAGGCTCTGTGTGTGCGCCAGGGAGGAGGACCCCGGCCCCAGGGCAGAAGGTTGCAGGTTTGCACCCGATGGAGGCATGGGGAGTAGACCAAATTGCCAACCTCAGAAGAAACTGGGGCACCCTCCCTGTTTCCCTCTTGTTAGAGCGTTTGTATCTCTGGGTTGGACAGCTCCGAAAGGCTTCCTTCGGTACCCGGCCCCTACTCTTTGTCCCACTCCTCCAGCGGCGTCGCCCACAATTTCCGGGTGGGGAAGGTGCTCTCTGAGGTGTCCAGTTGAGGGGGTGTCTTCATTTTGGGGGTGTGGACTAATTCCAGACAAGGGCTGGGGCGCACCTGAGGGCGGAACTAAGCAGGAGCTAACACGGAGGCGCCAAGCTGCCTCTGAGTAAGGTCGCAGAAAGCTCGTCGGCTAGGTGTGGTTTCCAGGCACCGGCCGGGCAGCCCAGAACAGCTGAGCGCATGCACACGGCGGCACGCACGCAGCAGCCGGGGCGGGCCCGCGCGGATGGGAGGAGCCAGCGCGGAGGGCGCTGGGCGGGCGCGGGCAGCGCTTTGGCCAGCAGAGGGCGACGTGGCCGTAGTGGATCAGGCTGCCGAGCGTCTCCGGTGGGATCTGAGGGCTGAGCCTCTGAGCTTTTCTAGGTATGGGGGCGTTCTAGAGCGGGCTTGTTCGAGGGCAGTTTGTGCTGTGTACTTTGGGACCCTGTACGTCCCATCCCCAACAACTCCCTTTGGTCCTCTGCAACCGGACCAATGAGGAGGCACTAGCCTAGAAGACGTGGCGGAAACTCAGGGGTCAGACACGGTTTATGTAGGACCTATGGCGGGCAAAGTGCTCCCATGAACCGTATCTCTAAGGAGGAGAGGTAGGTTCCGCTCACACACCTACACTTGGAGCATTTGGAGACAGCTGTCACTTGGAGGGTCCCTTTCCTGCCGTGTCCCCTGTCACTCAGCCGCCTCCCCCAGGATTTCCTAGCCTTGGAGGAGCTGCCGTCTTCGGTTTCTGCCTGTGGAGTCCAAGGAGGAATTTGTTCCTAAGTCTAGTAGAAATAAAAACCTTCAGTCAAGAAAGCAATGCTCTGGCTCCGGTGACCAGAGAACCTTCAGCCTCTGTCCGACTGTTCTAGAAAACGCTGGTCTACTTTCTGTTTCCACCTTGTTTCACTTCCTGGTTCTCCTTAGTCCTCGTACAATGATGAAAGATGCGCTTGAGAAAGAGAGTGATGTGGGAGCCAAGAGTACAGACCCCAGGAGCCCAGGGGGTCACGGTGTGTGTGCAGCTGGATGCGACATTTTTTTTCTCCCTTCAATGGCCAAGAGTTTCTAGGCCAGGTCTTCCCAAGATGGAGGCTGATTTTATCTCTTGCCTGAGCCCCGCCCTACCCTCCTCAAGCCTTGCCTACAATCCGATTCTCTTCAGCCCAGCCATCCAGTTTCACTCATTCAGCACACGGGTACACACCCACTACACATCTAAACGCCAAACTTTTACTGTCTTTCTAGGCCAGGCTCACCCGAGGTACGCTTTCTGGGACCTGGCCTTGGGGGGGTGGGGGGGGTGGGCTCTGGCCAGAGAGTCAAGGCCAGGAAGGGGCAGAACCCTGGTCGCTGGAGGCTTCTTGGCCAAGTTTCTTTTCAGTCTTGGAGACCTCGAAGGAAGCCACCCAAAGAAGGCCAAGCCACAGGAGGTCCAAGGCTGCCTTAAGACACTAGCATTTCCTAAGGCAAGAACCCGTGCTTGGAGACTAGGCCAGGGGGCACTTTAGGGCACCTTGGACTCTGATAGTTATTTACAAACCCTGGCTTGAGGCAAGTGACAGAGAGGGGGTGCAGCAGGCAAGACTGATTTGATGCGAGCTTTCACACAGGGTCGCCTCACAGGACCAAACCTGAGATGCTAAGATGGTGAAGTCCTCTCTGTCAGGTGGAGAGATGCTGAATCTCTCCCACCACATGTGACCTTCCTCCTCCTCAGGGGACCCTTGGGTTTAGATGCCCTAATGAGCCAGCCGACTGGTAAGGGGACAGGGGGTAGAAGGATCAGGCACCACCTCTCCCAAGAGACTGGCATTTACTAGCGGGGGGGGGGGGGCGTTAGGAAGACTGGAAGGCATTGGAGAAGTGATAAACACCCACAGAGAGAAACTGAGGCCAGCTCCAGCTGAGCCTAGGCAGGGCAGAGCATCTGCTGAAGCTGGACATGACCCTACGCCATCCTGTCAGCTCCCATGGGGCAGTAAGGTTGACCAAGGATAGGATCCGGGCTCGGGATTCCCTGGCTTGGCCACCCTGCCCGGGGAGTGGTAGGGGGTGTGCCCTGCTGGCCTTGGGATGGATGGGGAGCCCAGCCAGGCGTCAGAGAGCCGGCCACTTTGAGCAGGCCAGACGGAGGCAGATCGGATTTCAGCCCAGCTGTATTTTTGGCTGGATGAGCTGGGGCCAAGCTGGGCAGGCACGCACGGGGCAGCGTGCACGCTCACCCTACCTCCACCCAGACAACCTCTCCCCCACCACATGCTTCAGGCAGAGGAAGTCCAGGGACCCTGGGCTACTGAATCACTTTGGGCTTCTCTGGATTGTGGCTGAGCTTCTGTAAAGTCTTCTTGATGCGAAGCGCTGTGAGGCGAGCAGAGGGGTTGGGGTACCAGCACTCCCGCATCATCTGGGCCAGCCCGGAGAGGACCTAGGGGCGGGAAAGAAGCAGAGAGGATGTACATGCATCAGGAAGATGGAAGGATGGATGGGGTGAGGAGGCAATGGCTCCGTTATGGGAGACATAGCAGGAGAGAGGACAGGAAGAGGGTGTGCTGGCAGGAGGGAGAAAGGCAAGAGAGGAGCTGGGTGGTGGTGGTGGCGCACACCTTTAATCCCAGCACTCAGGAGGCAGAGGCAGGTGGGTCTCTGAGTTTTGTGGCCAACCTGGTCTACAGAGTGAGTTCCAGGGCAGCCAAGGTGAGATAGACCCTGACTCAAAAAATGAAGAGAAAGAGAGAGAGAGAATATGGGGGGGGAGAAGGGGAGGATGAGGAGGAAAGGCTAAGTGGAAGAAGAAGGAAGTAGAGTGAAAAAGATGGTGGCAGAAAAAAAGCAGGAGAGAGCACGGGAGGGTGTGGAGGTCTTTGAGAGCCCACAGACGCCCCAGGAAACAGCCTCTGTGGAGCACCTGGCTCACCCCGCCCCCAGGACTCACTGTGAAGGCTATTTCTGCAAGCTTCTGTTGCCTCCTGCACCCTGGGACCTAGTGCCCAGAGTACCCACTCCCAGGCCCCCTCACCAGCCATGGCTGAGATGTGGCAACCATGGGCACTGCCCAAAAGTACCTGTCTCCAGGAAGGAGCCCATCCCAGGGATCGCTGGCTCCTCTGAAAGGCATCTGTGTGGTCTCTTAAGTATACACGCATATGTTTATCTCTCAGTAAAAAGTTCGTTGAGTTTTAGTATATGCCAGGCACCGAGGAGCTGACAGAAATGTTAGAGTGAGAGGCAGGAGGGGACTGCTTGGAAAGATGGGGGGTTGAGTGGGAGGGAGAAAGGATGAGCGAGGATAACGAAGGGATACAGTCAAAAGACATCGTGTTTGTGTGAAAGTAGAAGAGGAAATCAGGTTTTGTTTGCTTGCTTTTGTTTGTTTGTTTTGTGTTTTGAGACAGGGTTTCTCTGTGCAGCCCTGGCTCTCACTCTGTAGACCAGGCAGGCCTTGAACTCAGAGATCCACCTGCCTCTGCCTCTGCCTCCTGAGTGCTGGGATTAAAGGTGTGCGCCAACAGGCTCAGCAAAGAAATAATTTTTTAAAAAAGGAGCAAGCTGGGCATGGTGACAAACACCCCTAATCCCAGCCCTCGGGAGGCAGAAGCAGGTAGGTGTACTTCTCTGAGTTTGAGGACAGCCTGGTCTACACAGTAAGCTTCTCGCTAGCCAGTGCTACATAGTAGGACTCCTGTCTAAAAAAAAAAAAAAAGTGAGATAAAAACACAGTTTTTGTCCTCATGGTGCCAAGAGTCTGCCTACATGTGTAAATGTGTACATGTCCGGGAGTGAATGTTTAGAAGCATTTACAAATTTGTATGTATTATATATACATATATATATGTATAGATAATGTATATTTTATATACATGTATTTCTTTAAGTGTGGAATGTCTTGAGAAAAAAAATTAAAATCAACAACAAAAATTGGATAGGAGAAATTTAGCAGAGACCCTCTGATTTTTGCAGGTGAGGTAGAAGGTTCTAAAAATCTCAGATTGGACCAAAAGGGTCACCCAGGACAACCCAAGATCTATCCAAGAAGCAGAGGCTGCTGATCCACAATCCTGAACCCAGAAATTCCAGCTGAGATCAATCCCCACCCATGCCAGCCCAGCCCAGCCCAGCCCAGCCCAGCCCGCCCAGCCCAGCCCAGCCCGCCCAGCCCGGGCCTTACCGGATCCGCAGCTAGCCGGTTAGGGATGGTGGGCGTCTGTTGGTCAATGCACACCACCTTTTTCATGTCCTCAAAGCTGGGGTCGTTGGGTACCATGTCGTAGAAGGGTGGCCTGTAGTCCTCCACAATGCCTGGGGGTTCGAGGGAGACGGGATAGGATGGTCACTTGGGACTCAGGTGACCAGAGAGCCTCTGTCCGCAGGGACCTGGAGCTTACTGCTCCTGAGCAGGATCCTATCCTATTACATAATAACTGTATGTGCAGCTCATGTTGCTGTCTGTGTTTTGCACAGAAGCACAAGATTTGGGTTGCCTAGCCAGTCAGGACAGAGTCGGGACTTGAACCCTGTCTTGTTGGCTTGCCAGGCTAGATCTCATTGCCATCTTGCTCAGCTGTCTTCCATGCTGGGCCTGGGTAACACTCCCTGGCTGGTGCCTGCTTATACTGGCAGCTGGTGCTCCAGAGCACTTCCTGTGTGCCAGGCGAGGCCCTTAGTGCCTTGTACCTCCACCTCACAAACCACAACGGCGGATCCAGAGGTTCAAGAACCTTGTCTCTAAGGATCAACAGGTAGCAAGTGACAGAGGCAGCCATAAGGAAGAAATCCAAATCCCATGATTCTGACTCTCAGCTGCATCTATGGTAGAGCTGGATAAGGCTTGGAACAGGGACAGCGAAGGACAGAAAAAGCACCTCTCCTAGAAGCAAAAGGCTTATTCCTCGGTCCAAATAACATCTCCTTATATCAGGGAAGGCTCTGCAGACCCCACAGCCAACAGCACCCTTATCGCGTCATCCTGAGGGCCTCTAACCAGGAGCCTCTTTGAAAGGTGAGCCTGCGGGCTCAGAGGCATCCCCCAGCCTCTTCCTGCTTCCCAACCCCAGGCTGCTTCTGTGACCACGTTAGGCCACAACCTCAATGAAGCCTTCAGCAGCTGTTCTCCCCATGGCGGGCTTCCAGGCCGCCCCTGTGCCGCTGGCGCCCTAATCAGTGATTTGCAGAGCCCTGAGCATGTCTAATGAGCCTTTAATCAGTGCCGGGGCTGACACCAGATTACAGTGTTTATAATTCGCTAGGAGTCTGTGTGGGGCTGACAGAGCTTCCCCTCCGCCCCAGCAGCCCTGGGCAGATCCATCAGCCCTTCCTTCCCTGCCTGCAGCCAGGCCAGCTCTTTGGTTTCCCCAGCTCCACAGAGCTGACTCCAGCAGTACCGCCCAGGGTCTGGAACCCCCGGGTCACTCTCTAGGAGGGACTGGTGACACCTAGGTCTCTGCTGTCCACAGACGACCACTGAGGAAGGATGAAGTTGCAAAAGGCTGGCTCCTGGATGCCCAGGAAATGAGCACATCTCTGTTCCCAAGTAGCAGGGCACCAGTCGTGCCCTGGGGATTGTCTGTAAACTTTCAGACTCCCAGAAACCCTGGTCATAGACTGTCCCCATGAAGGCTAATGTAGCAGCTAGCTGTCCAGTCACCTATGGTCTTTCATCTACCCCAGCTCTGACAGGCCGTCAACCACAGGCCAGCGCAGGCTAGCACAGGACTACACAGGCCAGCACAAGCTACACAGGCCAGCACAGGACTACACAGGCCAGCACAGGACTACACAGGCCAGCACAGGGCAGCACAGGCCAGCACAGGCCAGCACAGGACTACACAGGCCAGCACAAGCTACACAGGCCAGCACAGGCCAGCACAGGGCCACACAGGCCAGCACAGGGCAGCACAGGACTACACAGGCCAGCACAGGGCAGCACAGGCCACACAGGCCACACAGGCCAGCACAGGGCAGCACAGGCCACACAGGCCACACAGGCCACACAGGCCAGCACAGGCCACACAGGCCAGCACAGGCCACACAGGCCAGCACAGGCCACACAGGCCAGCACAGGCCACACAGGGCAGCACAGGGCAGCACAGGGCAGCACAGGACCGCACAGGGCCGCACAGGCCAGCACAGGCCAGTACAGGCCAGCACAGGCCAGCACAGGGCCACACAGGGCAGCACAGGGCCACACAGGGCAGCACAGGGCCACACAGGCCAGCACAGGGCAGCACAGGCCACACAGGCCAGCACAGGCCAGCACAGGCCAGCACAGGGCCACACAGGCCAGCACAGGGCCACACAGGGCAGCACAAGCTACACAGGGCCACACAGGGCAGCACAGGCCAGCACAGGGCCACACAGGGCCACACAGGCCACACAGGGCAGCACAGGGCCACACAGGGCCACACAGGCCAGCACAGGCCAGCACAGGCTGTTTTTCCAAGTTAATGTTCTTCCCTAGCGAGCCACTATGATGATGAGGCTGCAATACACGCCAGACAGCTCACGTGTGAGCAAAGACATCAAGGACCGGCGTTTAATTGCCACGGTGACAGCGCACCGGCCCAGGATCAGACACTCTGGCTTAAGGTGTTGCCGACAGCTAGCCATAGCCCTGCGCTTCTGTCCGCTTTCTTATCAAGTGGAGCCATAATGCGGGAACGCTTTCATGATGGCCGCTAGTGTTTAGAGCTCGGCACTGTTTGTCTGCGGAGCCCTGGCTGGCCGCTGTGTACACCAGGGTGGCCTTGAACTTGGAGCAGCCCTTCTTCTGCCTCCCAAGTACCGAGATCTCACATGTGGGCCTCTACGCCGAGCTTCTAGCTGTTCTGCAGCTGCACTTAATTTTTAAAAATTGCTCACTTCACAAACGAGGAAGCAGGCACAGCGAAGCCGAGAGCTCACCGTCACAAACCTGAAACCGAGTCCAGGCAAGCGGACTGCCCGGTCTACCTCCCACCAGCATGGGGGAGTTCACATGGACGCTGGCTTTGCTGCCTCACTGCCCCACCCGCCCCCACACTCAGGAGCAAAGCCCATGGCCTTGAACACCCTAGGCAGGCATCCTGCCACCTCGCTGTAGTCCCAGCTCTGAATATTTATGGATTTTTTTTTTTTGTCTCTCGCTCAAGTTTCAAGGCCAGATCCAGAGGATCAGATGAACCTTCAAGGTCCATCTGTGCTGGGCGAGCGAGTTGATGCACAGCAGGGAAGGGATGCCAGGAGACCAGGCCTCAAACCTTCAGGCTCCGGCCACCAAGGAAACCCGTGTCCATGTCTCTCTGTCTCTCTCACACCCACACCCTGCACATGGCGGCCCTCACCATTAATGACGGTCCGCCGGGCGATCTCCCACAGCACTAGGCCGAAGGCCCAAATGTCCGTCCACTTGTAGGACTCGAAGCAGTCCGTGCGGATGTGCTCGCTCAGCACCTCCGGCGCCATGTACCTCTTGGTTCCCACTCGGGGGTTGTTGCCGATGTCCAGGTAGTCGCTCGTCTGCGAGTGCATCACAGCCAGGCCTGGGGGGGTTTGGCCTGTCAGCCCTGTGGGGATCCCACACGGCAGCCACCCCCACACCGGGAAGCCCGGGCAGATACGGCGAGGATGGAGCAGACGGAGGTAGACAGCAGGGCGGTGGAGCCGGTGGCCAGAGAGAGCACCTGTCCCTTGTGCCCTTCGCCTTAGAGTATTCCCAAGGAACTCAGCAGGCAAAGTAGGCATTACGGTGCCCTTTCACATAGTAGGACTTGGAGGTGGGTGGAAGGAACCTTGTTCTCAGAGAGGTCAGGCTGACTCCCTGCCCGTTTTCTGGAAGTAAAGTGAACCGTGGAAGGGGGCTGGGCTGGAAACAGTTTTGAGACAGGGTCTTTCTAGTTAGCCCTGGCTGTCCTGGAACTCACAATGTAGACCAGGCTAGCCTGGAACTCTGAGACCCACCTGCCTCTGCTCCTGAATGCTGGGATTCAAGTACCGGTTTGGAAACAGGTTTTAAAGCACTGATTCTCTCCCCTACAGAAACAGGCCGAGCAGAGCAAGCAAGCCCCGCCCATCCGAGAAGCCCCGCCCAGCCGCGAAGCCCCGCCCAGCTGCGCAGCCTGCCCCCTGGCTCCTGCTCACCCAGGTCTGCGATGCAACACTGCAGGTTGCTCTTCACCAACACGTTGCGGCTCTTAAGGTCACGGTGGGCGATGGCTGGTTTGCCTTGAGTGCCAAAGATCTCTACATGCAGGTGCGCCAGGCCGCAGGCGGCGGACACGGCCAGCCTCAGGGCCAGCTGCGGCTCCAGCGGCTGCCTCTGCAGGAAGTCGTAGAGGGAGCCGTGCTCGTGGTAGTGGGTGATGAGCCACAGCTGTGTGCTGGAGTTCCGCGACGTCATGTCGGAGGCGATGAAGCCTGTAAGCAGGGGGACATCAGTGCCCAGAGCTGTGTGTCCGCCAGCCCTGGGCTAAGGGGCTTGGGGTGCCCGGCCCGGAAGAGCAGCCGCGTGCTCAGCTTGCCTAGGATGTTGTCGTGTCTGAGCAGAACCGTGTTGTAGATTTCGGTCTCCCGGAACCAGGACTGTTCATCTCGTGAGGAGAAAATCTTGACCGCTACGCTCTCGCCGTGCCACGAGCCACGCCACACCTCCCCGTATCGGCCCTTCCCTAATCCAAAGGCCGAGGAAGAGCAAGGATCACACACGAGGTGCCAGTAGTCCAGGGGTCCACCCCAACTCCGGATGCTACGCGGACACCCTTCTACGCAGACCCCCTTCTCACAAATGGAAATCTGATTCTTTTTTTTAAGACAAGGTCTCACTTGTCTGGCTGACTTGGAACCGGCTGTGTAGATCAGAGTGGCCTTGAACTCACAGAGATCTGCTTGTGTTTGCCTCCCGAATGCTGGGATTAAAGGTGCATGCCGCTGGCCGCCACCTCCGCCGCCGCTATCACCGCCACCACCACCGCCACCAGCTGCCCTTTAAATTTTCCTAAATTACATTTATCTATCTATCTATCTATTTGTCTGTCTGTCTGTCTTTATCTGTGTGTGTATGTGTGCATGTAATACACACTGACTAGGATCACATAGGGAAGTCGGGGGACAGCTGTGGGAGATGGGCCTCTCTTTTCACCGTGTATACCCTGGGGACTGAGTTTAGGCCGTCAGGCTTGGTAGCAAGTGCCTTCACGTGCTGAGCCATCTTGCTCTCCCCAAACCTGAATTTATACATAACTTAATCAACATCCTGTCCAGCTTTGGGCTATCCTTGGCTTATCATCCTTGCAGGAGGACCTAACCTTGGCCTATAACCTGCCCAGCAAAGACCCTTATTCTGGTCCAGGCTGGACCTGCTCGTGATCCTGGAGCCCAAGAGCTTCCCCACCTCTTCAGGCTTACGGGAGCCTTTGGTCCCCACCGCCAGCTCCCTCCCTGCTTACCCACGCACTCCACCAGCGCAACCTGCCGAGCTACCGTCCTCTGCACCAGGAAGGGGAGCCCGGAGCCGCTGCCCGTGGTGCAGTCGCTGTCCAGGAAGTCCTGGGATGCCAAGAAGCCACTGAGCGGCTGCCCCAACAGCCACCGCTCCCCCACCCATTCTCTACCGCTGTCCCCCTGCTGTGTCCCAGCTTGCTTCTCACCGTCACCTTTGGGTGACCCCTGCTACTGCTGCCCCCGTCTGCGTGCCCGCCCTCCACCCTGGGTGCCAGCTTGCCCCAGGCCTATACCCCCAGCATGCTGTCTCCCTGTTCGGATGCCTTCAGGATGAGACTGGACTCGCCCAGGTCACTGTGCAGACGCTGTTTCTCCTGCCTTCGCCGGACACGCCACAAGCCCAGAGCACCCAAGGCCACCAGGACCAGCAAGGCCAGCGCGGGACCCAGGATCAGAGGCAGCTGAGCGTCTACTTCCGGCTCCTCCGAAGGAGTCTGGGTGGCTGCAGGAGAGGGACATGGAGTTCAAGGTCCACCGGGCCAGCCCTCCCGACCCTGGGGCAGGCCGCTCTGACAGTCAGACCCCAGCACCCGCCTCCCCGCACCCTGTCCCTGTGGGCGTGGGGCATGAGGACAGGGCCTAAGAAGATCAGGAAGATCGGGAGAGCCGCTGGACCCACCCTCCAGCACCAGGGTCACGTTGTGGTTGCAGAAGGACTTGTAGCAGCAGTGATGGTTGACGAACTCGGTGGGGCGGCCCAGGCAGGGCTCCTGGTTCAAGCTCCCGCAGCCCCGGTATTGCTGGGGGCGCCTGCCCTGCTCACGAACCAGCACCACTGTGCACCACGCCCCCAGGCAGGTTGGCCTCTTGCAGTGTGGGCTCTCACAAGTGCAGTTCACCAGGTGACCCCTGGAAGGCCTCACCACGTCTCCTGGGAGGCACATGAGCGATCGGGCACTCCTCCTACAGTCCCGTCCCTTCTGATCAAACCCGTCAGGCCTCTGTCCTTTCATCCACTCCCCTGACTGTCTGCCCTCAGAGCCTTGTCCCCAGCCACACAGTCAGTGGAGACTGAGACACCAGCCTCTGTCTACAGCCTGTACCGAGACCTCCTCTCCCTGCCCTGGTCCCGGGCTCTCCCTGTTCACACCCCCTCCTCCTGCCACCCAAGATGTAGGTTCTGCCCTGGAAGAAGCCTCAGCTGGCAAGTCAGCGTCTCGAAGATGCAAAGGTCTGTAGGAGCCAACTGTCCACCCCCATCCAGCCCCTGTTTCCAAGGTGCCCCTCCCATGCTCACCCTGAGTCAGGCCCACGGCCACCGACAACACCAGGAGGCTCCTTCTGAAGATCCCCAGGGTCATGGTCCTTGGAGGCAGGAGGAGAAGAGATGCCATGAGATCTGCAAATGTGACAGCTGTGATGACCGGGGTGCCCTCCTGCCAGGAGGAAATCACTGGAAGATTTTGGGGGGGGAGGCAGGGAAGCCACCTCCCTACTCCTACGTCTGGCTTTAGGGCGGAGCCTGCAAGGGAAGTCCTGGTTCACTTCCCCATGGAAACCATCTGTTGGGGGTGAAGGGTGGAGAGCCGGGTTTCAGTGGCAGGCTCTGTGCCCCACGCTGGGTTCGGAGAGGAGCAGGCTGGAGGGTCGCAGGAGGGCACAGCCTCGGCAGAAAGAGCGTCACTGTCCTAGCTCCTCTCTGTCCCCTGCCATCTGCCCACCCTTCCAGCCTCCACCCACCCTGCCCACCCTTTCCCAAGCCTGGCTGCTTCAAACATAAACAGGCTCCTGTCTTCACTTCCTGCCATTCAGGGTCCCGCCAGGCCGGCAACAGGAATCAAGATTGTTTAGATTGAGGTCTGGATAGAGCAGGCTAGAGTCACGCACAGCAGGGAGCTCAGGGCGGCCAGGAAGGGGTCTAAAGGGGCCACCTGCAGCCGGGACAATCATATGATGTCTGTGTAGGACCTTACAACCCATCAACTCCACCTCTGGTTTTATGTTTGTTTGTTGTTTTTTTTAATTATTCATTATTATTGTGCCCGTGTGTAAGGGCCCTTGTGCCGAGGTACAAGTGTGCAGGTCAGATGGCAATTCTGTAGAGCCGTTTTTCTCTTTCTACCTTTGTGAGGGTTCTGAGGGGTCAAACTCAGCTCACCAGGGTCATGTGACAAGCATCATCACCTGCTGTACCCGCTCTGTGTGCTCCTCCCCTGCAGCTCTGGCTTCAGAGGAGGGGAGGCTTGTCCAGGGGATGAGGCTTGTCTGGACTCCATTAGAATTTTCTTGCAGTAACAGAACTCCAGCACAAGAGTCTAGACCCCTCTCCCCAAACTGTCCTGAATCACCAGGGTCAGCCCCTGCCTGTAGCAGCTATGCCCAGCCTGAGGGTGCTGACGTCTAAAAGGTCTCTGGGACTCCTTCCCTCTTCTTGATGTCCTGTCCTGGGAAAGGGTTGGGGGAGGGCCAGTGGTATAGGAAGTGAAACACACTTAGGCGCTGAATGTTTGACCTTGGAAACTAGCCTGGGGTTTGACTCTTCCAGAAGTTTGATGGAGGAGTGTTTCTGGAACACAACAGATCCCAACTCAGGACCCAAACCAGCTATTGCCTCAGAACCAAAAGATTGTGCCGAGCCTGTAGCAAGTGGGACGGGGGTCACAGAACACAGACTTTCTGAATGACGGTCTGTGCAGGCTGGATCCCCGGTTAGGGATTTGACAGGAGAAGGCTAGGAAGGCTGGCTGAGTCACAGACTACTGAGGCCCATGTTTCTAATCTCCGTACCAAATGAAGACCCGTGATGCTGAGGCTTTAGGGGTCAGGATGTCTAGGGTCAGGCCGGGGGTCCTGATGGGCTTTTCTGGCTAATGGAGGCTGTGGTCTTCCTGCCTGGGTTTCCTCTGCCCTGGAGGCCCGGTCTGGGGGAGGAAATAGAGGCCTGGGCTATGCAGCTGTGTCCCAGCCTCTGCTGACCTCCTGCCTCTTGCCCCTGTATTAGCCAGTTATGGCTCTGCAGCGGCCCTGTGGGTAAGTGCATACAGGGCATGTACCAAGCTGAGGGCAGGAAGCCATGACTGGCAGTCTTCACCCGCTGGGAAAGCAGCTAAGGAGAGGCCAAGAAGTGGCAACAAGACATCCCGGGACATGCTAGCAAGCCTCTACCTCCCTGCCTGTCCGAGTGCACGCCTTGCCTGTCCGCTGCGTCCTGGAACCTCATGTAGATCCCCTTGGTCTGTCACCCATTGTCACCCATTGCAGGACTCAGTCTGTCTGAGACAAGCAAGCAACCCACTTGGGACAGGGTACAGTGTGGTACATGCCTGTGATCCAGCCCTATGGAGGCTGAGGCAGGAGGACTGTGAATACTATCGGAAGACTTAAGATGCTGGGGCCAGCCTCGGTTATGTAACAAGACATTTCTCCAAAAACAAAAACCAAAACACAACAACAACAACAACAAAAAAAAAAAATAGAAGGAAAGGAAAGCATGTGTTTATAAACAGTTCCACAGGGAATTCTGAGCCGTCTGGGTGGGCTCCGGGCCTTGAGAACTGAGCGGGCACAGAGCCAGGCCTGTGTGCTGTGCTGCTGGGTGTATGGACATGGGCCGCGGACGGAAGGGACTCTTACTCCATTCCCAGGGGCCTCCCAGTTCCGTGGGAAGAAGGAGAAGAGCACAAAAGCAGGGACTTGGTGGCACCGCAGAGTGAGGGTGAGTACGGATGTGGGCGAAGAGTCTGCTCTACGTGCCAGCCAGAGGCATACCGGAAGGTTGGCAGGAGTCACGCTGGTCCAGCCCGGGGAACATGGTACAGCTGACCACATCCCTTCTCGGGTTAAGCGTGCGGTGGGGTGGGGTCGGGTGCCGGGGTCTATAGCTTCCCTTTTACTCCTTAGCAAACTTGCAGCAAACTCCTGCACACAGAGGCAAAGCCAGAAATCACAGATGTTAAGTGACTTGCAAGCATTAACTGGACGCAGGGAAATAGGAGCAGACACACTGCCCCGAGTTCTCCCTCCGTGCCACGCACCGAACTTTCGTGGTTTGCCTCTTCGGAGCCTCACCACACTCCTACAGGAAATGACTCTGAATACGGTTTGGTGAACTTAAGTGGCTGACAACAAACCCTTCCTTAATCATTGCTGTTCCTCTGTTTGGGGGAGTCCTCAGGGGAGGTGGAAACAGTATGCCCCCACCCCGTGTTCCTGCCTGGTGCCCTCCTCGGGTTCCATTGCATGGTGTCGTTGCCCGGAAACCATCTGCTCATTGCTAGACTTCCTGGGTTTGAGCCTCAGGTGAGGACCTGGGTGGACCAGGCTGGACCGTGGCTGTCCATCCTTTCCCGGCTTCCAGCAGCAGCAGCAGGGGTCGTGCACTCAGGGACTGTCCCAAGGCAGAAGAGTGCTCTGATAAACTCAGCTACCTTCCGCACTCTGTGCTCACTGACCTCCCAGACCAGCCGCGCATGGCTGCCTTCACTGTCCATCTGCACAGTCCACTAAGGCTAGAGGGGCGGGTGTGGTGGAGCAAGCCGGGATGTTAGAGCCGTAGGCATCTGCAGAGGGGCACGGTGGAGTGGTCCCCCTCATCTGACGAGGATGCGCCCCAAAGCACCCTGGGGCGTGAGACCATGGGGCTCCAACTACCTGTCCTATTCTCCCCTGCCTATAAAGTACCTGCAGCAAAGTTTACTTTAGCACAGAAGACATTAGCGTTAAGTAGAAAGTAGGATAGCCCCAGTGATGTGCTGCAGCATTGAGCTTTTTCTCTTGACTTAAAGGAGGCACCACGAAGCTTCTCCTCGCATCTGAATCACCAGAGCCACTGCACTTGCACTTTGGACCATTATTAAATGAAATATAAAGGTCACTTGCTCACAAGCACAGCAATACGCAGTCGGCGTGATAACCCTGACAGCTACCGGGTGACTAATGGACAGGTAGAGTATGCAGCGTGGATACGCTGGACAAAGCGATGATTCATGTGACAGACGGGGCAGGTGAGATGAGGCTTTACTGCACTCGGGAGACAGGATGGATTCAAGTCTTTGAAATCCCCGGTTTCTGGAAGCTCCCGTTCAACTGCGTCCTCACGGCAGTTGACGGTGACCACTGAAATCACCTGCAGACAGGGAGAGTCCTGTGATGACAGAGGACACACACGGGCCCTGATCAAGCCCAGCTTCTACTTCTTACAGCCGTGAGATGGGCATGAGAAGCCTTGTCCTAGGCGAGATGCAGAAGGTTTCCTGGCACGGAGGAGGCACCTAGTGCTGCTAACAGCTCAACCACATACCCGTAATCCCACCGCTCAGGGGCCTCCTGACGAGGCAGGGGAGTTAACACCCTAAAGCTGAATGTTCTGTCTCGAAAAGAGCAAAACGAACAGCCCAACCATGGTGTGTCCTGCTGTCACTACCTGGTGTCCTCCTCACGTTTGTACAAAGCCTGATGCTGGCTTCCCTTCTGAAGCTGGGCGCAGTGGCCTCCCCCCTCACGGGCTGTGTGAGAAAAAGTACTCACAGCATAAAAGTACTCACAGGATAATTGAGAAGACAGGTAGGGGGGCAGGGGGAGAGGGGACCCCAACTCACCCAGAAGCTGCTCATAAACACAGGAGCATGCCCTCCAAAGGAAGGCCTAAGAAAGCAGCCAGCCTGGAGCAGTGCTCGGCCCAGCCTCGGGAAGGCTAGGATTCCCTTCAGCCTGGAGGTGCAGGACACCCAGGGCAGGGGAATTCTGTGGCCACATCGGGCTGGCTGTGTGAGGAGGCTCAGTGGCGTAGGACGTCACCCCTACATTAATCCAGCCTCCTGGAGGGCCGTGGGAGCTCCGCGGGGGAAGAACCCTTCTGCCCATTTCACTATTACAGTAAGCAGACAAGAGACAGTTAAGTGGGCGGCTCTGGCTTGGGGAAGAGAAGCTAAAGGCCTTAGAAGTTCTTGATTCCTCGTGCAGATTTGTCAGGCTCCCTCCCAGTCTCAGGTAGGTAAAAGGCAGGTGAGTGTCCACACCAAGGGACTCTGGCTCTCTTGCCCAGCTAAAACTGACCCTGCCTCGCGCCCTCTGAGAGGTCTCACGAAGGAGACCCTGAGAAAAGAAACTGG
Organism: Meriones unguiculatus; assembly: GCF_030254825.1. Taxonomy (NCBI): domain Eukaryota; kingdom Metazoa; phylum Chordata; class Mammalia; order Rodentia; family Muridae; genus Meriones; species Meriones unguiculatus. The sequence continues at coordinate 2,258,120 of NC_083356.1, forward strand.
TCTCCCTGCTTGGCCCAACCCTACCCAACTCACCTTCGGACGGGTCGACAGGACCCCCCACCTCTCCTTCTCGGAGGAGGCAGCCTGGGTCTCAAGTCCAGAGCCGGCCTGGGGCCCGGGAAGGGCTCGGTCCGCGCGGCTGGCGCGGCGGCCTCCCGGGACTGGGAAAGGGCTGGAGCAAAAGTTTTTCTTATTCTAGCTTCTTCCTGCCTGGCCCTGCTCCACCACTCCCTCCTAATAACTCGTTTCCTATTGCCCAGCACGCCTCCCGGCAGCAGGGCCCGGCGCTCTACAGGGCTTGCAGACCCCGGTGCGGTCACCCCAGCCACCCCACCCCCCACTCACGAAGGGGCGGGCCTCAAACCCAGACCTCGGGGTCCTGGGCAGGGCCACAGGGACCAAGCTGGCAGCCGAGGCGTCACCCTGGCCCCCCAAAAGGGAGGACGGTAGAAACCGAGAGGGGCAGAAACCTGGATTCCGGGCGTCCTGGCTTCGTGAGGGCCCTGGGGAGGGTACCTGCGCCAGGCCTCTCCCTCCTCGCTCTGGGTGCTCAGGGTTAGGGTGCTCGGTGCCTGAGAAACAGTCCTGTGAGAGCTGAACTGGGCTGGGAGGGTCTGGTCAAAGCTGGCCCCGCCCTTTGGACGCCCCAGTCGGCCTACATCTTTCTGCCTCCAAGTTCTGGGCCCTTCACCCTTAACACTTTTGCTCCTTTCCCTTTTCCACAGTCCTGGCTGTTAACCTTCAGCCTGGGGCTAGAGAGGCCCAGAAAGGTCTGTTCTGAGTCAGCGTGGCCTGAGCCCCTCAGGGCATGGCAGCTGACCCCTCCATCAGGTCAGGGGAGCCGGAATGGAGGGAAAGGCTGTCTTGGACTTTGGGTCCAGCTGGGGTGGGACCCCAACCATGGGATGGGGGGAGGATGCGATTACCAGATGGAGCTTTGGGGTCACCGAACCCCCTGAGGCTGGAACCTGCAGCTGGGGAGTGGGGCAGAAAGGCTCAGGGTGGCAACATCACACAGTCTTCCGTCTCCCCGTCAGCGGCACGGGCTGGAGGGGGCGAACAATCCAGGCCTTCCTTGGCAGGACTTGGGTCTTACTGCAGCCTGGTGAATATCCATACCCACTAGCCGCTGTGACCCCAGTAAGATCAGGGACCTCCAGTGCTTGAGCTGCATCTGATAATGAGCATGTACCGCCCAGGGCCTTCTTACGAAGGGCGGAGACGGCGCCTGCCCTCGCACCTCAGGGATGGAGTGTGCCTGCTAATATTTGGGAAGGCTGGGGAAGGTGCCATCCTGGCGCCCAGTGGGAGGACACGGAGGCAGTCTTTGAGGGGTCACGCTCTGACGTGTAGATTTTGCAAGATGGGGCAGAGGTGCCCCACCCTTCGGCAGAAATGGAGGCTGGGGAGACAAAGGTCAGAGACTCACACTGACCTCACTTCCTCTGCTGAAACCCCCCCTCCCACACTGCAGCAGCTTCTTGAGTTGGGAGCTTCACGAACTTCCAGAGGCCTTGGCTCAACCAGCTTTCAGCATCAGGACAGACTGTGTCCTACAGCCAATAGGAAGTACTATGGGATTACGGTATCTGCTTTTCCAGATTGTAGCGGCCACTTTGTCACACTCTGTGAGCTGTAGAAGCGGGAGCCTGGCTACATGGCCATCTTCACTCCCACTCTTCCTCCTGCCTGCCATGGCTTCCGGCCAACCTCTCTCTCTCCAGCCTCCGTTCTCGGACTGAAGGAGTGGGAGTGAGGGCTCAGGGACAGGACCCATGGGACCTCTGCAGCCCAAGCCCAAGACCCGCCTCCTTGGGGAGGAGGATCTAGGAGATCACTCCAGAGCTCCGGAATGGCTGATGAGAACCAGCAGGGACAGGGGACTTTCTGTGGAGATCTGTGAGGTAGAACAGAGCGAACTAGATTTGGGAGGAAGAAGAGAAGCTGAGGATAGGAATGGTACCTCCCTCTTTGCAGCCTTCTGTTTGCTGGCTGGTGCCTTAGCAGCTCTTGTGAACTGAATCTTCCCCCAGTGCACAGGGAGCCTGGGGGGTGGGCGTGGGAGGAGGGACACAGAGCTGGAGAAAGCTGGGGCCTCGGGCCAACGAGGACATAAGAAAGGAATTACAGACGACGTGCAAGTCTACAAGAATGAGCTGCCCATAGGGTCCAGCTGTTCCTACATGCAGGGTGGTCAGAACGAGATGGAACAGACCCAAAGCGTTCTGGTTTAGATTTAGGGACGCAGCAGGCTTCCCGGCAGGGCCTGAGGCACGGGTCCTGCGGAAGTTAGTGTGAAGAACTTCAAGTAGGTGGGTCCTCTCGTGGCAGGTGACGATGGGTCTGATGTGGAGGCAGGGCAATGAGCTCTGACCTTTCAGGACCAGCTGTACTCATTAAGTTCTTAATTGTGTGGGTTTTGCTTTTGGTGTTTTTTTAGAAAGGATCCTAAAATCCTTGAACATGAGATCTTGCTGTTTCCTCCTCCCCAGAGCTAAGATTCCAGGTGCTTGCTCCATGCCTAGTTCAAGCCTCACTCTTGATCGAGGCCAGGGCCGAGTGTGCACAGACATTCAGGGCCCTCTGCTGCTGCCCATCTTGAAATTCTTCATAATATTCTTAACGGTGTTTGGGTAAAGGATATATACTTTTTGTTTTGCACTAGGCCCTACAAAGTATGCACCCCAGTTCTGCAACAGGGTAAGTGGGAGAAAGCAGAGGAGGAAAGAAGGAGTAATGAGCTGAATTTTGCTTCTCTTAAGTTACGGAGCAGAAGAGGTAGCTCAGTAGTGGGGTACTTCCCCAGTGTGTGTAAGTCCCTAGGCAACGCATGCACACACACACACACACACACACACACACACACACACACAAAGTAGGATGGAGTTGAACAGCCAAGTTTTTCATACTAGAGAGACAAGGTAGATGAGAAAGGAGAGCTGTGGGTTTTTAGGGAACTTGTGGAGATGTCTGCAGATTTCGGTCTTCCATCCATGGGACACAGGAGAGGTTCCTGTGGTCGGCTGAATGGGATCCTGAAGATGGGTCCCCTTAGCTGGGTGGAAGACACCCCGGCATCTTGAACAGATTGGTAGCTTTGGGTCACAGGGCTGGGCTCCAGGCCTGGATCAGGTCGTTGCGCCTCAGTCTCCTTGTCTGGACAGTGAAGGATATAGGCTAGAGGGCCCTGGAGTCTCCTCCCTGCCTGGGTGACATTCTCCTCCGTCCCAGACCATGTCACCCTAGCCTAGATCAAACCACAGCTTGGCTTCACCCAGGTGGGGAGACGGGGTGGGGGAGCAGCCCTGGGAAGCAGCCACATCCCTAGGCTTGGGACCATGGAGGCATCTCCTCTTCAGACCCACCCACCCTGAGCAAGTGCCCTTGAGCAAGGAGGGCACATCAGGAGTGTCGAGGTGAGAAGGTGCCTGTGTGATGTCACAGGGGTGGGTGGCCCGAAGCTTGCTGCCTCTTGGGAAACTGGCCTGACCTCACCTGTGCCCACAGCGCATTGAGCTCTGGGCTGACCCGCCCCCCATGCCTCCAGAGCCTTGAACACTCACAAGTTGGCCTGACCGCAGAAGGCAAGGGCAGTATGTGGAAAGAGCCCAGGCTGGGAGCTGGACAGCTGGGACAGCTGAGTGTGACCCCAAGTTTCCTGCCTTAGAAGGGAGTTGGCCCTGGCCTCTCAGCCATATCACAGACTATCAGAGGGAGAGTCCTCTAGCCCGTGTAAGCCGCACACCCATGTTTGGCTCATTCAAGGGGAGGGGCAATCGCTTCGAGGCGGTCAGTAGTTGACTCCAGGTGCGACTGTGCTGGCAGAGCAACCTGTGTCCTCACCCCAGTCAGTACAGGGAGAAATGAACAAAATTCTGCAAAAGAACCGTCCTCGTCACCTGTCTGTTGCTGTGAAGAGATCCCGTAGGGTTTATTGGGAGCTTGCTTGGTTTCAGAGGGTGAGTCCATGGCCAGTGTGGGGAGGGCGTTTAGCGTGCAGGCAGGCGTGGCACTGGAGCAGAAACTGGGGGCTCACATGTTGGCCCACAGACATGAGGTAGAGAAAAAGCTAACCGGGAGTGGCTGAGGCTCTTGAAACTTCAAAACTAACCCCACTCACACACCTCCTCCAGCAAGGTCACTTCTTCCCAAACAGCCCCACCAGCTTCAGACCAGACATTCAGACACAGGGGCCTCTGGGGACCAATCTCATTTAAACCACCCTAAGAACTCATAATAAGAAGCTGAGCATGGGGGCAGAGGCCTGCAGTCGCCCCTGCTTGGGAGACCAAGGTAGGAAGAGCTTGTGTTCTAAGGCTTGAATTACAAAGTAGGCTGAAGACCAGCCTGTGCGACTCAGTAAGCCCTGTCCAGATGTTATTTCAATCCTCTTTCTTTATTTACTGTGTGTGTGTGTGTGTGTGAGAGAGAGCAGAGTGCACCATGGCATGTGTGTAGAGGTCAGAGAACAGTCGTGGGAGTTCTCTCCATGAGGGTCCCAGGATTCAAACTCAGGCCAACTCTGTCAGGGTTGGCGGTACATCCCGTGATCCCAGCACCTGAGAGGTGAAGGCAGGAGGACAATGAGTTCAAGGTCACCCTTGATTACAAAGCAGGTTTGAGACCAGCCTGGGCTACTGAAGACCCTGTTCCAAAAAAGTCAGCCGGTGGAGTCGGCAAGACGTTCTGCCGTCAAGCCCCACCGAGCTGAGGCTGAGCCCTGAGACCCGCCGTGGCCCATGGCGGGATCCTCATGGTGGAAGGAGACCGCCAGCTCCCACAAACTTCCCCCTGACTGCCACATGTCCCTGAGCCCCCCCAAAATAAATTAAAATATGATAAAAAATTTAAAGATAAACGAACAAAAAAATCTTTTCAAAGGCCCAAGGATATGGCTCTATGGTGGAGGAACTGCCGCTGCAGGAGACCCTAGTGTTTCTCTAATTATTGATTGATTGTGTGTGTGTGTGTGTGTGTGTGCATGTTCATGCGTGGCCTATGCATGTAGAAGTCAGAGGCTGACATTAGCGGTCTTATTCAATCGCTTGCTTCTCCACATTGTCATTGTTTTACCTGTTTGTTTACTTACTGGTTTGGAGACAAGTTCTCTCGCTAAACCTGGAGCTCACTTAGTGTCCAGGCTTACTGGCCAGGGAGCCCCGGGGACACGGCTCCTGGTGTGTCTGGAGCCGTGCTTGCACGCACCAAGGGCTGGGGGTCTGAGCCCAGGTCCTCCCCAGCCCCACGATCGATCATGCCAGGAAGCGGGGTGGTCCCAAGCCCCCTCCTCATGGTGCGGGGCTCCAGGATCTTACAGAACATTTTGGACAGCACGAGCCTTCTAGAGGCATCTGGATTTTTCCTCCCCCCAGTGAAAAACTGGGCCTGAGCCTGGATGGGGGAGGATGGAGGAGGATGGGGGAGGGTCACACTAACTAGTAAGGGTTGGGAGCTGGTGTGCTTCCTGGAAGAGACTGGAGGCCTAAGGTGGTCATAGCTAGGGGGAAGGAGAGGGGCTCTGGGGGTTGAGAGTAGGTGATGGCCCAGGCTAGGAGAGAGATTGTCTGAAAGAGGGGCCAAGTGACTGGGTGAGGCCCGAGGCCAGCGGGATTTCCTTCAGCTCCAGCCACTCAGAGGGTGGGACCGGATTGCTCAAGCAGGACACAGGAATCTGCCTTTGTTCCCAGCTGGAGGGGAAATGCCATAAATGCTGCCCCTTGCCAGGCCCTACAGAGCCTTGCCCAGGCTCTGCCCTTCCCAGGGCTGGAAGGCCTGGGACTGAGCGCACTCAGGAAAGCTCTGGTCTCCAGGACTCCTAAGCCGCATGTCTGGAGTAAACAGTCTGGAAGAAGTTGAGGCCAGGCCTGCTCAACGCCCCCCCCTCCGCGCTCCCCGCCCCCAGCAGAGCTCCTGCTCTGAGCAGTCAAGGCAGCCCGCTGGGTCTGAAGGGATGATCTGAGGACAAGCCTTGGCCTTCCCCTGAGCACCCCAACTCCACCCTCACATGGTCGCATAGACTCTGAACCCCAGCTGCAGCCACACAGGAAATGAAGAGATGGTGCTAGGGACGCTGGTGGGCCTGGAACCCCAGGAGCGAGGGTTTGCTGTGTCCATGTTTTGGCGCTGTGTGGCTGCGGCGTGCATATGTGCCTTATGCTTGTGTGTGTGGCTTGTCTGTGTTCACCTGGGGGTCTGCGTGTCGATGTCGTGTCTGTGATCCGAAGGTGCCTGTGGGTTCTGGCAGACGGCATATCTGCTTGGGGCAGTACCTGTGAGTAAGGCCAACATTTCTGGAAGCGGGTGTTGGTAGAGCCAAGGGCTTCAGAGAGAGAAAGCCAAGCCTTGTTCCCAAGTTCTCCCTTGAGACCCAGAATCTTTTGCCATGATGGAAAATCCTGGCCTCAGAGGACAAGAGCAGAAGCTGGTGGTTTCCTACCTGGCATGTCCCTGGGCAGGTGGGCTCCTCAAGTGGCAGGTGGGCCCTAAAAGCTCAGGGGAGCTGGAGAGGAAAGGATGGCCAGTGACAGAGTTCGGGGTTCAGGTGACTGTTGCTTGGCTTGGGGAGACTCATGTTTCTAGCCATTCGGAAAGCGTGGCCGCCATGGGGAGGGGCAGTGATGTCCTACCCTGGCGCCTTGGAGTGGGCCAAGGGGGACACAGACCACCTGCTCTCCTGTCCTTCTCACTTGTCTCTATTCCTCTGACGTCTGCTGGGGTCCCCTAGGATGTGTGCTGGCATTACCAGGGACCCTGGTCTTCCTGAGGACGCGGGTGCCTGAGAGGCTGAGGCAGATGCCACTAGAGCCTAGACACCATTCTTTCTCTGCACACTTACTAATCCGAGCGGCAGCCGGGCTGAGCAGAGACAGCCGTGACCTTACCCCAACAGGCGTCCTCCCGACCCCAGCCTGGCTGAGGCTCTCAGAATTTGCTAGGATAGCCAACCCTGCAGGCCTGCCTATAGAATTCTGACCTTCCAGGGCAGGAATGGAGAGTCCATGCTCCCTAAGAACAACTTGAGCAGCGGTCAGAACTGTGGTGGTGGTGGGCAGGGGGCTGAGGGTCCAGAGAGGGATGTGAAGGTGTGTCAGAACTGGTCAGAGAAGGCTTCTGGGCTGTTTTTACCTTTCAGGGCCCATCAAAATACCATGCTAGAGTCACAGGGAGGCAAAGGATTACCACTGCCCCTCTCAGCAGAGAGAGAGAGAGAGAGAGACAGACAGACAGACAGACAGACAGACAGACAGACTGGGAGAGGCAGGTCCAGGGTGGAACTTGGATAGGCTGATCTCCGAGGTCTCACTGGAATTAATACCTGGCATGACAAGAAACTGAGTTTCTCAGCCTCCAAGGACCACACAGGGGGACCTCAGAGCCTGGGATGAGGCAGGCCACCCAGGGAGTCAGAGAGGAAGCCCAGGAAGAGCATCCCCAGCCTCTTCCCCACTCAGTATGAAGGGAAACAGGCAGGCTGGAGCAGGGAGCTCAGATCAGAGAGATCAGAGAGGCTGAGGAGAACTTTGTGGTGGAAGGCTGAGGGCCCAGTTACCCTGGAGACGGTCAGGGATGCAGGAGCTGTGGCTCCCTCAGGGGAACCACTGTCCAGATCCAGCTCAGGACGGACAGACAGGGCCCTGATGCTGGGTGAGCCCTGGGCTGGGAAAGGGGGGAGCCTGGCTGTGGGCAGCAGCCACGTGCTGCAATGGAACAGGTTTCGCTTTGACACTCGTCAGCTGGTGACGTTGGACCAGTCACTTAGCTGTCATCGCCTCAGTCTCCTCAAGTGTAAGGTAGGAAGGTTGTAATGGTCAAGTGTGGCCAGGTATGGAGCTACACGCCCTGTTCCTATTAATTCCTCACAGAAACCTTACCCCTCTCTCTCTGTCTGTCTCTCTCTCCCTCCCTCACATATGGCTGTTTGGTTTGCATGTGTATCTATGCCACATGTGTGTGGTTCCCCCAGGGGCCAGAAGGGGGGGCAGATCCCTTGGAACTAGAACAGGCAGTGTGAGCTGCCATGTGGGTGCTGGGACTTGAACCCAGTTTCTCTGGAAAGGCATCCAGTGCTTGTAACCACTGGGCCACGTGTCAAGCCCCGAGACTTATTGGTTCAGCATGCACGGGAGGTGTGTGGAGGTCCCAAGCCAACCCTCCAGCCATGGCATTTTGCCACCATCGCCTTCCCGGGCTGCTGGCAAGGCTGGCATCTGTGCTGTGGTGTCAGTACTGGGTGAGGAGGAAAGGACTCCGCACCCACCGAGAGGCCAGGAGCGGCTCCGCCAGGCTCGGTCCCTCAGCACTCTTCCCTAACACCTGCCCTCCTGCCCTCCTGACCGTGCAGAGCTCACGGCTTGCAGAGCCCTTGCCGCACCGACCAGCAGCCTCCGTCCCACGGGTGTGAGAAACGCGCACTTCCCTCAGGACCACGCAGGAGGGAGAGCAGGAGTAGCCTGCACCTGCTCAGCTGCCAAGCAAGAATAATTCGGGGGCTGGAGGGCTGGCTGGGGGGTTAAGAGCCCCGGCTGCTCTTGCACGGGACCTGGGTCTGCTTACCAGCACCCACACGGCAGCTCACGACCATCGGCAACTCCAGTTGTAGAGGACCGGATGCCCTATTTTGATCTCCTCGGGCACCAGGCATTCCCCTGGTGCATAGAGCAACATGCAGACAAAAAGTACACAGAAAGTAAAGTTGAATTTTAAAAAGAAGTGATACCGTAGTAATGATAATAATAATAAACTTCCTGTTTTCAGCCTTTTACAGGTTGACTCCGGAGACACTGACTCCAACTTTATTAGTTATTTCTGTGCATTTGTGTGTGTGTGGTGTGTGTGTGTATCTGCATGTGTGCTGGGGCATGATTCCTGCCTGCTTGGGTGTGGGCTTCCTACAGCAGCCTCCCTTCACCGAGGGTAAAAAGTGAGGAAAGAGTTAAGTTCACAGAAGAAATTGGTCAACACCAGCCAATGGCAGGCCCTGCTCACAGGAAGCACCTCAGTCCTCCTGATGAGACTTCAGCTCTCTACACAGCCTTCCCCCTGAAGACCCCAGCCCCAGAGCCCCAGATCCCCAGAGGCCCCAGAGCCCTGGCGCCCCAGAGCCCCAGGCTGAACCTAAGGAAAACATCAGCTCTGGGCTAGAGAGCAGAGCCAGTCTATCAGCCATGTGCTGTAGAACAGGAGGGGCGAAGGGGGGAGGAAGAGGAAGAAGATTCAAAGACTCAGAGCTGTCTGGGTTGTCAGCAACAAGGCATGTTGTGTGGGATCCCAGCTGTGACAAAGAGCGATGGTGAAAACTAGGGCAGTGTGAGGCTGTTATGGACTTGGTTAACCACAGCAATGGCCAGCTCACCCACTGCAGCCAACAACAGGGAACTATGACCCATCTATGTGCTATTGTCACAACCTTTCTGTAAACCTGAAACTGAACCAAACAACGCAGGTTTTTTTGTTTGTTTGCTTGCTTGCTTTGATGAGACATGGTTTCTCTGTGTAGCCCTGGCTATCCCGGAACTCACTGTGTAGACCAGGCAGGCCTCAAACTCAAGGATCTGTCTGTCTCTGCTGGCATCAGTCATGTTCTGCCATGGCCAGCCATGATGTAGAGCTTTGTTTTTTTAACCAAAATTTCTTTTTAAATAGTGAAAGGTTTCCTGGGCCAACGTGTCAGCCTTCTTCTGGAGAAAATGTCCTCTTCCTCGGCGTGGGCTAGTCCTGTTGTGGAGGCCATGGCCGGTGGCCAGGCCCCCTTCTCGGCCTTGCCCGGTTTCTAACTGTGGAACCCAGGCAGTCGATAACCTCTGCGCCAAGTCTCCTCAAAGCAGGAGTTTACAGGATCATTGAGAGGGTCAAATGTTGTGGATATAAACATGTTTTGTTTTGGTCCCAGGTGTGGGATGTGGGCTGATTCCGATGGTCACAGCAGCAAACTATTTGCCTCATGTGGGCTCTGAGAGGGGCTCCTTGTCAGGTGCAGGTAGTTTAAATCCGAGGACTCTGGAGAGAGAATAAATGCCAGAGCCCAGAGAGTGTGGAGGGTCTGAGAAAGAACAAGGCTGCTCCTGGTCGCCCTTGTGAGACAAGAAGATGGAGATCTCCTGAAATGAGGACTGGACTGGCTCCAAGGATCCTGATGACCCTGACCAGCAGGAAGCAGCTGAGAAAGAACTGTGCCTCCTCTCCCACTAACCCTTTCTCTCTTCTCCCCGGTGTTGGGGTGTTGGAAGGGCTTGGGGTGAAGTAGGAAGAAAAAAAGGTAAAAGAAACAGAAATAAAAGTTTTTAAAAGGTACACCAACAGGTAAATATATGCACGTATACAGTAGGCACTGTAGCTGTGGCTGCTGTAGCTATCAGGAGCATACAAGTGCGTGTCTGTGGTAAATGTCTGGGGGCAGGGAGTGGACACCAAACTTGCAAATAAAGCCCCACAAAGTTACCAAGAGGCTCTTCAAAGATCTCTCAGCTTATTGGCTAGTAACCCCACCTAAGAGCCACCTAAGGCAGGCGGCTTCTCTTGACATTCTATTTATTGTTGCTCTCTCTCTCTCTCTCTCTCTCTCTCTCTTCCTCTCTTCCTCCCTCCTTCTCTCCCTCTTTCTTCAGACAGGGTCTCTGTGTTACCTGGACTGCTCTCAAATGCATAGGCTCAAATGATCCTTCTGTCTCAGCCTCCTGAGTAGCTGGAACTATAGACCTATGTCTTATTTTCAGCAAACATGCTATTTTCTATGCATTACAGCCCAGATTTTGTAAAGCAGTCAACCTGTAGAAGACTGAAAGCAGGAAGTTTGTTATTATTATTACTACTATGATATCACTTCTTTTTAAAATTTAACTTTAATTTTGTCTGCATGTCGCTCTATGCACCAGGAGAATGCCTGGTGCCCGAGGAGATCAAAATAGGGCATCCGGTCCTCTACAACTGGAGTTGCCGATGGTCGTGAGCTGCCGTGTGGGTGCTGGGAGGCAGACCCAGGTCCCGTGCAAGAGCAGCTGGGGCTCTTAACCCCCCAGCCAGCCCTCCAGCCCCCGAATTATTCTTGTTTGGCAAGGAAGTAAAAGCAGTTCAGGCTGTGTTGCCAGTTGGGAGTTCTTTCCTTCTAACCTCGCCGCCTTCTTCCCAAATCCCTAGCTCCAGCGTCAGTCTTTTCTCTGATCCGTCCTGCTGCTCTGCTTACCAAGCAGTGAAACAACCTTTGGTGCTCGTGGCTTGCCTGTAGTAACCTGTGCTCTTGTTTAGTCCAGGCTGGGGGTGGGGGGGAGGCTGGCGGCAGGAGCCGAGGCAGCCGGCCACCTTGCGTCTGCAGGCGGGTAACGGCTTGCCTGTGCTGGCCTCCTTTCACCCAGTCGGCTGAGCCATGCTCCCTGCATTCAGGGGGCCCTCCCTTTCTCAGTTAAGCATCCGTGGGCACCCAGAGGCGTGTCTTCTGTGTGGTCCTAAAGCCCATGAAGTTGAGGAGAAAGATGAACCAAGCGTGATTTCCACCAGACGAATGGCGTGCCGCGCACGCTTTTCTACGCTCAGCTCTTTATTCGATACAGGTTGTAGATTTTGTGCGAGAACGGTTTGCTTTCTCTCGCTTTGTGACGTGTTATACAGAATAGAGTGTGTGCGTGTTTCCACGATAATCACGGTAGCCAGTGCCCCGCTGGCAGACACCGGGTCGGTCCCATTCCCCCCTGCAGACTCTGACTTGGCGAGAGCAGGTTCCTGCAGACAGACGGTTGGGAAGCACAAAGAGGCCCAGACAGGACTGGGTCTCTCTTGCCTCCAGCCTGGCCTAGCCCTCCTCCCCATGTTTCTTTGCTTCCTCCTCCTCCTTCTTCTTCCTCTCCTGGTATCTCCAGACAGGAAGAGCCAGGCTTCGGTGCCCTGCAGGCCTGAGGACCAAGCTGTACTGGGTGGTGCGGGAAGGTGCCTTAGAGAGGAGGATCTTGGGGACTTGGGACCTGGGACCGTCCCTGAACGGCAGCCACTGGGAGAGCGTGCGCTGATGGCTCTGGGAGGGGGCAAAGGCCTGGGGAGTGGGGACTGCCTGGGGAGGATGGGGTGCAGGGGGCGGGGGAGGGGCGGTACCCAACAGCTCCGGCACCGACTTGCCCCGGGTGCCTAGCGTGGGGGGGTGGTCAGGGCACAGCGTGTGGCAGGCTGTGCTGAGAAAGGGACTGGCCAAGCTGGTGGTGACAGTCACAAAGTGGTCCAGCACACCCCCTTCCTGCGGAGACTGAGCAAAAGAGAGGCTCAGGGTGGCTTGCAGCCTCTCCAGGAGGGACGGGGCGGCCTGGGCCTGGGCCTGGGCCTGGGCAACAAGCTGGGCCAAGGCTGGCCATTCTGGCTGGTAGCATAGGCTGAGCTGCTCTGCCCGGGGTCGCCTCAGCAGCTGCCTGATCTTCCGCACTGTGTCAAAGCTGTCAGTCAGAACGGCCCACTCCAAGGCTGTCCTGCCCCGGACGGGATCCACTGAGCTCAGGTCGGCACCTGCAAGTGGCCCAGCGTGACAGGGAGGGGTTAGGGAGCTGTGAATTGTGCAAAGGCGAATCCCTCAGCCATGGGGTGGTTTAAGCAAGATTTAGAACACCTCCCAGACTGGAAGCCCAGGGCTGCAGCCTTCTGTGTAAAAGACAGGAAGCTACCACAGTCAGGACTGGGGGAGCCAGAGAAACAGTCACTCTGAAAGGAGAAAGACAGGGGGTGCCCTTCCTTCCCGGGAAGAGCTGGAGGCAGGGATCCCTCAGAGAGACCAGCAGAGGGCACCGTTAGCCACCTCAGGGAATGATGAGGGCTCTGAAGCTCCACAGAGAGAGCTGTCCTGGACAAAAGGCTCCGGCTGCCACTGAACACTGCCTGGAGCTGAAGCCGGTCCCCGCAGCTGCCCTACCCCACAGCCGTGTTCCTCTACCCGGGTCTCTGGCTGAGGCAAGGCCGGGACTAGAACTCTAGGCTCTGGTTGTGGGTCCCACCTCGCTGCCTCGCCTTTCCCCATTCCCCATCTGATGCCTGCACTCTCAGCTGGGCCCTCTGTACACAGAGCTGCGGCTAGCTGCACCAGCCGGCTGCGGAAGGGTGGCGGCCTGTCCCTCCTCCATAGGCTGGCCTGGATGCGCTCCGGCCACACTCTCCCAATGTAGCTAAGTGGTGTCTGGGGGTGGTGGAGGAAGTGGGCCGCACACCTGCCATGAGGAGGGCGACCACACACTCGGAGCGGTCCCGCATGGCCGCCTTCATCAGAGCCGTGAGCCCGCGCTGGTCCCTGCGCTCCAGGTCCAGGCCGGCAAAGTAGTTGAGCAAGAGACTCACCAGAGGCACGTGACCTGCAGAGCCGGACACAGAGCTAGGTTGCCCAGGTACCAGGGCGGTGAAGTGGGGCCAGGAGAGCCTTGTGCGGGGTCTGGGGCCCACGGGGGTGGGGTGCTGTGTCTCACACCTGCCTGAGCGGCCAGCATGAGGGCCGTGTTGCCGTCTTTGTCCTGCTGGTTCACATCCAGGAAAGGACAGCGGCTGAGCAGAGCCACAATGGAACCAAAGCCGTGGTAGCTCGCGACCATGAGACCTGTCTGGGGACACAGCAGCTTGGAGTCCCCCACTTTCCAGTAAGGTCTCCTTGGGACCCCCTCCCCTAGCTCTCACTTTTCAGAGCCTGTTGGAACCCCCACGGGGAGGGCAGGTCTGAGCTGTCCCCAGCTGCTCTGCTGAGACGGGGGCATCTCACCCTCCCATTGCTGTCCACTTGGGAAGCCTCCTCCGGGGAGACCCCGGCGTCCAGCCTGGCTTGGAGTTCAGCAGGGTCGTTGTGGACGCATGCCCAGTACAACGTCTTCACGTCGCAGCCAGGGGTAGGGGTCTCGGTGCTGGGGCAGGACGGTGCCTCGGACATGGCCAGTCCTCTCTGCAGCACCGGCGGCTCCTCTGCCCGCAGCCTGGGTCCCTCTTTATTCAGCTGGCGGCTGTGATGGAATGCGGGGAAACAGCTTCTCCCGGAGTCAGCTGCGGCAGCCTCCCCAGGGAAAGCCTTCACCCGGGGGAGGGTGTCTTCCCCCCGCCCAGACCCAAGTCAGGCAGCCAAGGCCTCTTACTGTAGGTCAGGTCCCCAACGGGGCTCCTGACAGGGGTTATCACCCCCCCAAAACTTACCTGGGGCTCTAGGGTCTCCAAAAGGTCACCACAGCCAGCGCCCAGCCTGCGGCTCAGAGCACCCCTACACCCCAAAAGTGCACTAGCCCTTGTGCAAAGCAGCTGACAGACTGTGTGTCGCCAGGAGCCGCAGGTGACAGATGGCTGTGCCTGCAGAGCTGCCACAAACTCCTTGGGGCTGAGCTGGGTCAAGCGGGTTAGGGAGGGATTGGGGGCCTGGAGGGGTGGTGGGACTATCTGCCATTGCTCAATCCCTGCTCCAAGGCCCTGCTAGGCCTGGCTGGTGGCCGCAGCTCCAGCCAGAGCTGAGCCTTCTCACCGCTAAGCCGAGGCCTTGCAAGGGAAGCATGCTGAGGGTCTGCGTGCCCAGCTGTGGAGCCCCTGCACTTCAGAGGAGCAGATCTGGGGAGGCGGCCGTGGCTGTGGTGTGGGGAAGGTGTGAGCATTAAATAAAGATGAGTGGGGAGGTGGGCTCCAGGGTTTGCCCAAGGAAATCAAAAGGTAAGCAGTTGTCAGCAGCTGGAGAGGGGGGTCAGGAGCGCAGAGTGCTGGCTGCTCTCCCCAAGGACTGAGGTTCCACTCCCAGCACCCACCAGGCAGCTCACAACTGCCTGGGACTCCAGGCCAGGGAATCTGATGCCCTCTTCTGGTCTCTGCAGGCACTGCAGTCATGGGCGGTCCATAGACCCAACATACAACGGGCAAAACGAAACAAAACAAACGCACCGTAAATAAAAATAAACATTAAAATAAAAATAAACCTTAAAAATGGGAGTATGGAAATTATGATGTATTGAAGTCAATGGATTAGATTTGAAGTTTTACGTAAAATAGTAATAAATTTATACTGTTTTTTTTTTCTTCCCCAAGACAGGGCTTCTCTGGGTAGCCTTGGCTGTTCTGGACTCGCTTTGTAGACCAGGCTGGCCTCACATTCAGAGAGCTGCCTGCCTCTGCTTTCCAAAGTCTGGGCTCAAAGGGGTGCGCCACCACGCCCAGCGACTTTTACAAGTCGCTAACTATGCTGCAGAATTTGTTTGTCCTTCACCCCACCCTGCATTTTAAAAACCTGTCCTACTGACGTCAGTTAGGATCTTGATGGGGTGGGGCTGACCTGGAGAGCAGGGTTCAGTCTGGGCTGGACCCAGCCTCCATCCAAAGCCAGCTTGCCTGAGGCGGGCCAGGCACCACAGGCTGGCTCTGCAAGCGGCTTCCTGATTCACCAGCTCCTGCGCAGGCAGAGGCCACGTGACTGTCTATTCGGCCCGGAGCCGGCCTTTCCAGCCCTTCCTATCTGAACCAGCCAGTGGTTATTTCTGGTGCGTGCTAACGGATGCACGTGGCCTAGCAAATAGTTTTACTTTTCACACACAAAATTTCAAGGACTAGCAAGCTGCCGGTATTGGTTAAGGGACCAGAGGGCCCCAGGGCCTTACCTGGACCTCTCCTATTTTCCCTCTTAGTCACAAGATGGCTGCTCTACCCCAAACCATCCGAGTAAGACGTGCTGAGTGTGCCTTGTGGAACTCGGTGCAGTACTCAGATGTCCAGGAGATTGTAGGGCACAAATCTCTGCTCACGGACACCCGCCCACCCACAGCTTCCTTTTTCCCCCCGAGCCAGGTCCGATTGTGTAACACAGGCTCCAGCGGTAAACTGTAGCAGAAGTCGGGTGGAGGGAGGCAAATCTTCGCTGTTTCACCTGCTCCCCGCTGCTCCCTGCGGCGTGGCATCCCGCGGAGGCGCGCAGGGGCGTGCGCCCACCACGTTCGCCTCGCCAGGCTCCTTAAGGAGCGGTTTCTTCTGGCTCACAGCGCTGGGGCACACTCCAGCACGGCACAGACGTGAGCCAGGGCGGGAGGCTGAGGCCCGGGCCACACGGATCTGCAGCAGGAAGCCACGGAAGGTGAACGTCCGCGCTCCGCACCCGGAATGGCACCACCCACCGTGAGGGTGGCCCCGCCCCTCGGTATTGTAACCTGGATAATCCCTCCACCGCAGGACCTCAGGCTTGAAGGAAGGTGTTAACCCTACCATGCCCTGGGCTGCTGGCAGCTTCTCGCCGCTAGCAGACAGTGCTTTGGCGGGCACCCGTGGATTCCTCCAGCCCTGGGCCTGCTGGCTTCAGGGTACACGCGCGTGGACCAGGTCTTGCCATACTGCTCTGTTTTACAGTGTTCCCGCCTCCAGTGATTTTTGTTTCCTCCTTATCCAGGCCAATGATTCATCAACCCGACAGACAGAACTAGGCAGCCACATCCCCACTTAACAGGGAACTTCTTGGAATCACCAACGTGAGCCTGATCCTCATATCTAACAACTGCTTTCCAGTGGCTGCGCAGTCCACGCGCCTGGATGTCTCAGCTGACACAAGAATCCCAGAGACGTATGCTCTCACTCCAGTGAAGGAACGGGCCTGCTAGCAAGAGCAAGCAGGCAGACAGAGCAAGCTTGCTTCCCTCTTTGTCCATATCCGTTATGGAGGCAGAAGCAGGCAGATTTCTGGGTTTGGGGCCAGCCTGGTCTACAGAGTGACTTCCAGGACAGGCAGGGCCACACAGAGAAACCCTGTCTCAGTAAAGCCAAAAAAAAAAAAAAAAAAAAAAAAAAGAAAGAAAAAGGAAGGAAGAAAGGGAGAGAGAGAAGAACAGTGCTGGTCAGGATGAGAGAAAGAGGAGCCCCTTACTTCCTGCTGGTGGGAGTGTAAATTCATGTGGCCTTTATGCAAGGATCCTGTGAGTTCCTCAAAGAACTAAAACAGAAACTCTCTACCCGCTCTACCGGCCCTGGCCAGCATGCCTGGACGCCCATGTTTACGGGGAAACTGCTGAGAGCAGCTAAGATGGAGCAGTCCAGATGCTGGTCAACAGATCAGCGGATAAAGAAAACGTGGTCACATACCATGGAGGTTTACTCAGCCATAAAGAAGGATGAAGTTATATTATTTTTGGGAAAATGGATGCAACAGAGACAATCGTGTTAAATGAAATAACCCAGACTTAGACAAATATTGAGTGTTTTTTTCTTTTCTTTTTTTTTTTAAAGATGTATTTATTTATTATGTGTTCAGTGTTCTGCCTGCATGTACACCTGCACACCAGAAGAGGGCACCAGATCTCATTATAGATGGTTGTGAGCCACCATGTGGTTGCTGGGAATTGAACTCAGGACCTCTGGAAGAGCAGCCAGTGCTCTTAACCTCTGAGCCACCTCTCCAGCCCCCGAGTGTTTTTTTTTTTTCAAATGGGGAGTCTATATTTAATTTAAAAATTGTGAAATGAAAACAATGGTAAATTAGGAAAGAAAAGGTGTCTAAGAGGAAGGGGACAACAGAAACTAAGGCAGAATAATATTCCATGCTTTGTTTTAGATGTGGATTTAGATGTATGACATGAAAACAGAAATAGGCGCTGGAGAGACGGCTCAGGGGTTAAGAGCACTGGCTGCTCTTCCAGAGGTCCTGAGTTCAATTCCCGGCAATCACACTCCCAGCTCACAACCATCTACATTGGGATCTGACATCCTCTTCTGGTGTGCGGGCGAACATGCAGACAGGGCATTCATATACATAGAATTAGTAAGTCTTAAAAACAAACAACAACAGAAGACAGCCTTGGGCTGGACTGATGGTACAGGGCTCTTGCAGAGGACCAGGCTTTCTTCCCAGAATCCCGTTCTCACAACCTTTAATAACACTCCAGGTCCAGACAGAGGCAGGTGGATCTCTGTGACTTCAAGGCCAGCCTGGTCTGCGGAGGGAGTCCAGGACAGCCAGGGCTACACAGAGAAATCCTGTCTTGAACCCCCCACCCCCCCAAACAAAACAAAACAAAACCCAACAACAACAAAAAGAAAGCAGAAGGGAAGCCGTGAGGGAGAAGCTGGGGCCCAGCTGGGGGTAGAACTGTGATGGTTGCTAAGGACAGTGATGCACACGCATGAAAACATCGTCCTGAAACTGTAAAAACCGGAAGCCTGGCAGCGTGGATGTAGCTTGGTGGTAGATGCTCACCTGGCACGCAGAAGCCCTGGGTTCATTCCCAGCAGCCCAGGAGTTACTGAGGCCAAAGGGCAGTGGAGCCCTGGGCCAGCAGGGAGGCGCTCTGGAAGGCAGAGCGGGAATGCTCTCTGTGTTCTTAGTCGCTGTGCCCTGGCCTCTGGGACCTTTGCTTCTGCATTTTTGTCACCTCTGACAGTGGAGGAAGAGCTGCAGCCTTGCTTTCCCTCCCGGACTGAGTGGACAGACTCCGAGGCTCCTCGGCGGCTCTCTCTCCTGACTTCTGCGCCACTCTACCACACACAAGCTTGGAATTTCCTTCAGCATTTGGTGCCGTCTTGCCAGACCACCGCAGTGGCAGTGGGACACTGAGTTTGTGGCTCTGGCTGTATAAGGTGGCGAGCTCTCACGTTTTAGGGTGTTTCACAAAATGAATTTTTTTTATTTAATTTTATTTTATGTGCATTGGCGTGAGGGTGTCGGACCACCTGGACCTCCTTACAGACAGTTGTGAGCTGCCATGTGGCTGCTGGGAGTTGAACCCAGGTCCCTTAGGAGAGCAGACGGTGTTCTTAACCACTGAGCCATCTCTCCAGCCCATGAATTTTTATTCTTTCACACATAAAATTGCAAGCAAGATCGTTGAATTCTCTTTAAACCTTTACAAAGGACCTATTTATTGATTTAGGTTTGTATGTGTTGGTGTCTTTGCGTGGCCCTGCACGCCACAGGGCATGTGTGGGAGTGAGGGCATCTGACAGGAGTCATTCTCCTCCCAGGCAGTGCCCAGGATCACCTCCGGTTGTCCGTCACGGCAGCAAGCCCCTTGACCTGAAGAGGGCTCTCCCAGCCCAGCTGCTGAAAGTTTTAAGGCTTTAATAAACATGGATAGGAATTGCGTTGATCTTATAGGTTAACTGGGGAACAGAGTCCGCCTCTCATTGTGGGTCTGGTACCAGGTGAAGACAACCCGGATGGCGCCTTTTTCTCCCTTCAGGCAGAACACAGCTGATGTCTGTGAGCCAGGAAACAGATGCTTAGTGGATTCTGCAGCCTTCATCTGGGACTTTTGTTTTGTTTTGTTTTGTTTTTTTGAAACAAGGTTTCTCTGTGTAGCCCTGGCTGTCCTGGATGTGCTTTGTAGACCAGGCTGGCCTGGAACTCACAGAGATCCGCCTGCCTCTGCCTCCCTGAGTGCTGGGACTATCTTGGACATTTAAACTCAGGGCATTGGGGATCACACTGAGGCCCTCATGGTTGCCCAGCGAGCACTTTCCTGGCAGAGCAGCTCTCAGCCCTCAACAGCCGAGGAGAGCCGGGCATGGCGCCGGGCTCATTCCCAGGTTTGCCTCTTGCCTGTCACCAGGGTTAAGGTTTTTCTGCAGGGTGGCCTTAGGTGTCTGCTGTTGACTGCCAGCTTTTATTGCTATTGTTAGTTGGGTGCTGGGATGCCTTGGGTGCTTTTCCTCCTTTTTTTTTTTTCCTGAGACCACAATTTTTGCTGAGTTAGATTAGTTACAATGAGAGCGTGACACACTCTCATTTATTCAGCTGCTTAGATTTGAGGCCTGCTTCACAGGCAGGAGCTCATGCTCCATATTCTAAACCCGACGGGAAGACCGTGTCTGGGAAGGTCTCAGACGCTGAGGGAGCCAAAGATGCTGCCGCCCTCAGCTGTGGCCATCATCAGCACTGGCTCTAACTCAACCCTGTGTGCTACAAAAAGTAAATGAAGGAAAGATAAAAGAAGATGAGACGATGTTTGAGGTGCCGGGGGGAGTTGAGGGAGAGTTGGGAGTGGACACGATTAAGATACATTATTTACAAGTGTGAACTTGTCAAAGAATACAGAAAAGGTATTCTAGTGAAATAAACAATAGCAGCACCCCTCTAAAAAAATCACAAAAATTGAAAAAAAAAAAAAAAAGGCAGTTAGTTCATACAAGAAATACAAATGACCAGTAAATACATAAAAAGATCGTTAGCCCTAAAAGTAAGCAGTTCATAAGAAAATTAAAAACAAAACAATGGGTGGGGCATGGTGGCACACCTGTGATCCCAGCACTCGGAGAGGCAGAGGCAGGTGGATCTCTGTGAGTTCGAGGCCAACCTGGTCTACAAAGCGAGTCCAGCGCAGCCAGGGATACACAGAAAAATCCTATCCTGGGAAAAAAAAAAAAAGCCTTCACACAGTAGGAGGAATTTAGTGATCGAATTTTGGTAGCAGTTGACAGTACCTACCAAAATACCAGCTGTGGCAGGGCTTGCTGGGAAGCTGAGACAGGAGGATCACAAAACCAAGGTCTGCCTGGCAACAGAGTGAGTTCAAGACCAATCTAGACAACTATCTCAAAATAAAAGGTAAAATCAGGGCTGGGGGTACAGCTTGGCAGTAGAGTACCTGTCTTATATGTGTGAGGGCCTGAGTTTGATACTGGTGCTCCAAAAAAGGAAAGAAGGGGCGGTAGAAGCCACTCAAGAGTTAAGAGCACTGGCTGCTCTTGCAGAGGAGCTGGGTTCGAGTCCTAGCACCAACATGGCAGCTCACTACTGTCTGTTCTGTAATTCCAGCTCCAGGGTATCCAGCCTCTGTGGAACACATATGCCTTGTTTTTTTGAGACAGGGTTTCTCTGTGTAGCCCTGGCTGCCCTGGAACTCGCTCTGTAGACGAGGCTGGCCTTGAACTCACAGAGATCCGCCTGCCTCTGCCTCCTAAGTGCTGGGATCAAAGGTGTGCAGTACCAGTGCCTGAAAAAACAAAAACCCAAAAGAAGAAAGGCACACACTCACTCACCTATGAACCTGCTTCTAGGAATGAGCAGAAGTACGGCACAAACTCGCAGTTTGGGGCAACAGTGGGACTCAGGCACTGCGCTGGTCTAGCAGGTGCGAAGTTCTCTGTTGGATCCACTGAAAACAAAACAAAACAAAGAGGGAAAAGGAACCACTCCCATGTCCAATAGAAGGATCAGGGGCAGTATGAAGGCCATGGCTCCCATATGAAAGAATAAAGAGGCCGGGACAGTGGCTGTCAGCAAAGTGGATTTGCAGGCATGAGGACCTGGCGTCAGTCCCCAGCACTCCTCACAGAAGCCACGGCTGTTGCCTGTGCCTTCGATGCCAGCTGAGGAAGTGGAAATCCATGGATTCCCAGTGCAAGCCAGCCTGGGCTGCTCAGAGCTCCAGGTCAGTGACAGGTCTCAGGCTATTTGGGGAATGAGGCGTGAGTTATCCTCTGGTCCCCTCATGCGCGCACACACACACACAGAACAGGGCTAGGGTGGAAGGCTCAGAGCGAGGCCGAGTCCTGGCTGCTCTTGCCAAGAACCTGGGCTTGGCCCCTGGCACCCTGTGTGCTCACACCCTCCACAGCAGTCTCAGGGGGTCCGGTGGCTGCTTCTGACCTCTGAGCATCAGGGAACAAGGAGGGCACACACTTATATGCACGCAAAACACACAGATAAAATCATTTTTTAAAAATGTTTTCAGGGTTTTGTTTGCTTGTTTAGAATAAAGGCTGGGGATGTGGCTCAGTGGCAGAGTTCAGCACGCATGGAACCCCGAGTTTCATCTCCTGAAATGTACACACACAGAAAGAAAATGAGGTCTATAAGGAGTGTCTTGTCCTGAAAACATCTCTGAGCTAAGCTGTTATTACTTTACCAGAAATAACACACCTGCAAACACACACACCCATACACACACATACATACACACACATAAACACACATACATACACATTATCTGGAGCACATACATGTAGGCATGAGACCGATTGCTTCTCTTCTGTATGGAGAGAGGGGGCACAGCAGGTCTCAGCACCAGCTGCACACTGTCACTTTAGACAGTCACTGAAACAACTCAGTCCCGGATTCTGAGGCTCTGGTCTGAGGCAGAGCCCCAGCAGGAGGATTTCAGAGCTCTCCCCAGGGTTGAGAGCTCCAGCCCAGGACAGAGCTCATTAAACAGGGCTGAACCCCGAGGCGGTGAGTGGGAGGGAGGGTAGAAGGTGGGCTTTGGGGCTTTGAACTTGAGTGTTGGAACTTAGTAGCTAATGATAACAAGAGAAAATATTAAGCGGCCGGTGTAATCCCAGCACTCAGGAGGCAGAAGCAGGCGGATCTGAGCTCAGCAGGGTCTACAGAGAGTACCAGGTGAGCTGAGCTAGCGTTACACAGAGAGATCCTGTATTAAAAAACGAGAGAGATAGAGAAACAGAGAGACAGATAACCAGAGAGCTACTGAGAGATACAGAATGAGAGGATTCCAAATGATTCTCTTACCTCTTCCTCCTCTCCTCTGCTCCCCAAGCTCTCTGGCACACAGAGTTCATAATTCCTTCATTCCTTCGTGATATCTACTTTATTCAGTCAACATTTGTTTATATTTTTCCGGTTTGGGGGTTGGAGGTTAGAGCCAGGGTCTCCTGCATGATGAGCACACGCGGTACAGCTGAGCTACTTTGCCTGTCTGTTCACTGAAAACAGCAACTCAGGGCTGGAGAGCTGGCTCAGCGGTTAAGAGTGCTCTGCTCTTCCAGAGGTCCTGAGTTCAATTCCCAGCAACCACATGATGGCTCATGACCATCTATCTACCATGAGATCTGGTGCCCTCTTCTGGCATGCAGGTGTACATGCAGATAGAACCCTCATATGCATAAAATAAATCTTAAAAAAAGGAAAGCATTCTTAAAAACAAACAACAAAAAAAGATTTATTCATTTGTTATTATTTTTACATTATTCTGCCTGCCTCCTTGGCTCTGCTTTCCTCAGCCCGGACATCTGCATCCCGCGGGGTTAACGGTTCAGCAGACAGGGCTCCCTGCCCGTTTCTTCTAGGCCGGGAGAGGACCCTTGAAGGGAAGGAACCCTCAGCCCGTGCTAAGATGCTTGGGCACAGCATCCAGCGGAGGAAATCCGCGGCCTCGGGTAGGCGTCCCGGGAGCGTCTGCGAGGTCACGGTCAGCCACCAGGGGGCAGCCGGGAGCAGGCCGGGTCCGCACCGGTGAGCCTGGCAGCCAGCAGGCTCCGAGCCCTGAAGTCGGCGGGGCAGGTGCGCGGGACGAGGGTGGGGCGGCCGTTCTGCCCCGAGCGCGAACCGGGGGAGCGACTTCCGTGGGTCACACCAGCCGACCTGGTGCACACCCAGCGGTTGGTGGGCGTCGCCTCTGTCGGTGTCCCGTGCCCGGGGCAGGTTTCCTTCCGCAGGAAAGCTGCGCCCCGCCGGGATCCCGACCCTGCCAGCTCCCGGGGCGGATCCTGGCCGCGCGGGCCCGGCGGTGCTGGCCGGGGTGAGTGGATCACAAGCCTGGAGGCTCAGAAGGGAACGAACGGGCGCGTCTCTTTCCACCTTTTCGCTGTTGGTGCTCGTGGGCGTTCACCTTCCTTTCTGTACCAGTTTTTCTTCAGCTTCACCATTTTCACTAGTATCATGTGTTGGCGGGGGCGGGGGGGTCACATTTGAAGGTTGAGAGCAGGCCAGAAACGGAAAGATGAAATGTCTGTGACCCCAGCTTTTGGAAGGCTGAGTCAGGAGGGTTGTTGTGAGTTCAAGGCCAGCCTGGGTTACAGAGTCAGACTCTCCCTCTTTGTCTCTGCCTCTCTCCCTCCCTCTGCCTCTCTCCCTCCCTCTGTCTCTCTCTCCCCACCTCTCCTTTCAGCTGAAAACATTGTTTAGATTCATCTACTCTTTGTGCGTGTGCGTGAGTGTTCCGCCTGTAGGCGTGTGTGTTAACGCCTGTGCATTTGGTGTCTGTGGAATCAGGAGAGGGCACCGGATCCCCTGGAACTTGACGGCCGTGAGCCACTACGTGGGCGCTGGGACCACACCCCAACCCTCTGCCAGATTACCAAGCATCTCTAACACACTGAGCCATCTCTCCAGCCCTGAGACCCTGTGTGTGTGTGTGTGTGTGTGTGTGTGTGTACCCACAGAGGCCGGAAGAAGGTGTTGGACCCCAGCAACAATGTGAGCAGCCACATGGTGAGCTTGGAACTTGGGTTCCCTGAAGGGGCCGCGAGTGCTCTTCACTGAAGCCTTCTCTCCAGCCCCCCCGCCCCCTCCCCCAGCACCATCGCGATTGCCGTGCCTCCCAAAGCCAGGCTGGGCGGGTGTGCGCGCAGAACTCTCCCAGTGGTGTAACTGCCTGGGTTCGGTCCCCAGACCTGCAAAAACGGGAGAGGGGCAGAGAATGAGCGAGAGGTCAGCGTCTTCTCTCCCGCCTCACTGGCCGGCTCTCCACCTCTGCAGCCATCTCATCTCCCGCCTCTGGAGCTTGCTTGCCTGGCTGCACCCTTGCTCTCTGGCCTGGGCACTCTCACCCGTCTGCTTGCAGGATCCAGGCCGAGGGGCGAGCGGACGCTGCGGGCTGTGGAAGCAACCCTGCAGGCACGGCACGGAGACGCAGCTGAGTGTGGTGTGGAACACAGGCTCCACCGAGCAAGGAAAACTGTGGCTACCACGTCCGCCTTCTCTCTTCCGAGGGCTCTCCCCAGGAGCACCCTATCGGTAGACTTGACGGCAGGGTCTGCTGGGGCCGCAGCTCAGGAGGAGAATGGCCTCACCCAGTTTAAACATTAGGCCAGGGATGGGACTCAGCAGGCTGGGCCAGAGAATGGAGGAGCCGGCCTCTGACCCCAGCTCTGGCCCCTTCCGGGGGTCCGGCGGGATGGGCCATAGGTCATGCCCCCTACTCCCCAGCCACAATCTACATCACAATGCCGACAGCTCATAACTCAGGGCTGGCAGGGGAGCCTGGGATTGATTTAGGGCTTGTTCTGATCAGCCCACCCTCCATGGACGACGGCCCTGGGGTGGGCTGGAACAGGGGTCATGGGTGAAGTTCATGCAGCAAGGTCCTCGGCACCATCGCATCGCACCTGTGACAAACCCTTGCGCCCTCCTCGTGGGTAAGGGGCAGGGGTCTGCCGGATGCTTTCCAGGCTCCTGAGAGCCGGATCTGCTCGGCACAAGCCCAGCCTGGTGGGCTTTCGGGGGCAGCACCTTCAGGAGCCAGGTACCAGGCACCTGGGGAGACAGAAAGCCTCGCTGCCTAAGAGGACAGTCAAGGGATGGTGTGAAAGGTCCTCCACGGGGCCACAGCCCCCAGTAGCTGAGCTGCTCCGTCCCCAGCCTGCGCACCACAGGCCACGCTCTGTCCTTCAGCACATCCTTCCTACCCAGCCGAGCTTCTCTGCGGAGGCCCTGCGGCTCGTTCTCCGTGCTGAGCGTTTCCGTCATCCTCCGATGCTCACTTCAGCTGGGCTCAGGCACACGACACTAAAAACGAACTTCAAGGGTCAGTGAGACGGCTCCGTGGTTAAGGGGGGGTCTGCCACCAAGTCTGATGACCTGAGTTCAATTCCTGGGACCCAGCACGGTGGAAGGAGAGAAACAGCTTTCGGAAGTTGTCCTCACACTTCCACACAGGCTCTGGGTCACATGTGCGTGTGTACACGGAACTTGCACGTGCACATGTGCACACGCAATAAACGTACGAAAAGTATTCAGGATTTGTTTTAATTTTGGTTGCGGTGTGGGTGTGCGCCCTTGGAGGCCGGGAGGGGAAGCTGGATTTCCTGGAGTGGAGGTAGAAGCACCGGGCTCTGAGGAAAAACCATGTTCACTCTTAAACTGCCGAGCCACCGCTTCTGTCTATGGTGAAAAGCAAGTTGCTATAAAATGTCTGTTCTTGGGCTGGAGAGATGGTTCAGTGGTTATCAGAAGACCTGTGTTCAATTCCCGCACCCACCCACTGTTCAGCTCACGGCCCTCTCTAGCTCCGGTTCCAGGGGATCCGACGCCCTCTTCTGGACCCTGTGGGCACCAGGCCCATGTACGATGCACAGACATATTCAAGCAAAACATCCATGCACAGAAGAAAAAAAAAAAAACCAAGTGAAATTAAAAGGAAAGATCAACCCCAAGAGAAAAAAAGAAAGAAAAATTAAAATAATTTTATGAACCACTAGGGCGCTACAGTCATTAAGTGACATTAAGTAGTCTTCACAGTTTTTTAGAACTGCAAACATTTTTGTGGTTCTTTAAAATTTTTTTTGTTTATTTTTCTCATGTGTGCATGTGTGTAGATATATGTGGCGCCCAGAGGCTCCTCAGGCCCTCTCTCTGGCTGGAGCTCACCACGGAGCAGGGAGCTGGCTCCCTAGGCCTCGGACCTGACTGTCTTCTCCCAGCTCTGGGAGTACAGCCGGCTTTTCTCCTGGGCTCCGGCCACTGAAGACGTTACCTCCTCGCTGCTGTGGAGTAAGCCCTTTGCCAGAAGGGCTCCACCTCTGTCCCCTAGTGTTATTTTCTAACTCGCCTCACAGGCTGAAGGGGTCTGGCCGGCCTCACCTGCAGAGTGGATGACGGACATGGGGCTCCCATCACATCTTTCAGGAGCCCGTTCTCTGCGGCCCCGGCGTCTCTTTCCCTGTCCTCGGAAGCCCTCCACTGTGAGCCCAGTGTGAAGGCCACCTCTTTAGGTGGGGAGCCGGCACGGACCAGCAGCTGAGTGAGTCGCCTTCACGTCGGCTGTTAACACGGCCCGCCATCTGTCGGGGCTAGCACCCTCAGCCTCCCACCCTCTCCTGGAGGCCAGGCGGGGGAGGAGGTCACCTCCCAGAGCCGAGACGAGCGGACCCTTCCGCTCCCTGGCCTCAGAGCTCCTGCAGAAAGTGCTTGATGAGCAGGGGTGGGCTGGAGTTACAGCCGGCCACAGGGTGGGGGTGGGGAGCGGGTCGGGAGGCGGAGAGGTGGGCACGGCGATTCGCCGCTGGTGCCAGCAGAGAGCCTCGCAGCCGCTGGGAGGCAGCCGCTGGGAGGCACGGCCAGTCAGTCTCTGTCCACCCTGCAGGGGCTGTGGGTGTGGCTGGCTTTTAATTAGCCTCCGATTCTCCGTGCCCCAGCCCCCTCTCTCGCTGCAACCCCTCCCTCGGAAGGCCTTTGTGCCGGACAAGAAAGACTCTATAAATTCTGGGGGACAGGGCTGTGGGGGAGGGGAGCGAGTCCCTGCAGAGGTGGAGAGGGGCGGGCAGGCCTTTCACAGACTTGCCCTTCACCACCTACACAGGAAGTGCAGGCCAGGTCTCCACCGGAAGAAGCGGAGGTCCAGGGCTGGGGAGATGGTTCACCCCAGTGTCCGCCACAGAGGTGCGAGGCTGGAGTCTCTCACCCCAAAAGCGGAGCGGTGCCTGCAAGATAGCTCCCTGAGTCTGCTGGAGGCCTGAGATGGATGTCCAGAATCCACAGAGATGGAGGGGAAGAGTCTCTGCCCTCCGTGCTCGCACTGAGGCACGCCCACCATAAACAGAGAAACAAATGTGGCAGCACACACACACACACAGGTGTATACACACACACACACACACACACACACACACACGCACACACACACACACACACACACACACACAACATAAAACACCATAAAAATAGCTGGCCAGCTGGGCTGAGGCAGGATTCTGAGTCTGAGGTGGCCTACAAGGAGAGAAAGCCAGCTTGGAGGCTGGTGGTATTTGCAGCCTGTTCTGTGTCCACCCCCCCCCACACAAGCTGTCCCTCACCTCTCTCCTGCTGCTTCCCAGTTACTCCCTCTGCTGGGCATCTCCTCAGTGAACTTCCCTGGATTTCTAGCTCCACGAAAGGCCAAGCGCAGAAGGAAGCCATGACTGGGAGCCCCAGGCCCACCGCTGTGATTAAGAGGACCAAAGGGCAGCTCTGGGGATGGGCACCCTTGCTCTAAGTCACACACTGGCCCCAGGAGGAGATGAGGTACCCCCTGTCTCAAATAAATAAATAAACAGACAGAGTGGTAACTGCAGGCTCTCCTCCAAGACCCCGTCAGAACCCCTAGGTGGTTAGCTATGTCTCCAGCACCGCGGTTGAGCTCACTCTTGTTGAGGAGGTCCGATCCAGTCAGAGAGCTGTTGGCCATTCCCGAGGCTCGCCTGCCTTTCTCCCTTCCTGAGGGTTGGTTACTGTGCCCTGCTCAGGTCTTCACTCATTCCTTTTCTTGTTTTCCACAAGGTAATTTCTCTGTGTGGCCCTGGCTGTCCTGAAACTCACTCTGTAGACCAGGCTGGCCCCAAACCCAGAAATCTGCCTGCTTCTGCCTCCATAACGGCTATAGAAGAAGAGGAAAGCAAGCTTGCTCTGTCTGCCTGCTTGCTCTTGCTAGCAGGCCCGTTCCTTCACTGGAATGAGAGTGTAGGTCTCTGGGATTCTGGTCAGCTGAGACATCCAGCTTGTGGACTGAGCAATCACTGGATTCCTTCCGATGGTAGACGGCCATCGCTAGACCAGCTGGGCCACGGCACACATATCTGTCTGTAAGTTCCGTTCCTCTGGAACAGCAGTTCTGTTATTCATTTATTTATTTATTTAGGTTTTTTGAGACAGGGTTTCTCTGTGTAGACCAGGCTGGCCTTGAACTCACAGAGATCTGCCTGTCTCTGCTTCCTGAGTGCTGGGATTAAAAGGGTGCGCCACTGTGCCCCCTCCCAAACAGCAGTTCTTACCCTGTGTGTCATGACCCCTTTGTGGGTCAAACGCCCCTTCCACAGAGGTCACCTAAGACCCTCGGAAAACACGGATCTTTAAGATTCACATCAGCAGCACAAGCGCAGTCATGAAGCGGCAGTGAAACCAATATAACGGGAAACAGCTGGGGAATGAACAAAAGCGTGCAGCGTCGGCAAGGTGAGGACCCCGACCCCCACCGGGTCCTGAGGGCAAAGGTCTGTCCTGTCCTCTACTCCTGTGGCCCACCTCGGGAGGCTCTCCCCTGGTGCCCTGCCAGATTCTGTCCTCCCCCAACCCCGGCAGTGGTTAGGAACTGTCTAGGTTCACTCTGTAGTAACCTCCCCCAGTGCTGGTGCATCCGGGGCCTGCAGTGCGCTGGCACTTCCTGAGTGGCAGGGCTCTGGTGGGTCTGGGTGCGTGGTGTGTCTGCCCGGAAGCCGGCGGCAGACTGGCACCCGTTCCACAGTGTGGCTTACCAAGTTCGTTAGCCAAGCCACCTAAGGTGCTTGGGAGAACGCCCAGGACAGGCAGGCGGCCACTCAGAGCGGGCAACTCCAACGCTGTGCCAGGCCACAAGCTGCGGCGCAGGCCAGGTGTCTCCAGGTGCACAGTGCTTGTGGGGGGTCTCAGAAGCCCTGTCAGCAGGCGGAGCTTATCAAACGGGCTAGCACCCGGCTTGATCCTCAGGGATGCCTCCTTTTGCTAAATGTTGACAGGGTGTGGGTCGTGCCCCCAAGGCTTACTCCGTCGCCCTAGCAGAGAATGAGCCGGGCAAGGTCACGGCTCATTCACAGCTCATTCACAGCTGACGACGCTGTGAAGGGAGGTAGCGGGCAAAACAAGCGAATGAGGAGAGTAGTTGCAGAATGTGGCCGGTCCTGGGGAGGAGGTTCAAGGCCTGGGCGGGTGGGCTGCGGAGCCCAGCAGCCGAAGGGGCCAATGAGCTCAAGAGGCAGGGGCCAGTGTGTCACGCTGGAGGAGCAGAGAGTGAATGAGGAGGCAGAGGGGAGGGTGGCTTGGGCTGCCCAGGGGTTGCAGGCAGAGAAAACCAGCAAGGCAGCGCTCACTGCCTGCTTTCCAGATCGGTCTTTTTAAACATCCGTTTGTGGCTGTGTGAATTATCCTGGTGAGCTGAGGGAGTTTTTGCAATTGTGCAAGAAATGTGGAGTCAGGCGCTCACCCCCACCTTCCAGACACAGGGACGAGATCCAGGCCAAGAAGGAAAAGGAATTCAGCAAGGAACACGGAGCCGAATGAGTCAGCCTTTTCTGTTCTGAGCGGCTCTCTGTAACCCTGCCCCTTCCCAGGTCCGGCGCTGGCCGGACTCAGTTCTCTCTGATCAGCAGCTTACCCAGGGGCAGTCAGCCTGGCCGACTGCTTGTTGCCTCTGTGGCAAAGGTGCTCTTTGCCTTTCTCCAGGACAAGTCACTGAGGCTGAAATTTCAGACCCCTTTCACCCCCTGGGTCCTTAGCTCACAACCCGCTCCCTTCTCTCCAGCCTGCAAAACATCTTCCGACCATTGAGGAACCGCAGGCAGGGTTAGCTGGAGCTCTGGGGGAGGGGCGCTGGGCCTTTCCAAAGGGGAGCGCTCCCGGGTCTATCCCTGGAGAAAGACCTGTCCCAGCCTGGCACTCATGCCCTTGCCCCTGAGCTGGACCGCCGCTGCCCCTCGCGGTTCCCGCCCCTCAGGTCCTCAGAGCCGCAGAGCCAGCGGAGCCAGCGGAGCCAGCGGAGCCGATCTTCTGGCCTCGGGCGGCGGGCGGGGGAGGGGTCCGAGTGGTAATTGCTGCCATCTGCTCCCAACGCCTCCCTTCCCCCACGGCCCAGCCCGGGCGAGCCACAACCTTCTTCCGCTGCTTGGTGGGAGACCGGTCCCCCTCACCCCCCACTACCCCATCCCCTGCGCCCCACCCCACCCCATCCCAAAGGCTCACACGCGCGGCTCACACGCGCAGCGCACCCGGCTCTTAGGCTCTGCCATGCAGAGTCAGAGCTGAAGCAGAGGGGGGTGGGGAGGCCATCCCCTCCTCAGCTCCCTCACCCAGCGGCCTTGAGATGTGACGCCTGCAATCTGGAACCCACAGGCAGAGCACTGGAGTGAGAAGCCAAGGCTCACACTTGGGCCAGTAGGAGGACCCTCAAATTGACTCCTGAGGACCAGGAGGCTGGCCTTCGGGAACCTGGGGATCGGAGTTCCTAGGGGCACCTGCTCCTTGTGTGTGTTCTAAAGATTTGCTCTAGAGTCAGCGAAGAGCTAGAACGCTTGCTGGGGCAGAGTAGTTCTGCTGATCTGGGCGCATCCGGCCTGTCATGGCCTTGGGAAGGCCATGGGAGGACACTTGAGTCATCTGAGGGCCAGGCTTGTAATCTCAGCTCCTTTGTAATCCCAGGAGGCACGAGGCTAACTCGGGCTACTGGGCGTGACCATGTCTCAAATCAGAAATAAACACAAATGCACCACTGAGGCAGGGGCTGCGACCTATGGGAGCCTCCGGCTAGGCCAAAACCATGTCCCAGCTTTTCTTCATCACCACTTCAGCAGGGAAGGTGGGAACTGGACAGAGCCAGTCACGGATGTTTGAGAATTGCCCTTGAAGACATCAGGGTTTCTCCTGTCCTGGCCCCTTTTTCTCAATGAGAGTTGTTTCGTTGTTGTTGTTGTTTTGCATTGGGGTGTACAAATGTATCTTTTATTCACCTGCTGTAATTGTCCTCTCTGAGGCTTACTGCCTCTGTCTGATAACCTAGGCCTAGTCCTGGAAGCTTCTAGCCTCCGTATAATCTAACCTAGGCCTAGAATGTTTTCAGCCTCTGAGACTCACTGCTGAACGAGCTCACCCTTTCTAGTTCCTTCTGAACTCTCGCTGGCTGGTTCCACTCAGAGGTTCTGGCTCAAACGCCTCACCAAGCTGACTGATTCAAACTGGTTTCTCTCAGCTTCTCACTGAATTGCTCTGCTTGGCCTCAAACCAGCTCTGGCAATCTGATTTAATCTTCTGGCTCCTTCTCATTCTGTGGCCTGTTCTGTCTTCACCTGTGTTTAACTTATTCTCTCTGCACAACTGTTCTGGTAAAACTGCCTCCTCTGTGTGTGTGTGTGTGTGTCTCTGTCTCTCTGTCTCTGTCTTTCTCTCTCTGTATCTGTCTCTGTCTTTGTCTCTCAGTCTCTCTCTCTCCTGCTCTCCTAAGTCTTTTTCCTGTCCTTGTGAGAACTGGGCATATCCTATCTCTGACTCATTCTGTCAAATCCTTCTCTGCCGCTCAAATAGGCGTCACTTTCAAACATGGGTGCTTCCTTCTAAAAACTAACCTTACCTTCAGTGTTTGGGATTAATGGTGTGTACTAAGGGCGTGTCCATATTCCAGCCAGATCATATTGTAATCCAGAGTGTGTCTGTAATCCAGTTGAATCCCACATCCTAGACCATGGATGTGATCTCTTGCCAGAGCAGCCATGTTGTTGGATTAAAATTTCTCTACAGGGGTATAGTGGGTTTATGCATGGGATCCCAGCCCTAGAAGGGTGGTGGCAGGAAGGCAAATCAGAGGCCAGCCTGGGCTATATACCAGGAGCCTGCCTTGAACGGCAGCAAAAACAACATGAACTTTCACAGCCCTGTGCCGGTGACCTTGTAGGTCGTGGGCCAGCCCTGAGCTCTGCCCTAGCCCAGGTTTCTGGTTTCCTGTAGAACCTGCTCTCTAGAGCCCTCATACTCACAGGGGTCACATGAGATGCAAATGTGCTCCCAACCTAAGGTGCGGGACCTCATTTTGCAGAGAGTGTCCTCTGCCTCCCTGGCTGCTCCCACAAGCCAGACTTTCACACTGAGTCCCTAGCACCAAGCTGCTGGCCTGGGATTCCTGGCAGGCCTCCTGGTCCTCAAGGCCGTTTTCCCACAGAGGGAGGTGCTTTGGAAACCAGAGGGACCACTGGCCAACCTGAAGGAAACTTTTCTAGGGCAAAGGGGGTGTGCACCCCGAGACTCGGTCCCGGAGATGCCTCGGGGCATGGAGCCAGGGTTGGAGAGGAGAAACCAGCTGGAGTGAGGAGGAGCTGGGACGCGATGGGAGGCTGGGCTGACATGCCCCTCAGGTGGAGCCAACTAGGCCTTGAAGCATCTTTTCAGGAAGACACAGGTAGGACTTCATGTCCAGGAAGTAAGATAAAAGGACCAGTGGCTAGAAGGCAGTTCAGGGCCTGGGAAGTAGTTCAGAGGTGGAACACGCAGGACGCCCGGGCTTCATAGCCCTTAACATTGTTCTTTAAATATATCTTTTCATTACTTAGTTTCTGTCTGTCCCTCCCCACTTTAGTTTTTCGAGACAGGGTTTCTCTGTGTAGCTGTGGCTGTCTGAAATGAAACTCTCTTTGTAGACCAGACTGACCTCGAATTCACAGAGATGTGCCTGCCTCTGCCTCCTGAGTGCTGGGATCAAAGGTGTGTGCCTTTAGACTTGGGAGACAGTAAGCAAATGTTGCAGGTAAACACTAGAAACCCTGCTGTTGCTAGTATGTTGCTAGTATGTTGCTAGTTGTTGGTGTGAACACTTGGGGCCTCCAGGTTCATTTTTCCCCTCCTCCTCCTCCTCCTCTTCCTCCTCCTCCTCCTCCTCCTCCTCCTCCTCCTCCTCCTCCTCCTCCTCCTCCTCCTCCTCCTCCTTCTTTCTCTCTCTCTCACAAGGTTTCATGGAGCTTTTGGTGTCACTATACAGTAGGGGGTGACCTTGAACTTCTGATCCTCTGGCCTCTAGTGGCCATCACCACACTCCTCACTATTTACAGTTAAGTGTGTTTGTATCTGCAGACTCGTGTTCCTTAACTGTTGGCAACACTTTCAGAAGATGTTGTCACCGTGGGCTATACCCATACCATGACCCATACCGTGCAAGGGCAGAGTTGTACCAGGGCTGCAGGGCCCGGGGGAGGCTATTGCAAGCATTGGAGGAGCAAATGGTCTGAGAAGAAGCCTAGGCTTTAAGGTGCATTCACTCGGGGCAGTGTGGAGCAGCGGCCTGGCAGCCAGAGGTCATGGGGGCAGTTGCAATTACCCAGGCTGCAGGGGCTGCAGCTGGGGATAAAAGCCGCTGACTTGGAGAGAGGACTCCCTGGACACAGGGTAGGGGTCTGTGCAGATTAGCTCTCTTTGGAAGGCTATAGGTTTAAAGGCTGCTGTCCTTTTGACCTTTTAAAGAGATTGAACACACACACACACACACACACACACACACACACACACACCTCATCACCATCTAGTGGGTGGAAGCCTATTTCAAGGGGGATCCCTCAGAAACCCCCAAGGTTCTGTGCAGGCAGGCCAACCACATCCTGGAGCTGGTAAGACATTCCGAAGGGTCGGGGGAGGGAGGGGCGGTGCTGGGGGAGGGGCTCAGAAGTCTTGCCTGGCCTTCAGGAAGACCCCAACCAGCCCTAATGGGAACCACACGTGGGGTGAGCCTGGAATCCTGGATTGCCTGTGACGTTTGGCTTTGGAATCGGACACTTGGCTGAGGTCACTCCTGACCTGCTGAGGTCTGAGGCCTCCCAGCCCCAGCTCTCTTCCTAATGGCTGCCAGACACCGTGGCCTGCACCCAGCCCAGGGGCCTGGCTGCTTCCGGGACAGGGGATGTTTCTTGGGTACCAGTTTCTGTTGCATTGAAGCCCGAGGATAGGAGTTCTCAGATGAAAATTTTAGGTGTCCTGCTGGGCCAATATTAAATGCCCTTAGAAATAATAGAACAAGGGGGTGGACAGATGGTTCAGTGGTTAAGAGCACGGGCTGCTCTTCCAGAGGACCGGGGTTCAATTCTCAGCACCTACAAGGCAGCTCACACCTGTCTGTAACTATAGTTCCAGGGGGTCTGGTGCCCTCACATCGACAGACATGCAGGCAAAACATCAATGCCCATAAAATAAAATAAATATTTAGAAAGAAAAAAATGATAGAACAAAAAGGCACAGGCGGGCAGCTCTCTCTGAGTTTGAGGTCAGTCTGGTATACATAGTGAATTCTAGTCCAGCTAGAGTTACCTAGTGAGATTCTATCTCAAAAAAAAAAAAAAAATGTCTTCCTGTTCTTCTGTTCCTTAAAGCTCACACCTGGCCTGCGGGAGCTGGCGGCTTCCGTGAGGTTCTGTGTCTCTCTGGCCAGCTTAGCCCTCCCAAGCACCGCAACCGGCGCCCTGCTCAGCATCAGGCTGGACGGGGAGAGGGGAGGCCTGCCTCTGCCCCCACTCCCTTTCAGCACACACCCTGCCATGTCCACGTTCTGCCCGGTAGCCCTGATGATGGCCAGTGGCTGGCCAGTGCGGGGGACCCAGAGGCTCTGCTCAGGAGGAAGCCCTGGGATTTTGTCTTTTGGCCTGGAGCGCTGGTGTCCAGATCTTGTTCTCCACGGCTGCAGGCAGGACAGGCCTCTGTTTTTTGTTTGGTGTTGGGAGCAGGACTCACGGGTCCTCTGCGAGAGCACTCAGTCCTTGCTCTTAGTCACCCGGCCATTTCTCTAGGCCACAGACAAGTGTCTGTACCCAGAACTAGTCCACTCCTGGATGGAACGGCCGGAACCCAGGGCCCAGCACTCATCATTGTTTGCAGAGGGTCCCCTGAGGCAAGGTGACCAGGCATGCACACAGCACAGGGCAGACAGTGGCTTGGTCTGATTTATCATCACTCCACTCCTGTGGGGTGCCTGGGTCTCAAAGTCCTCAGAGATGGCTCAGAGGCTTCTGGAGGGACATCAGCCGACTGGGACCAGCCTGGGACCCAGGCAGCAGGGCAGCAGGACAAACAGAGAGCTGCATCTCCAGGTATTCCCTCTTAGCCCAGCCCATCCCCCCTCCACCCCAGCCTGGTTTCGGGAAGCTCTCTCAATGAATATTTAATAGCTAGTGCTGGGCCTGATTGAATTTTAATGTGGGCGACCCGAGCCCTGGAGCCCAAGTCCAGGCAATTAGTCAGGAGCCATTAACGATGACTGAGCTGATTTATCGGCCAGACAAGGCCTGGGCTGGGGGGAGCTCAGGCTTCAAGCAGCCCGGATTGGGCCACAAGGTCTTCGGTGCCGGCCAATCCCCACAGCAGCTCGGCCTGCTTTGCATCTCATCTGCATAGCATCGCCAGAGGGCAACCTCGCTGGCCTGTGGGGTCGGCAGCAGTGGTCGGGGCGGACCCACTCCAGGTCTGTCCCTCGGTCTGATGACCAGGGCCACTGGGACAAAACAACAGCAAACCCCTCTGTTTTACACATGGGACCCCATCTGATCATCCAGCGTGGGGGGGGCGGGTATCTCCCCTCTATCCTAGTTGGGCCTAGGAAGGAGGGAATTACAAAAATGGTGCTGAGCTAGGGCCAACCAGGACCTGGGCAGAGCTGCAACTCGGGTCTCAACAAAGGACAGGACTGTGAACCCTCCTTCACTCTGGGCTCCCCTCCTTCCTGCCACAGCCACCCTCAGCTTCTGTAGTGCTGGGGGGTGGGAGTGAGTGTGGTTTCAGGGTGCTCTGCAGTGCGCTCCGAAAGCCAGGGAGCTAAGGCTCCCAGTGCTTGAAGGCCCTCCTCCCGTCACGTCCCCTCCTCCTCTACCCCTCATCCCCCTGACCTGTGTGAATGAGCTGGGATTCAGCCTGGAGTGCTCTATTGAACTATGGCCGACCTCTTAAATCATAGGTCAAGGATTTAGCTGGCCTGTCTGCTGCCACTCTGGCAGGTGGCCTCCTCCTTACTGCCCCAGCCTCCATCAAGCCCTTGTCCAGTGGGCATGTGGAAAGAGAGGGGTAGCCTGCCCTTCCCAGGGGCTTGTGGTGCCGCCTCCTCTGGCCTGGGCTGGGAGAGCCTGGGAGCCAACTGCAGGGGATGTGGAGCCTGCGGTTGGGAAGCAGGGAACGAGAGACCTTGGTCAGGGAAGCCTTCCAGGAAGAAGCCTGGCAGAGTAGGGACCGCAAGGGAGGGAAGGGACAAGTCAGAGGACAAGGACAGGAAATCCTCTCCAGCCGAAGACAGGAGACAGCAGCAAAGCAAAGCTCGGAAAGCCTCTCACGCCGAGGGTAGGCGGTACTCCAGCCGCAGGAGATGGGCATGAGCGTGCCCCAAAGGATGAGGAAGCGGTACCTCCATTTGATGAGCACCTTTGTGTGCCAGGCGAGGCACCAGGGACACAAGCGGGCCCAACCTGTGTCCCACCTGCTGTCCGAGTCCCAAGGTAGCTGTGGAGGTGCCTAGCGCAGTTACAGAGGACGCCATCACCTTGCCACACCGGAAGGGGCCTAGGAAGGACAAGGGCTCCCCACAGGTTGGGGAGACCATTCCTGGCTCTACCCTCTGGTCCATAGTACTGTCTGTGACTCTGGACTCCTCAGGGTTGATGGACAAGGGCCTGGCTGTCCAGCCGTACCGCTGGTGGCAGCTTTGGTAGAATGTGAGGCTGAGTGGAGTCCAGCTGGCCTGTGGGCACCAGAGCTGAGGCACTGCCCCCGCCCTTGCCTGCTCCCATCTCAGCTTGTCCTGCTCAGGTTGGGTGTGGTGACAAGGGCCTGGCAAGCCTCCAGGGAAGAGGCCGAAATGTTTGTCTAGCTCCCAGATGAACTGACTGGTCCCAGAGACCCAGGAGGCAAGGCTCTACTGTGCAGAACCCTCGTTTGCCGGGTCCTCCTACGGAGGCCCAGAGCAGCTGTGCCCAGCCCTGGCCCCAGGATGGCATCCTCGCCCGCCCTTGGCATCTGCTCATCATCCCCTGCTAACAGCTTATCTATCTGAGACAAGGCCTCAGTATGCAGCACTGGCTGGTCTGGACCTCGGAGGTTTCACCTGCCTCTGCCTCTCCGGACACCTCAGTGCAGCACCCAAGGCCTAACTTCTCAAACATGGCTTATGCAGTTTTACGTCACTGGAGAAGAAGTCCTGGGGAGAGGCTGCTGCCCGACTCAGGGGCTCAGCAGTGACACCATGGCCGTGGCTAGTGTCTGCATTTGTCTCTTAGGTTCAAAACTCATGTTAGCACTCAGTCCCTCCCCTTCTCCTCCCATCATTGGTTTTATTTTTATTTTTTATTGTGTGTATAAATGTGTGTGTGCTTAATTTCTGTGTGTGTGTATGTGTATTGTGGTGTGTGTGTAGGACACCTTGGGTTGTTGCTCCTCAGCTGACATCCACCTCTCTTGACACAAGGTGTCTCACTGGTCTAGAGCTCGGTAGGTAGGCCAGGCTGCTGGTCATTGAATCCCCAAGGCTGCTCTGGGTCCCCGACAGCACCGAGATCACAAGCGTGCCGCCATTCCTGAAGTGTGTAGGGGTGTTCTGATGGTTAATGCAGGCTCTTACACTTACAAGGCAAGCCCTTCCTCACTGGGCTCTCTCTACAGGTTTACCTGGTGCACAATGCACAGACTTAGAAACTGACGGATTCTCTCAGATCTGTGCCGTCAAGAAGCAGAGCTGAGTCAGGAAGGCCCTTGTATCCGTGAGGGCTTGGTCCCTCCCCCTCCTCTCCTCTCAGGCAACCATGGTCCCACTTCTCTCTATCTAAGGCCCTACTGTGACAGAGTGGGATCGGATGTCATCTTCTGTCTGTCTCTCTGGGTCCAGACACTGGTGTGAGGTTCTGCTCAGAGTTCATTTTGAGCCGAGCGGGATTCCATTCCAGGAATATTGTGCCCCATCTCCACCATCTCCGGAAGCCATGTGGTATAGAAACTGCAGTTTCGGACAGCTTGTGCAGAGGGCAGGAGAAGCAGTCCCTCCAGCCTCTGAGAATCTTTCTGGAAGTTCTCCGGAGAACACCCTCGTGTCCCTCACACCCATAACCACGCCTCCCGGTCCCTCAGTGGGCCAGGTCCTGGTGGAGATACTGGATTTCATGGGGGCACCCTGGAGAGATTAATGCCCATCTGAGGTAGGGTAGGACCAGCTTCCACTAACGAACGTGACTGCTGGGGCTTGCAGCATGTCAGGAGGGAGAAGGCGGCCCACGGAGAGGCGGAGGGGGGGGGACACGCACATCTAGGGGGAACCCACCTGGAAGGATGAAGTCTGTTTTCCTTCCAGGAGCAATGGCTGCACTGCTCCTCTGTGCTGGCCACCCTCGCCCTCCAGCTAGGCACAGTGAACACCTAACACCCATCCCCCGTGTTCTGCCTTACAGAACACACCCAGAGGCAAGCAACTAAATGTAGGAGAGGAGCGGGAGAGTGTGTGGGACCACACGAGAGCAGAGGCTGTCTGCGAGAAGACTGGACCCCTCTGGACCTTCCTTTTTTGCACACTCTGGGTTATAACACGGATGCGGAACTCCAGGTACTTTGGAATGTGAGGTAAATTTGAGAGTAAAATCGCCAGGTGGGTCCTGTTGGGATTCCCACACCAAGGCTTCCCATCTCCAGGTTTCTTTTCTGTGAGAACGAGTTTAAGTCAGGTGAGTTTAGCTCACATATTCAAGTGAACCTAACCCTAACACAAGGACATGGGGGGGAAGGATACGGGGTTTCGCTGCCCCTAAAAGAGGCGAATGTTGGGCACACACATCACGACCAGGCCGTACCAGCCGCTTTGCGAAGCACACCCCAAAGGCTCGAGCGTTGAAGGCCTGGTCCTCGCTGGTGGGGGTCTGGGGCGTGACTGAACCCGGGAACACTGACCAGCGCTGAGGAGGGCTCAGGAAGCGGAGGTCGCTGGGGTGTGCCTCGGAAGCGTGCATCCTCCTGACCCTCTCCCTGCCTGTCCGCCGTGAGGGGAGCAGCGCGGCTCCAGCACACATTTGTGGCCACGATGTGTCTCTTCACTGTAAATCACCTAGAAACGACCGAGTGAGTTACGGCAGGCAGAGTACTCTGAAATTAGGAACCCAACTAGACCCCCCCTTTTTTTCTCTCTAAGTCATTGTCTCTGAGGTTTTGTCACAGCGATAAAACGTGACCCTCAGGGGAGCCATCCACAGACACAGAAAAGACCTCCAAGGGCATCAGAACGCAAAGATGGAAGGACCCTGGAGCCGCCATTCTTGGAGACATCTGGACATACTGCCTCATCAACCCTAAGCTGTACATTCAATCACTTTTTTGCTTTATTTGTTCTAAGACAGGGTCTTATTCTACAGTCAAGGTTAGCTTGGAACTCTCTTGTAGCTGGGCCTGTCAGCGAACTTGTGGCAATCCTCCTGCATCAACCCTCTGAGTGCTGGGATTAGTGGAGCTGGTGACCACACCTGGTTTCCTTTTGGCGCTTTTAAAGTCAGTGGCATCTTACTGTGCCAGCTAGCCGACCCCGTGGACCAGCTACCCTTGTTGTACCTGTGAATTCGGAGGCTGTGCTGGCTTCCTACGCCATCGGAGAGGAGGGAACCTCAATTGAGAATACGTCTCCCTAGCATCCAGCTGTAGGGCATTTTCTCAATTAGTGATCAAGAGGGGAGGCCCAGCCACGGTGGGTGACGCCATCCCTGGGCTGGTGCTCCTGGGTTCTATTAGAAAGCAAGCTGAGGGCTGGACATGCTGGAGCACGCTCTTAAGCCCAGGACTCTGGGGGCTGAGGTAGGCAGATCTCTGAGTTCAAGGCCAGCCTGGTCTACAGATCGAATTCCAGGGCAGCCAGGGCTACATGGAAAAACCCTGTTCCCACCCCGCACCCCCAAACAGTAAGCAGACTGAGCAAGCAGCAGCAGTCCCCATGGCGTCTGCATCAGCTCCTGCTCCAGGTTCCTGCCCTGTTACAGTTCCTGCCCTGATTCCTTTGATGATGAACAGCAGTGTGGAAGTGTGAGCTGAATAAACCCTTTCCTCCCAAGCTGCTTTTCGGTCATGGCGTCTTCTTGCAGCAATAGGAAGCTTAAGCGGGCAGCTCTTCTGGT
Organism: Meriones unguiculatus; assembly: GCF_030254825.1. Lineage (NCBI taxonomy): Eukaryota > Metazoa > Chordata > Mammalia > Rodentia > Muridae > Meriones > Meriones unguiculatus. The sequence continues at coordinate 2,298,611 of NC_083356.1, forward strand.
GTCACCAAGGACACTTACTAACCATGGTGCTTTAGTCCCAACCCAAAATCACCCTTGTGAATCAGGCCAGTGTTCCTGCCATGGGGAAACAGGTCTGTGGAAACTGTGAGGACCGTGGGCCAGTGCCAAGCAGGACCTGAGGTCTGCCGCCAGGCACAGGAATGACCTTGGGAACTGAGTCTGCATCTCCTGGTGGGGCAGCTTGTGTGTAGTTCCACAAGGGACCCTGATGGCCTGGAACCAGGCAGCTGAGACTATTAGGTTCCCCACCCTCAGAGAAGAACATGTTCGCTGTTTAACGCTGTTAACTCTGGGACTTGTTATTAGCGATGGACAAAATGCTGTAGAGTGACGCTTTTTTTTTGTTTGCTTTGGTTTTTCCAGACAGGATTTCTCTGTGTAGCCCAGGCTGGTCAGGACCTCGCTTGTAGACCAGGCTGCCCTTGAGCTCACAGAGATCCTCCTGCCTCTGCCTCCCGAGTGCTGGGATCACAGGTGTGTCCCCCTGTGCCCTGCTGAGGAAGCTTCTTCTTTGACTTAATTCTTCTGGTTTTTGGAGCTGAGGATGGAACTCAGAGCAGTATGTACCAAGTTCCTGTCTTGAATGTGACAGTTTAAAGAGAGCTTTCATTTTACCCACATCTTCCGAGTGACATATGAGCAGAAGTGAGCGATGCCAGAGATGTATTCGCAAGTTGGTGGCACAGGCCTGCGATCCCAGCTTTGTGGGAGGCTGAAGCAAGATCACAAGTTTCTCCCCGTGCTCAGTGAGCTCAGGTTCTGCACGCATAGTGAGACCCTGCCTCAGAGAGGAAAAAAAAAAAAAAAAAAAAAGACGGTGGTGGGGGTGGGGAGCCTGGAGAGATGGGCCAGTTATTATGAGGACCTGGGTTCAATCCCCAGCACCTACATGGTGCCCCACAGCTGTCTGCAATCCTAGCAAGGGATTAGACGCCCTCTCCTGGCCTGCCCAGGCACTTCACGGGTCCACAGACATAATTAGGAAAACACCTATAATACTGAAAAGAGTCTGAACAGACTCGGTGGGCAAAGGTGACTGCTGCCAAGTCTGAGGGCTCTCGATGGACTCCCGGGACTCACCGGACTCAGAATTTGCCCTCTGACCTCCTCACGCATGCTGTGGTATGAACATGCACCCACTCAACAGATAAACAAATAAATAAATGTTTAAAAGACAAACAGGAAACTTGTTCTTCACTGCACTTACGGGTGGGGCTGGAGGGGCTGGGGACAGAGCCGCTGGCAAGGCCCTGGATTCCGAGTCCGGCCTTGGGGGAGGGGAAGGGGCTGCATTTGTTTTTAGATCTTTTCAGTAAGCGGGTATGGAATTTCAGTCAGGTTAATTGGCTTTTCTTCCCACTGGACACAGTCACGCTCTTTAACGACAGTGGCATTGAGGGGGCTTGGCTGGGACTTACTTGCTGAAGAGGGTTTTAAGCCGGTGCCCTATAGGGACTGGGTGGTGGTGGGGGCAGGGCAGCCGGGAAAGGAGGGTAGGAATGTGTGACGTGTCACTTAAGTGTGTGCTGGCAAGCAGCTCAAAAGTATTAGAGGCCCACGTTGACCACTGTCCAAATCTCTCTCTGTGTGTCACTGTCTCTGTGTCACTGTCTCTGTGTCTCTGTCTCTCTATGTCTCTGTCTGTGTGTGTGGGGGGGGAGCACATCCTGGCCTTGGGCTTGGGGGTGCTCCCTTGCTAGGCAAGAGGCCCTGTCAGTAGGCTGGCATCTCCAGCCCTTGGAAGAGCTTTGGAAACACACACACACACACACACACACCCGGCCATGGCCAGCCTGAGCCACCCGGTCACTCTGGCAGGACTGGGCCGAGTGTGTGCATTCCCAGCCTCCCGGACACGGACTACCAGGGTTTGCTCATCAAGATTTGGTTTCCGGGCCAGTGGGAGGGTTAGGCAGGTAACCGTGCTTGCTGCCAAGCACGACTGAGCTCTGGTGCCGGAAGGGTCTTCTGGCACGCTTCCGTGACACCTGGGCGCACGCACACGCATCCATCAGAGAGGCTCTTAAAGCTGTGGAAAGGATTCTGCTGACAACACTGTGTTTCTGAGAAAATGTCCAAACAGCAAAGGGAGGCTGTTCATGCTCTCGGGTGCTGGACTTGTGCATCGTGGCGTCATCAATGGCCGTCCAGCACGAGCGCATTACGTACATGAAAAGGCGTTCAAAGTATTTGTCACTGAGAAAAGCAGTCTCCCTAAGCGTGTGTGCGCACAGGTGTGCCTACACACACACACACACACACACACACACACACACACACGCACGCGCGCTCGGCAGCTATTAAAACGTTACCGTTGTTCACCTTCCGGGATGGAATTAAAGGTGTTTGAGTTTTTTCGTGTGCATTAATATCTTCTGATTTTTATGAGATTTTTAAAAATTACTTGCACAACCAAATTGTGTGTGTGTAGGGGGGTGCATCCTGGCTGTGGGCTGCTCTGGCTGGCCAGTGTCCCTCTCAGGTACTTTCCCAACGTGGCGCCTGCTCCTCAGGGCACAGCGCAGCCGCCTGTGAAAAGCTACACGAGGGCACTTACACGCATGCACTTCCTTGGCCGTGCAAACACGAGGGTGTGAACTTAGGTTCCCAGAACCCAGATAAACAGCTGGGCATGGTGGCAGGCACATGCGTGTAAGCAGAGACAGGGAAATCCGTGAGCGTGCAGGCCAGCCTGGCAGTGATCGCTGACTTCAGTGCGTGAGTGACTCTCAGAATGTGAGGTGGACACGGGTATGAGGACACACTTTTAATCCCAGCGCTGGGGAGGCCATGTAGGTAGACTCTGAGTTCCAGGCCAGCCTAGTCTACACAGTGGGCTCTAGGCTAGCGGGGGCTACACGGTGAGACCCAAAACCATCAAACAAACAATGAAACAGTGGAGAAAGACTGAAAACGACCCTTGACATTGGCCTCCAATCTTCATGTGCACACACACACAGGTACCGCACACACTGGGCCTGGTGACATTCACCCGTGACTCCAGCACCCGGGAGGCTGAGGCAGGCTAATTTCCTGGGTCGGAGGAGGCCAGCCTGGACTGCAGAGTGCGCTCCAGGCCGACCTGAGCTCAACAGAGCCCCAGAGTTCTGAGCCTCGGGGCGGGGCGGGGCGAGGGCGGCTCAGCACTTTCCAACTTGCTTCAACACAAGCCCCCTTCCCAGGGGAGGGGCCTGCATCCTTCCCTGCACCCTCGCCCTGCTTGCCTCAGGCTGGCCTCTGCAGTGCCCCCTTAGAGCCACACACAAGCCTCTCTGGCTTCTTGTGCTGCCTGCTCCCTGTCCCTCACCCTTGCTCACCCCCCACTGCGCCTGCCCCGCCCCCAGCTTCTCTGGAGGTGCTGGGGTCTTCTCCGTCTCTAGTCTCAGAACAGAGCACACTGGAGTGTCACAGAGCTCACTCTGGGGTCGGTAGGTGCTGTCTAGCGGAATCTGGACTCTTTCAAGGCCCATCCTGGTGGGTCCACTCTGTTGTTTATGTCCCCAGCGCTCCTTCGGCTCGATGATGCTCAGGCTGGCCTCTGAGCTTGCAGTGATCTTCCCACCTCTGGAGGCGCTGGGGTCACACAAACACACACACACACCACCACCACCACGACCACCAGGTGTGGACCCGGCTAGAGCTGGTCCAGCAGCTGGGCCCAGGGAGCACCCCGCTTGGGTAGGCCACCTCTGGGGCATTGCTGAGCCCCTCCCCTCTGAGGCGGAGGCGGGCAGAGGGCTGAGGAGGAGGCTTAAGTACAACCAGATGCACTTTCCCATCAGGCCCAGCCCCAGAGGGCAGAGCAGGGCCAGGGACTGGCTAGCAAACTGGTTTTCTAACTCCCCACCCTGTCCTGGCTTTGTATACTTTGTAAAGGAGGAGAGACTGCCTGTGGGTCTCCAGGGGCTGCTGTGCTAAGAGAGTGGGGCTGCAGGGTGGATGGGGTGTGGGGTGTGGGGGTTTGTAGGGGTGTGGTGGGGGTCTGGAGGTATGTGGAAAGTGTGGGGTGTGGTAGGGGTGAGGGTATGGGGGAGTGCAGGGGTGGGGGTGAGGGGTGGGAGTGAGGGGTGGGAGAGATGGGTGAGGTTGTGGAGGTGAGGGGTGGAGGTGAAGGGTGAGGGATGGGGTAAGGGATGGGGTGAGGGATGAGCAGTGGGGTGAGGGGTAAGGGTATGAGGTGAGGGTTGGGGGAGAGGTGGGATGAGGGGTGGGGGTGAGGGCGGGTGTGAGGGGTGGGATAGGGGGTGTGTGTGAGGGGTGGTGGTGAGGGGTGGGGTAGGGAGTGGGGCACTCTGTGAAGCAGAGATCTGACTTGGTCTCAGGAACCTGCTGGGGACCATCGCTAGAGGAGGGTGGGTTTGGAGTTACCTACTCTGCAGGGTTTTACAAGGTCAACTGAGTTGGGCTCTGAAGGTTGGATAGGAGTAGGAAAATGAGATTGTAGGCTCAGAGGTTTGGCCGTGCTCAAAAGCTCGGGTGTTACTGAGTTCTGTGGGACGGTCAGTTCAGGTGCAAAAACTGTGCTGTGGGATGGGGCAGGGGGTAGCAGCAGCAGGATCTGCAGTGAGCTGAGGATTTGGGGTGTGCTCGGGTCTCCCTGAGTTAGGCGTGTGGAGGTGCAAGTTTTCAGGGGCCTGACCCAGTTATCTGAGAGTGTGCATTTTCTAATTCCTGCAGAGCTTTCCAGAGACCCTGGCTGGCTGTGGAGAGCTGGCCCAGGCCCAGCCCGAAGCAGGGGAGGGAGTGTTGGTGAAAGTTTAAAAACAGCAGCGGGGTGGGGTGTGGCTGGGTGGGCCTTGGTGACTGGGGAGACTTTGGCAACTGGGCCTTGAAGGCCAAACCCCGAATCTCAAAAGGCCGGCCTTCCATCTGTACACAGGGCAGCCGGAGCCCAACCAGGGACGAGTCCGGCAGCAGCTGGGTGGGGTGCAGTGTCCTCTGGGCACACTCCCTGTCCCCAAGGCCAGGACAGGCTTCCTTCCTTCCTTGCCCATGGTGACTCCTGAGGGGCCGACAGGAGACCACGGAGAAAGAGATCCCGCCCTTTCCTCTTCCTCTCTTCCTTCTCTTTCTGCCCACCCCCTCAGCCTTCCCCGGGGCCCTTCTCTTTCCTACCTCACCCAGCCTGCTCCTGCCTCCTCTGGCTCCTGCCTCCCCTAGCCCTCCTCCCTCTAAGCCCTTTCACTGCATGGGAGACAGTCTGCATGGCTTTGGGAAGCACCCAAGTGGGCACTTACACGCCCTGCTCCAGGGGGGATCGGCAGTGGGCGCTCCGTCGGGGGAGGAACAGGAGCCAAGCGGCCGCAAGGGGGTGGCAGGCCTGGAAGAGCTAGGCATTAGCTATCATCACCACGATTATCCAATCCATTGTGGGCACTTGACCTGCCCCAGGAGCCTCCCAGTGGCCTCAGCAGGGGGCTTTCAGGGCACGGTTCCCCTGCTTGAGGGCAGACAGGAGAGGGGTCAAGCAGCAGCCCTTAGAGATTAGCCCCCCAGAAAGGCCAAGAATAGAGATATGATGAAAGGCCATTTGCCACGACTGAGTGTGTGTCAGCTTTGGCGTGATGTATTATCAGGACTTTAATGAGCTCAGGGAAGGCAAGTGGTACTTCATTGCCTGGGCACTGGGCAGGATGGAGGTGAAGGAGGCAAGCGTCCAGGCCACCCCACCTGCTAACTGAAGCCCTACTGTGACCCGTAGCCACCTGAGGCTCGGAACCACGTGGCCCTGCCAAGTTAGGGGCCTCACCGGTGGAGCCTGCACGGAGGCTTCCGCAGCATGCCGAGTGGCCCCCTAAGGCTCGAGCAAACTTTGTCTCTAGGCCGATGTTAACAGTCCTTCAAGCCTCTGAGGGAACCTGAGGCAGCCTGGTCCCAGAGACACTCATCAGCAAGGCCAGCCGGGCTTGGCGTCCTGGCACAATTTCAGACTCGGCTCCTGTGGACACTGGCCTCTTAAATCCTGCCTCCTGCCTTCAAGGGGGCTTGCAAGGACTGGGGCCCCGAGAATGGGTGTGCAGGGGTTCTGCGTCAGGCCTTTTTGAGCTCTCCCGAAAAAGTCACTTCTCTCTGGCCGCAGAGGTCCCAACAGTAAGGAAAGTTCCTGCTTTTGTCACATCTCCTGCCCCGCTAAGGTGGGGTCTGAGTGTGTGCACCCTCCTTTGTGGTTACGACGCTGGCGACCTGGCCCAACACTCCCGAGGCTTGGCACATCCCTGATTTGTGTCAGGGTGTGTGGGTGGAGGTATGGGGTACGAGCCGGAAGACGGGATGTAAACAGGAAGATTCTGTGGCCGGAAAGGTCCCTGGTTTCGATGAACTTCAGAATTTTATTAGATGTTGGTCTTATGTCCATATTTAGGCTGTGGGGGCGGGGAGACATAGTCACTCGTGAAGGATTGGACAGTCTTGAGAGTTCTGCCAGACTCAGAGGCCAGAGGCCTGTTCTGCGGGTTGAGGAAGCCCCTCCAGCGTGAGTCCTGTCCACCCGGAAGGAAAGGAAGCCTCAGGAGTGGGTCACAGATCCTCTGGACGCGGTGGGCTCCTCCAGAACCTCCCCCATAACCTCCGCGCCGGGCCTCGGCCTCCTAGGCGGAGGGAGTCTGGGCCTTTATCACCACCGAGGCCCTGACACCCCTGCCTAAAGCTGGCGTCGGCGCTCGCCACAGTGCAGCTGCCCAGCGCAGTCCCCAGTGCAGCCAGTAAACCCGCGGGGTGTGTGGGGCTCCGCGCGGGCGGCCGGGGTCCTCCTCGGGGAGGCTCTCCCGCGTGTCCAGGGCCGGTCCTCGCCTCCCACACGCCCCACGTGTCCTGCGGCACCCGTGCAGGCTCTGGCCTGGCCATCCGTCTACCCCGGGCACCCTGCACGCGGCAGGTGTCCGGCGCTCCCAGGGCAGGGGCGCAGGCGAGAGTCCACAGGCGTCCTAAAGGGGGTGGCCTCGGCGGCCAGCGGACGGGGCGGGTCCGGCCAGCCGCCTTCCCCTTTGCCCTTCGACCCAGGAAGCGGCTCGCAGCCAGCGGCCACTCAGGGCAGCCCGGAGCTGGACGCTGGCCTCCGCGCCCGCCCGGCCTCCCCGGTCTCCCCGCCTCCAGGCCCGACCTCCGCCCCCGGCGCAACTTCCCGCTCCGACGGCGGGGGAGCGGGCGGGCGAGCGGCCTGAGAGCGGCGCAGGGACACTCTCGCGCGGAGGGTCGCTCGCTCCTTTCTCCCCCGGGTGGCTAATTTATTTTCGAGCCCGGGGGGGGGGGGGGGAGGGGCGGGGCGGGCGAGGGCGGGGCGCCGGGAGGGGCGGGGCGCGGGCCCGGAGGGAGGGCGCTGGGGGCGGGCGAGGGGAGGCGGGGTGGGGGTCCTGCCTGCGGGGGGGGGGAGAGCCTGGGCCGCCCCTCGTCCGGCCACCCCCACTGCCCAGTCCCGCTCCCGGCCGCGGCGGCCGCAGCAGCCGCAGCAGCAGCAGCGGCCGCAGGATGCTGAGCGCCGCTGCCCCCCAGCCCTGGCCCGTCGCCCCCGGCCCGCGCTCCCGCCCCGGCCCCTGGGCCGGACGCCCCCCCAGGCCGCGCACACTCACCTAGGACCCGGCCGGGATGCCGAGGTAGGCGTCGCGGGCCCGGGCGCGGGCTGGCCGGGCTGGGGGGCAGCGGGTGGCCACTGCGCGGTCCGACGTCCCAAGCTTTGTCCGCGGGCGCGGAACCGTGCAAGGCCCGGGAGGGCGGGCGGGGGCCGGAGGGCAGGGCCGGGAGAGGGCCGAGCGGGCGCGTGGGGGCCCGGGGTCACGTCGCGGGAGGAAGGGGGCGGTCGCCGCGCGGCCGCCGACGGGCAGCCGCCTCACCGCCGGGACTGGGGCCCGGGAGGCGATGTTAGCGTGCGGCGGGCTCCGGGGAGAGAGGGAGCCGGGATGTGCGGGTTCGGGTCCCCCCAGGATCCAGCGGCCGGAGCCCGCAGGCCCCTCCCACTCCGTCGGGTCTTTGTCCAGCGGCCTCCGGGTGTGCGGGAGGGGGTGGGGGCAGGGTGACCGGCCTGGAGGTCCCCCGGCATCGTGACGGGGCAGTGACAGGAGGCCGAGGCCATCGCGGTCCCCGCGCCCCCAGCGCGCACGCCCCTGGCTGCTCCTCGGCCCGGGACAGCGCTTCCAGCCCGCAGTCCGGGCTCCGCGCGAAGCTGCGCCCACTTTCCCCCGTGGGCCGCCGCTGACTGGAGCCCCCGGAGTTCCCAGCTCTAGCGAGAGCCCCTTAAACTTCCCCGCTCCGGGAGCCCGCCTCCGGCCTCTGCACCGTGGCGAAGGGTCCCCGTGGACTGTCGGGCACAGGGGAGCCCGGTGCTGTCGGCCTCCGCCGGGACCCTCCGCTCCAGTGGCTCCCGCTGGAGGGCCGCGGGGCGCCCAGCCGGGGAGAGCCAGAGCGCCCGCGTCCTGCGCCCCGAGGCGGCCCGGAGTGCAGGGGTGGGTGGGCTGTTAAAGGGACGGTCACTAAATCAGGATTAGGCCGTGGGGCTGTCAGGCTGCCGGGCCTGTCTCCATGGAGACCTAATTTGGAGGAGAATAGAGGACGGAAGAATGTTTGTGTTGTCGGTAAGGGCCGCGGAGGCGGAGCGGGTCCTGCTCTCAGCCGCGGATTTCGGAACGGGGGCCTGTCCCCCTCCCACTTCGGTGTCCACTCTGGGGGCCTCTCGGCTCCCGGGGTTTGAGCCCTTCCCCGGAACACCCGGAGTCTGGAGACGCTGTGGTCCAGAGACCTCGCCCGCGTGGGGAATTTCGGACCCTCCCAGGGTCCCTTCCAGATCCCCTAGGCCGGGTGCGAACGCCCTTCTCTGCTGGGCTTTAACTCTCCCACCCCCAGGGGCAGCCGTAACGGGCAGCAAGGGGGTGCGGAGCTGCAGTGCCCCAGGATCCCAGAGCGGAGCGGGCAGGGGGCGGGGCGGGGCTTTCTCCAGTCGCCCGAAGAAAGGGGAGGAGCTTGCGTGGACGGCCCGGGAGGGCTGTGTGACAGGCCTCGTAAATCCCCCTTACCCGTATTTAACACCATCTCATTTATTTCCACTTGATTCCATTGGTGTGCGCAGCGGCCAGAAGCGACCCCCACGCCCTCGCTGTCTCCTGAGGGGAAGCCCTTTTGGGCCAGCGGGAATTCAGTTGTAGAGCAGGATCAGCCCTGCTCCTGGAAGGCCTCCTTAGGAGGAGGAGGGGGCTGGGTGACACAGGGATCCGGTGGGCCTCCAAGGCCCTGCTTATTCTTGGCTCTGGGGAAGACGGTGGCCAGATTGAGGGTCCTCTGGTTCGACAGCTCCAGCTCGCAGCCGGATCGAGGCAGGGAAAAGGCAGGCAGCAGGGAGGTACCGAGCACAGCGTGGTGTTCCCTAGCCCGTTCCTGCCTCCCTCCCGGTCATCCATGGCCACAGCGTTTTATGGATCAAGAGTCCCTCCCCCCCGCCTGGCTGCAGCTTTATTGCTGAGTCTCAGGCTCTCCACGCAATTTCACGCCTCTCTGCCTTTGCCCCTGCTGTTCCTTCAGCCAAATGCCTTCTCCATTGTCCCGGTCTGGCCACAACCTCCTCATTCTTCAGGCCCAGCCAGGATGCGCCCCCCCCCCCCCCATGTAGCCTCGCCAGCGTCCCCAGCTCTTGTCACTTGTCCCAGCCTCCTCTGTCTCCCAGCCAGCCCTGCACCTGTACCTCTCTTCCATGGTGGCTGGGTCCAAACCAGGCTTTGCCTCCACTTGCGGCCCCTGCCCCACAGTGTACTTTGTTCCGTTTGGGACCCATAAATACTGGCTGGGTGAGGAAAAGGAGTTTTGCGAGGACTTTAACAGGATGGTCTGCAAGGCCCAAGAGCTCTGCCCTCCTGAGTGGCTCAGCTCCTCCTTTCTTCCTCCCCTTCTCCCCTCCTCCTTGATGATTCTCTCCACCCCCCAAGTCCAGGGAGGACTTTGCCCCTCTCCTTCCCCACAGACCAGCATTCTTTCACTGCCATTATCCTGTTAAACAGAGAGGCCAGTCAGGACCCATATGGATCACATTAACAATTGCTTATTATCTGGCCGGACGCCCCCACTCCCCACCCATAGTTCCTACTGCAGGAGCCCAGGGTCCTGAGGAGGCCTGCCTCCCCTCCCCCCCGCCACTGGTCATGGAGGAGGTCAGGGGACAGGTTGGTTGGTTGCCCTCTCCTTCCCTGACCCCTCTAGCAGAATTCTGCCTCTTCTTGCCTTGGCACTTAATGACTTCGTCACCTTATTTAATGAGAACCAGGCTGGAGGCAGGAGCCTGGCTCAGGAAGGTCCCAGGGCTGCGCCCTGGAAGGTGGCCAAGGCCTGTCGCACCTTCTTCGGTCTGTTGCCTTGAGAGCTCTTGCCAGCAGTGGGCAGAAGTCGGGGCAAGGGTGAGCCATACTCACCTGAACTCTTAGTCCTGGTTGACCTTGCTGTGTTCCGGGAGCTAGAGGTTAATGAGGGACACCAGGGCAGAGAGTCTTCAAAGCTGTGAGACACTGAATTCCAAGGCTTCCCTGCAGAGAATTAAGAACTAGAGCCATAGTAAAACTGGAAGGGAGGGCCAGGCGCGGTGACACACACCTGTAATCTCAACATCCAGGAGGCAGAGGCGGGAGGGAGGATCTCTGGGAGTTCAAGGCCAGCCTGGTCTACAGAGCAAGTCCAGGACAGCCAAGGCTACACAGAGGAACCCTGTCTCGAATTAAAAGAACAAAACAAAATTGGACTTGAGGGCTAACACCTGTAATCCCAGAACTAAGGAGGCTGAGACACAATTACCATGAGTTCAAAGCTAGCCTAGGTTACACAGTGAATTGCAGGGCCACAGAGTGTATCCTATCTCAAGACCAACCACTACCACCAACAAAAAAGGGCCAGGATGTAGCTCAGCGGTGTATATGGGGCCCCTGCGCCCAGAGAAGAGAAATCTCATGGTGTTTCCTGGAGTTGAAGAGGAGTTAGCCTAAGCTGCAGAGGGAGTGACTGGGGCTTGTTTTTAATACGCACAAAGGAAGAATCTAGCTTGACACGGTCAGGCCTTTGAGGCGACCTCCTCCGGGGCTCTCTGGGCTGCAGGTTAGCTCAGCAGCGGAGTGTTTGGCTAGAATGTGCACCGTCCTGGGTTGGATTCTGTCTGTTTGTCTGTTTTTAAAGGCAGAGTTTCTCTGTGTAGCCCTGGCTGTCTTGGAACATGCTCTGTAGACCAGGCTGGCCACAAACTCAGAGGTCTGCCTGCCTCTGCCTCCAGAGTGCTGGGATTAAAGGCATGTGCCAGGACTGCTGGACTCTGGGTTGGATTCTGGGCTGCTAGGGGCTAAAACAGCCTTAGCAAATGGTGGGTCTCTAACTTGACCTCCAGGGCCGGGGGAGGCTAAGGAAAGTTCCCCAGAAAAGCGTGCTGTCATTAGCTGACACCACCATGCCCTGTACTCCCTTTGGAGGGCTTTTGGGCCCCTGAAGCCAATAGAGAATATGTCCAAAAGCCCTCTCCTGGTCCAGCCGCTGGTTCTGAGGCCAGCCAGGGCCTCCCGACCTCACGGCAAGGGACTGCATAAGCCACAGGTCGGGCAGAGGCAGGGGCTGGGAAGCTTTCGGGTGGGAGGGTTCACGCTGCCCAGGTCAAGGTTGGGCCGCTCCCCCATTGTTGATTACGCGGCTTGGAAAGAGGCCGATCTGAGATATTTATTGCTCGAGGGTCCACTTGTCTCCAGGAACAAGGAGCAGAGAGAATGGTCGCTCTTCCCAGAGCACCTCCGGGGAGCAGGGCAACCCTGTGCGCTCCTCAGGACTTCCTGAACGCTCAGTTCCCATTGGGAGGGGCTGAGGGAGGTGTCTGTGCCTGAGCATCGCGGTGAGGAGTGGGTGAGCTGGAACCTGGACGGCTCTGGTCTAGAATGACCCTGTCTGTGAGGGCAGCCGCTCACTGTTCTGCTGGCTCTGGTCTAGAATGATCCTGTCTGTGAGGGCAGCCGCTCACTGTTCCGCTGGCTCTGGTCTAGAATGACCCTGTCTGTGAGGGCAGCTGCTGTTCCGCTGGCTCTGGTCTAGAATGACCCTGTCTGTGAGGGCAGCCGCTCACTGTTCCGCTGGCTCGGCACAGCAAGAAAACACTGCCGTGCCGCACTTGCTGCCTTTCAGTTCCCAACTGTGGACAGCTTCAGGATCCGCCTGAGGTGGGCAGGAGTTCCCAGTGAAAGCTGAGCTCAGACCCGTACTAGCCATTTCCTTAGTTTATTTATCACAGTATTGTCGAGCTCGGGGCCTTGCACATGGTAGGCGGGCACTCCATCCCTGAGCTCTGTCCCCACTCCCACCCCTAGTTTATATTCCGTAGTCCTGGACCCCACTCTGAGGACAGGCTTGGGCTGTCGTGACCCTGCCCAAATCACCGGTAACCCAGGGAAAGCGGCTTCTTCGTTGTAGCCTCAGTGCCTTTATTTGCAAGATGGGGATGAGTGCCATGTACCCAGTGGTGAGGTGGGTCCTGGTTTCCGTTTGTGTCTTGTCTCTGTGCTCCATGCCCACCTTTAGGGCCCTACTCAGTGGCTCAGAACCCAGGCGCTTCCAAGACCCACCTCCCAGGGCAGGAGGAAGAAGATGCATGAGGGAAGGTTCTTCCCTCCCAGGCAGCGTCAGGAGAGCCGGCATGGCTGCCTGCGGGAACTGGGGGACAGAGGCCTGCCTTCCTGTCTCCTTCAGTACCTGGCACACTTAGGCCAGTGGCAAGATTAGTCAAGGAAGGAAGTACCTTTCACTGTTGGACTCCTGGGAGGCCCAGCACTGAGGCCTCCTGGACGTGCCTCAGCCATGCTCCCGAGAGCGCCAGCCATGCCCCCTGCAGGTTCTCCCACACCAACTGGGCTTTGATGCCTGGAGTCAGAGTCAGTCTCTCTCAGAGACCTTTCTGCGTTTATCATTGACTGATTTTAGGTCTGTGTCTCTGCGCGTCTGTGCACAACTTGGAGAAGTTGGTTCTCGTGGTTCCGGGGTTGAACTCGGGATTGTCAGGCATGGCAGCAAGCACCCTTGCTCCCTGACCCAGCTCACTGACCCCCGGAGGCTCTCTTAAGTCTCAGCCTCACACTGGGAGGTGGGTTGGGGCGCCAGCGCTGTGTTGCCCGCCACAGGCCTCTAACGCGAATGGTGGCTGCTAAGCCTTGGCCGTCACGCTCAAGGTAGCCGTCCAGCCAGCCAGCACCCTCCCCCTTTAATGTCACCTTCAAGGGACTTACATGATGCTGGGACCAGCAAAGAGGCGAGAGGACAGGCTTTGGCCCCAACATTTCCTGAGTAGAAGGGCGTGGCCTCAGAACTGTGCTGGGTGGTTTGGGGGGAGGAATCCTGGGAAGGGGCCTGTCCTTGGGAGTCTGTGTCAGTGGGAATCAGCAGGCTACTGGGACAAGGGTCACCCTTAGGTGTGTCTTCCTGAAGCTCAGGGTTCTTTTTGACCCTTGGATGCTTGGGAGTCTGGGGAGGTGTTTGTTCCCTGAGGTCATGGGGGGGGTAGTGGTTACTCTTACACCCCTACCCCTGCGTTCTATGGCTCCGTCCTCACCCAGTCTGCAGGTTGATGTCAGCTGGGGACAGATGAGCTGCTCTCTAGGGACTGTGACCACCAGGAGAAATTGCCTCTTCCGCCTTGCTCCTCGGAGATACGACAGTTCATAGATGGCTTCGCTTCTCAGAATTACCCGAAACTAGGTAATTACCGTGAGTGGAAGTTCGCTTCGACCGTCTTACGGTGCCTGGAGCTAACTGGAGCACTGACTAGCCCTGAGTGTCCGGCAGTTCTCCTGCCTTAGTTTCCCAGGTGACAGGCAGGCCACCACACCCAGCTTCAGTGTGAGTTTTAGCAAGGGGCCTCAGACACGCAGCATCCGGCTTGCTGTAGAAGAGCTTCCTTCCCAGGCAGAGCATGACCCGTGGGGTTGCCACTCTTTGTCCTCCTGTGGTATCCTTGTCAGGCCTGAGTTTTGGATCCTCGGCCCCTCACTGAGAAAGATGGATCTGTGTCTGTGGGTCACTGGGGGTGAGGGAGCCTGGGTGCTCAGCCTGGGACCTACTGAGCGTCCCACAGGCACACGTGTGGGAGCGGCAGGAGAGGGTCCCACAGGAGGGAGGGCCTCCTCAAAAAGAAAGTGTTGGATGGCCAGCAGCCCTGCTGGTGGGGGCATATCTCTGGTTCCCTTAGGTTTGCCCTCCGTGAAGCCAAAAACTGTTGGAAGAATTCCTGCTGTTTTAAAGGAGTGGGGATTGGTGGTAGCTTTCCCTGGGTGTGATGGTGACTTTAACGACTGTCTGGAGTTCACACTGAGGCCAGAGCTGCTCAGACCTGGGCTCAGGAACAGCTGGGATCATCCTTGATGCTAAGGATGGGAAGAGGTTCTAAGGAGGCTTACAAATGGTGAGGGAGGCCAGTTAGGTTGGAGGGACCAAGGGCTATCCCCATCGTTTTAGCTATTAAATCAAATGCCTCCTTTGGCCCCCTATTCTGGTGCCTGAGACAAGGAAAGTATGCCTCACTTTCCTTATCTGTCACGTAGGAATGCCGCTCCTGGGTTCTTGCAAAGATTAAATATTGGGCACGTGGGAAGTGGGTCGTGTGTTCAGAACCCCAGAGCAAGCAGAGAGGCACCGTGGCTACTCAGTCTTTGCTTAGCATCCTCCGCCACTTTCTCTTGCTCTTTGTGTCCCTGAGTCCCTGCAGCCGTGGGAGCCTTCCCTGGAGGACAGCTCTTCCCACTGCACACCCAGGTGGACCGGCCAGGCTGCATAGCTGAGTGACTCAGCTCAGCACCCCAGGGCTGGGGAGGGCTGCCCGCCTGAGGATTTGGAGGTGGGCTGCCTGGGCCTGTTTCCTCACCTTTGGTCAGGCAGGTGAGGGTGTGTCTCTCATCCCCCAGTGTACACAGGAATGGGGGCACATCTGGGGCCAGGGAGAAGGATCCACCAGCCTTTAAGCCCTTTGGAGGCCTCCCCCACCAACTCAAGGCAACTGTCATAGGTCTGGCTGAGTGGAGGGCGCAGCATGAGGTCTTGGAGGACCTCTGAGAAGGCCATGGGTAGGGCAGTTTTCCGATGCAGCTCTTTTCCTTTGTAGACAAAAACAGTTTTATTTAGGCAGTGAAAAGTATTTTTGAGAATAGATCTGGAACTTCCCAGCTGCAAAAAGGGCCTGTGGCTTGGATCTTATCAGCTCTGACAGTTCCTTGTCTCCTGCTCATCCAGCGCCAAGGCCTGAAGGAAGGAGCACCTTACATGCAGACCCACAAAAAGACAGAGGGCTGGAGAGTAGTGACCCCAGCTCAGCAGAACAGTTTCCTTCCTTTGCGCCTGTGTCTTCCCCACAGGTACTGAGTCCCCAGCGGCCTGGTGCAGGCCTGTACTGCTCTGTCTGTGGGACGGGAGAGGAGCTGAACCCCAAAGGGCAGCTGATTTGAGGTGGGACAGACAGGGTTCTAGTCCATGAGTACAATGAAAAAACAAAATCTCCTTCTGAAAAGTAATTACAGGTACCGGCGGTGTGGTTCCTTGCCAGTTGTGTGTGTGTTGGAATGCGTTTGCTGGGCAGTTGTTTGAACCTGAGGATGTAGAACCTGACGCTCCAGAAGGCCTCTGTACTTCAACAGGACTTACTAATACAAAGCAGTGCGGCCCAGCCCCTTGCCCTAAGGCCCTGGCGCCCCTCACACATACCGTTTGTATCTGGGGAGGGGGGAGGGTAAGGGGTGGCTGTGGGGGAGAGCATGAGGGTGCTTGGCCAGACAGCTTGCTCTGGCAAGGTTCACACAAGGGTGTTGAACAGGAGCAACAGCAGCTGTCAGGAAGCCTCTAAACGGTGGGACAGTGGAGCAGGGAGCCGGGGATGGCTTCGGAGTGGGATGACAGCGTGGGGGCTCCCAGTGCAGACCCTGGGAAGGTGTCTGGGCACAGGGCCTGGACAGAGAAGCCTGGCGAGATGGGCACAGGTGGCTCGGGAGATGGACTGCCGTGTCTGGGAGGTGAGGATGACAAGTCCAAGGCTGGTCAGAAGGGGCCGACTTCCCATCCACATAGGGGAGCAGAGGCGGAGGGTCCAGGGCGGGGCCAGCTGTGGGGGGCAGGGTCAGAGGATGCCAGTGGGACCAGGGGAGCTGTGATATGGGCTGTGGCTCCCGGGTGGTCAGTCTTAGGTGGACAGATGGACTGAGGAGGGACAGGGTGGAGTGTTTCCCGGGCCACGAGGAATCCCAGGTCGCTGGACACCCTGGGGAACCCTGCAGACTCCCGCCTGGGTTCTTGGCTCCTCAGGTCCCAGGGAGAGTGAAAGGTGGAGGCCAGGTGGGTTAGATCTGGTGGGCGGACCCCCAGGAGGGACCTGAAACACAAGCAAGCCATCTTGCCTGGACAGTTGCACAGGGACAGCAGGGACATTATGCCGGCCCTGGGGTTCATCATGGACAGAGGAGAGGCTGGTGGAAGGTGTTCCAGGACACAGGTTGGAGGGGCCAGGGGCTGGCTGGGATAGCCTGGGGTGCTGGCTCTGTGTTCTCCGGGACGGCCAGGTCCACAGACAGCGAGAGCTTCAGGCTGTGCTCTCCGGGGATGGCAGACAGCTCTGAAGTGGCTTTTCTGAGTGGCCCTTCAGACCTGCTGGGTTTTGTTCTTCCTGGCTTGGGCAGCACTTCTTTTCTGGGGCTCCCCCAGCCCTTGGAGGAGCTGGTTTGAACCTGCCCCTGCCGGGCCTGCTGCTTGCTCAGCCCCAGCTCCCACCAGCAGCCTTCGAAAGCCCTTGGGGCCACGGTGGCGCTCTGCTCCGGCTGCCAGTTCCCGTTGGAGTAGAGATCAGAGGCGCAGACAGTTGCGGCCATTCACTCTGCAACAGTGTAGCCATGGGAAGGAAAGGGCGGTGGCCCCTCCCCCCAGCCGACCTCCTGGCTTGCCTGAATGGCCTTAGAGGATCCTAACCCTGGTCACTGTTTCATGTCTGCCTCCCTCAGGTCCGTGGTGGGTCTAAACTGTCCTGGGTGGGGATGCGGAGGGCGGCAGGTGACAGCGAGGAGGGGAAGAGGCAAGGAGGTGTCCCGCTGTAGGAGGGCGGATTCCACCTTCCCCCTCCTGTGGTGGCTCTGTGCAATGACCTCTGCTGGCGCCATGTGTCCTTGGGTTTGAGGGTGGGGTGGGGGCACAGTGGGCTACACTCGGTCCCTCTCTGCGGCTTCCTGAGGGCCCAGGAGTCGCTCTGTTTCTGACTGACGGCAGCTGCAGCTCCAGGACAGCGTGGTCAGGGCAGGCTGTGCTGCCCTCTGCTCTTCCTGGCCCTGGGACTCTTCTTTTCCAGGGAACACATTTGGCCATTCCTGTCCATCTCCAGCAGGCGAGAGGTACAGAGGTCCCTGTGCAAGAGGCCTGCTCTGGTGAGCCCCCTCTGAGGTCCGCGGCCAATCGCGGGAAGTCTGACATGGCAGTGTTGCCTAACAGAGTAGTGCTGGTTAGCCAGAACCATGCATGAGATAATTGGTGCTTTCTTTAGGGGAGACAGGGGTACTAAGTGCTCTGGTTCTCTCTCCTTGGCATCCCTGTCTCCACAGGGAGACAGTTTAGCCCTGGCAGCCCCGTGTTTCTGGCTAGTCCCCTGTCCTGGGGGCGAGATGGGGTGGTGGAAGGACAGGGCTTAGGCCGCTCTGCAGTGACAGCACTGGGGGTGGCTGTGGGGTCACTGGGTGAGCAGCTGGGAGCGGGGAGCAAGAGAGAGAGCTCCTGAGCTGGAACCGTGATGAAGTCAGGCCTGGCAGCACCAGAGGAAAGAGCTTTGGGTTGCCGTTGTACACAAAGGTTGCTGGGGCCTGGCTGAGGTACCCCAAACGCAGCCAGGTCACGGGAGGCACTGGCAGGCCCCCTCGGGGCTGAGCTGTGTTGGCTCAGTGTTGGCAGCCTTGAGTCCTGTGTCCTGTGTCCAGCTTCAGGCTGCTCCTCATCGGCTCTGAGAGTTGTGGGGAGGGGCCCTGGGAGTCACCATGGCCTCCTGGGGTTGTACACAGGCTGTTTGATCAGTGAGTGTGTAAATTGGGATTTTATGGATTGCTTATTCACTGCTGGAGCTGAGGCCCCCAAATTCCTCCGAGCCCCAGAATGTGGGGAGGCTTCTTTCTGGGAGGGGGAGGGAGGGGAGGAGGCCAGCTCCCTGAAGGCCCCATCCTCCTGCTGTGGCTCTCCTAGGCCTCAGGCTTTGTCAGTGGAGGGCCGAGCAGTTCAAATGTGCTAATACACTCCCTGGGGGATGTTGGACAGTGGGACTTCCTCGTCAGTGCTGTGATTGGCCAGAGACTATGAGGGGGGGGGTGTTGTGGAAGCAGCTGGGAGTGTGTGTGTGTGTGTGTGTGTGTGTGCTGCGTGCGTGCGAGTGCATGTGTGGCTGTTTGAGAGGGGGGTGGGGTGAATGTCCACCCTGCTCAGGCCACTGGACAGAGACAAAGGATCTTCAGCTATCCTGGAACAAGGATTAAGCTCAGAACAAGCTATGCCCTTCTGTGGTTGGGCTGACGAGGGAGCCCGGTCTGTCTTTACATCTCTACCTGGTGGGGGCTAGTGAGTGTGTGTGTGTGTGTGTGTGTGTGTGTGTGTGTGTGTGTGTGGTGGGACTGGGTTGCATCTGCTGGAGTCATCCAGCTGAGATTACGCCCCCTAAGAGTCTCCATTGTCTCTCCCACCCCCTCAGTCCTCCTGCAGAGACTCGCTGCAGCCCAGGCCTCCTGGCCAGACATCCAGGCTGGGCATGGACTCTCCAGGCCTCAGGGGACACAGCTGTGACCCCCGGACTCTGTTGTCATTTGACAGCGCTTTCACTGTGGTCACATTTCTCCCCCTCTGCTGGCCCCCATCTGTCCTTGGGATTGGATGAGGAAGAGGATGGTGGGCAGAGTGGGGGAGGGGCGCTTAGGCGCTGATTGGGGAGGAAGGCCCAGATGACAAACTGCCCTGTCCTACCTTGTGTCCTTCTCTTTGGCCTGCCCCTCCTCTCTCTGGACAGGCCAGACAGGCTGGGCTGGGGGAGGGGGTTGCCCCCGTGAGGCCGAGGCCATCTCGGAGCTGGAGTCCAGAGTGAGTGGCTGTGAAGCCACCAGGGAGTCGGAAGGAACAGCCTGAGTCCTCAGGAAGGCCACCTGAGGCCTGCCACCGCAGCGCTCAGGCTACCGAGCAGAGCTCTGGTGGGGACGAGGACCTTCCACGGTGGCGCCTGTCTGCAGCGATGCCACACGTGACTGCTGAGTGCTTGAACTGTAGCCAGCGCCACGTTGGAACTGGGTTTTTATTTTATTAAGTTTTAATGGATTTAAATGTGAATGGCTCCTCACGGCTGGCGGCTTGGGAGCCCCATTCTCTGCCCCATTCTGGCTGAAGCTAAGGAGGAGGACACTTCCTGTCACATCTTTCTACAGTCAGTCAAGTTTCTCCACATGGAAATGCCCTATACGTTCCCTGTGGCTAGAGGCTGCCTGAACCTGGGGCCGGGCTGTGCCCAGCTACGGCAGGAAAGGGTGGCTGTGGGCCTCTAGATGGAAGAGACTGTAGGAACTTCTGAGAAGTCTTCCTGGAGGAGGAGGTGGGATGAGATTGGACCAGAGCCAAGCAGCAGCCTTGGAGTCTCGCCTGCTGACCCTGATCCTGAGCAGGCCCACCAGGCTGAAGGCTGGAGCATGGCTTGAGTCCCACCCCATCCCACCCCCTTCCCAGCCTCCACTTCCTGGTCTGTAAGGTGGGGAGAGCCGGTGCCTCTGTGCTGGCGCAGAGGGGGAAGACTGAGGTTACCTGGAAGCGTCTGTAAGTCCTGCCAGCCCAGGAAGAGGGGGAAGCCCACTCCTCAAGGGTGCCAGCCCCTGGCCTGGCCTCAAAAGGACAACAGATGGTCACAGCTTGGCTGTGGCCCTGACCGAGGACAGAGACCCCCCCCCTGTTTGTGTGTGCGCACACATGGCCCAGATGGGGGCCACTTGGCCAGCTTCACAGGGCTGACCTCCTGCTGTTTGGCATTTGACATATGAGGAGGCCAGGGGCAGTACCCCCCACGCCCCCACCCTGGAGAGGAGCCAGGCTGTCGGGGAGGCCTCACTACCTCCAGGAGGCAGGGTCCCAAGGGCCCTGATCTCTTTTCCATGTGTCCGTGGCCTTTGATGGGAATTCCATCGCCCCCTTTGTCTTCTGTTGGAGGCCTGTGGGAGGGGAGCAGAAGGGGGAGGAGGGAGGCCAGGGGGATCCCAGGGAACTGGGGTGGGTGCCTTTGGGCCACCATCCCCGTGGCGCTGGGTGCTTTTCTCTGGTGTTCTTGGAGGTAAATTCACCTCGCCACCTACTGCTGGCTTATCTTGCCATCCAGCCATCTTACTGAGACCCCATTTCCTTATGTGGAGACAGAAGCAATTCTGAGCCTCTTTGCTGACCCGCCCATCCACCCACCCATCCATCCGTCCGTCCATCCACGTCCATCCACATCCATCCACATCCATCCACCCACCCATCCATCTGTCCGTCCATCCACGTCCATCCACCCATCCACCCATCCATCCATCCATCCATCCATCCATCTGTCCAGAACTTACTGTGCACCAGGCACTGTCTTAGCTGCTTGGCTTCTCGGTGGAACAGATAGCTCATACAGGCAGGTGCTTGCAAGAACATGAGGGTGAGGTGACAGCTGAGCTGTGAGGGTGCTCCTGGCACAAGCACAGCAAGAATGAGTGACCCAGGGTTGGAGGACCACCAGGTGAGAGCGACGGCCGGTGAGCTGGGAGCTTCTGGAGACGTTCTGCGAGGACTGGTCAGCCATGATCAGACTTCCAGCTTCTAATCTGAGAGGAGTAGGAGCCATCAAAACTTTGGGGTAAAGGACCGGGGAGACGGCTCAGTCATGCAGTTGTGAGGACCTGAGTCTGTTCGGCACAGAAAAGCCAGGCACGGCTTTTCTCACGGTGCAGTGAGAAGGCCCAGCGCCAGGGGCCGGGGCCAGGCACGGCTGTGCAGTGAGGAATCCAGCGCCAGGGGCCGGGGCCAGGCGGGTCCCTGAGCTCAGTGCCACCTGTTGACCAAGCAGCCAGTTTTAGGTTCCGCAGAAGATGCTGTGTCAACAAGTAAGGCTCCGAGCGGCTGAGGACGACACAGCACCGCCCTCTGGCCTCCACACACACAGACGTGCGTGCGAGCCCACTTGCTCACACACAGATGTGAGAAGGAGAGAAAGCTTTTGGCGGAAGAACAGCGGCACAATCACGCTCTTCTCAGAGCATCCCCTTGATCGGCCGAGAACGGAGTGGAGGGCTCTGCAGTCACAGGGGCATGAGGGATGTCTGTGGAGGTGCTGGGAAGGGCTCACTCTGTACACAGTCTGAAGCTGGAGTCAGCTGGCTTGCTGGTGCTTCCTGAACGGTCAGAAGGGAGGCCACTGCCGTAGAGGAGGCTGGGGTGTGGAGGGTGGCGTGGAAGCCGCAAGTTTGAGTTGACGTGTTTTTTGTTTTTGGGTGTTTGGAGACACAGTTTCATCACGGTTGGCTTCAAGGTCATCATTTGGCGGAGGGTGACCTCCCGAGTCTCCCGTCTCCACCTCCAAGTGCTGAGGGAGCTGCCGGTTTTGGCAAAGTTTTAAAAAGGTGGAGGGTGTAATCAGAGGTTGTTCCAGGCTTTGCCCTCTACAGTGGGAAATCACAGCATATCGAGGGCTGATGAGGACAGGGCCTTGTGGGGGTAGGGTGAGGATCGGCCCTACAGGGTTAGGGGGAGCCAGGACAATGATGCTGAGTGTTGAGAGGGCCTCCGAGGGAGACCATGGCAGTCCATCAGTCCGTTCACCTCTGTTCTTGCAGCCATGAAGACTTTATCCACCTCCCCAAGGGGGCAAGAGGTTAGCAATGAAGGCCTGGGAGGGGTGTGTGAAAGAAACAGGCCTGATGGGCCTGAAAGTGAGCAGAAAGGGCGTGACAGGCATGAGGTGCCGCGGGAGCCAGAAGCCTGGCTGTGGTTCTGCATGAGCTGGGCCGATTCTTCTGAATCTGTTCTGGGAGGGAGGGTGGTGCCCCTCGGCAGACAGACCGTGTTGTTCAGAGAGGAGAGTGGAGAATTAACGAATGGTGGAGGCTTCCTCTTTGTCAGCCAGCCTTGTGCTTGGACTCTGCCTCACTTGTCTGCTGCCCTGGGCCAGGAGGGAAGGGAGGGACAGAAGGGAGGGACAGCAGGGAGGGACAGCCGGGAGGCCATCGCATCTCCTGCTCTCAGAGCACGCTTCTCAGTGGCCGTGTGAGCCTTGCCGCGGTGGGCGCAGGAACACGCTGGTTCCAAGGAGAGAGATCCCTGTCCAGGGCTGGCCGCACCTCAGTGGCATTCCCGAAACTGTCTGTTTACATCTGTGGAATGGAAGTAGATGAGAGGATTGGTGTGGACACTGCTCGAGGCTCAGCAAACCTCGTCCTTCTTTCCTCGGCTTGGGCCTGGATTCTGCACCAAGGCTCCAGTCTTTGAAGACAGGTTTTTGGGTCGTGTCCATAGCCTCAGGTAGTCTTGGCTGTGTCTGAACTTCCAGAATAAACCTTTCCTTCTGACCTCCCTCTCTCCCTTCCTTTGCTATTCAAACAAACAGAAACCCGACCGGCAGGTCTTAGTGGTTAAGAACATAAAGTACTCTGAAGACCCAAGGTTGGTTCCTAGCATCGCTGTTGGGTGGCCTGTTCCTTCCAGCTCTAGAGGAAATTATGTCCTCTGGTGGCATATGCTGGTACTTGTATTCATGTGTACACAGCCCCACAAAGAAAGGTGACAGCATACTCGCACGCATACACGCGTACTCTTTAAAAATCCTTTAAAAACTCTTTATCAAGAGGCCGGAGAGATGGGTCAGCAGTTAGGAGTTCTGTTCTTCCAGAGGTCGGGGGTTGGATCCCAGCCTCCGCATGGCAGCTCACAGTCATTTGTAACTCCAGTCCCAAGGTATCCAACACCCTCTTGTAGCCAATTTGGGCACCAGGTGCGTACAGACCTACCTGTAGGCAAAACACCTGTGCACATCTGAAACAAAACAGCTGTGTCAGCGAGTCCCACTGGCATAAAAACAGCAACAGTTGTCCAAGCCTTAAGAATAGTAGCGATTTATATGAGACAGGGTTTCTCTGCGTAGCCCAGGCTGTCCTGGACTCACTCTGTAGACCAGGCTGGCCTCACACTCAGAGAGAGTCCCCTGTCCCTGCCTCCTGAGGGCTGGGATTAAAGGCGTGGCCTCCACTGCCCGGCCTTGAAGCTTGGTTTTTAGATGACAGCAGGAATATGAAGGTCTTGATGCATGCGCTGCTGTAGGGCTAAGGCGAGTGGTTCTGACATCGCTTCACAGGGTGGGTTGTGGCGAGCGCGCTCGGTGCTCCGGGAGCTGGGCCGTCAGGGTGGCACAGCTCTGCCCTGCTGCTCTTGAGTTTGGCTGATGCTGCCCCATTCCTTCTCCTGTACAGCCTCCTCCCTCTCCCCTCTCTTCCTGACCACACTCAGCTGATCAAGGCTGTAAACTCAGGTCCCTGCTTGACTCAATCCTGCCCATTAGGCGGCACGTGATGGCTGCCACCATGGAAGCACGTGGAAGTGTCAGGCGGCTGGAAGACGGTGAATTCAGCATGTGGACCACGGTCACTCTCCCAGCAACGTCTCTAGTTCCTAGACGTGTTGTGCCCCATCCATGTGAGGCCCCGGGCCAGGCCCCGGGATCAGCAGGATCCCGTTGTGCTGGGACCTGTTCTTGGGCCTGGAACTGGGGAAACGGAGTTTCCCTGTGGTGACTGTGAAGACTTGGAAAAGTGCCCAGTCCTCCAGGTCTCTGTGTCTCTGTTGTGGGGTTGGCAGGAGAGGCAGGGTCCTGGGCAGTGAGGCACGCTCAGGCTCTGCCAGGGCCTGTGGGCTCTGCCACCGCATGAGCCGTAAGCAGTAGACAAAGGCCATGACAGAAGGCCTGAGGGAGCCTCGGGAATAGATTAATGAGATCTCCGCTCCGAGGCCCCACAATAGGATTCTCTGCTCGGCCCCTTTTGTCCCCGGCTCAGAGAATGGAGCTGGAGGAGGCTTGCCCAGAAGGGGGCATCAGCCCTCCTCCACTACGGCTGAGTGGTGTCCCCCACCCCCACCGTGGGGAACGGAATCTTGAATCCTAGCATTTCTGAGGTCCGGGCTTTGTGGGGAACGAGAGAGGCGCAGACACTGTGTTCCCACCCAGCCCTGTCTAAATTGTCTAACTTAATTTTAAAGACGCCCTTTAGGATTTTAGCGAAATGTCTGGCTCTTTCCATGGAGCCAATAGTTTTCGATAGTGGAAAGCTTGGGTGACGGGGCCAGCTAGTGGCCACAGTCACATGGTGGGGTCTGCTGGGATTAGAAGTACAGTATCCGAGCGAGCGAGCAGAAGCCAGAGCTGGCAACCAGGAGTTGACGAGGCAGCCAGGCCTCAGGAGGGAGTGCAGGTTATGGCGGGCTGTGAAGGTTGGAGCACAGATGTGGCAGCTTTGGGCCTCCCGGAAATGAGAAGCGGGGCTGTAGTTCAGCAGTTCTGCAGGCACGGACAGCCTGGAAGTTAGAAGTGGCGTGCGCTGGGCAGAGGCGGGCGTGGACCCTCGTGCTCTCGAGCATCCTCCCTCCCCTCCAGGGTGGCAAGACTTTCTGCAGCGCCCAGCTACCACGAGGGCAGGCCACAGACAAGGAACTGTTTGCCTGCCCAGGGCCACGTGTGACAGTACCCACAGGGAAAGGGGCAGCTTTTGGGGGGCTGTTTGGTCAAGAGGACACCAATTCCCTTGGTTTGAAGACCAAATCCACAGCACTGGGAGGCAGCCCTGTCTATAGGAAAAATGTAAAAGCTGTTTTTTTAGGCCAGGGACATGAGTGCTGGGACACGGTGGAGTTTGGCATTGCAGGAAGAGGGCAAGAGCCAGAGTTTCAACTCCCGAGTACTGTGGACCAGTTGCGTGAGCTTGGGGATGTGGGACTCTGTCTTGTGTAGGCTGGAGCAGTCACACAGCAGCAGGACCAGGGGTCTGTGGCATGGCGTGAGGCCCATCCTGCCCTGCCAGAGCGGGAAGTCTTCCAGCCAGGCCCATGCCCCAACGCCCAGGTCAAGGGACCCGCAAGGCCACAGAGCCAGAGAGCATTACTTGGGACTTGTAGTCTGTACTGCTTTTCACACGTCATTTTAAATCCTCAACGTGTCACGCCCTTTAATCTGGAGAAACAGAGGTTCCTAAGGTTGGGTAGTCTGCTCAGGGCCCTGTGTCTGAACCTGGCTTTAAAACATGCCTCCTTCAGAACTCCTGCCTGCCCAAGTCCTGCGTCCTCCCTCACCCTGGCTCAGCTGACCCTGGAGACTATGAGGCTAGAATGTGAGTTGGAAGCGAGGCAGGAGGGCTGGCAGCCGTGCGGGGGTGGTGAGGGCTGGTAGGGAGCAGGGAGTTAGATTTCCATGTGCTGAAGGCCAGGCCTGTGTGGCTTGGTCTCTGAGGAAGCGCCGGGGACCTCTCTCTGGTGTGTAAACATGTATTGGTGCTCCTGCTGGGCATTCACACTCTGGAGCGCACCCAGACTGGGAGCTGTAGATAGACTGGCAGTGTGTGTGTGCGCGTGTGGGGGGGGGTCCCCAGGCTCCATCTTCAACCTGAGTACAGGGGCAGGCCTGGCCATCCGGCTTGTTCCTTGGGCCCAGTCCTTAGGCATTAGGAGTCAGGCCATGTCTCTGTCCTTTCGCTTGCTGGATTTGAGGGGAATCCTCAAAGAGCTCACTCCAGAACTCAGCTTAGCAGAAGTGGCTGGAGGAATGGCTCCTTGGCTACTGCCGGGACACGTGGCAGGTCACGGTCACTGCGTGCAGACCACCATCCCTAAAAGAAGGGGTACAGAGCCAGGCTGGCAGGCTGTCCCAGGGCCAAGGGAGATATGAAAGGGTTCGCACTGTGGGGAAAGGGCTGACGGGGCCAGACTAGGCCCTGTGCTTGTCAGGGGGCTCCTGAGGTGGGCGGGCCATCAGGTATTTGGCCCACAAGGTGTATACAGAGGTAAATAAAGGTGAAAATGGGACAGTAGCTTCTTTCTTTTTTCCTGGCTAAAATGGAAAGCAAATCACCGAAAGTGTCTGAGGACACAAGCCAGTGAGTAAGTAGTATGGGCGAGGTGTCAGACATACCAGGTCCCCTCTAAGAGGGCTGATCCCTCTTTGGAGAATCAGGCTCGGAGGATAGGTCAAGGTGGAAAGGGGACCCTGCGGCCCATAGTCTGACGAGCGAGTCCCAGTGGTACCTGGTGGAGCCGAGGCCTGGCAGTGAGAAGAGACATTGCCAGGCAAGGGAGAAGGGCACACATGGGGAGGAGTTCCTGTCGGGGCCCTTATTGGGCCTTCTTCCCTTTGGGGTTAGTGTGCTCAGGGGAGACTCGGTCCTCAAGGCCACACGCCTTTGCTCAGTATTAGAAATCAAGGCCCCAGAATACAGTGGAGTAACACACCGACGACTGCTTCCTGCGGCCCTGCCGTGGGACCCTGGTGACTTGGTGTCCCAGGGAGCTGCCACTTACACACCGGACAATGGCTGTCATCCTTGAGAACCTCTCAGCAAGAGCTGAGAGTCTGAACACATCGCTTACCGCCCTGTGCCGGCTGGCTGCTGGTGCCCCCAGAATGTACCCTCCGTGTGCTAGCTCCTTAGCTAATGCCTTCTCTGGTGGACCCTCGGGTTTTCTGGCTACAGGCTGATCCAGATGTAGAGCAAGGTGAAAACCTGCCGGTTCCATTTCCAAGGCTATGTTTTGCCATCAGTCAAGACACAGCCACAAAAGTACTGAGAGAGGCCAGCGGTGGTGGTACTGATCAGCCATTGCTAGTGCGGCTGGGTGTGCACAACCGGAGACACGCCCAGCCTCCTGCACGCACACCGTCAGGACCCCAGGACCCCACATTTCTAGTGCTCTGTAGGCTGTGTTTCCTTTCCTGGTGTGCGCTGACCAGAGTCCAGCAGAGCTCTGTAGGTCGTGATGTGTCCAGCAGGTGGCAGCAGAGCGCCCCAGGGAGCCAGCTGTGCTTAGCTTTGCTCTGCGCAACTCAGGCTGGTGCGCAACTCCCAGCCTCCGGGACGCAAGAATGCAGATGTGCGCAGCTGCTTCCCGCTAGCCTCGGTGTGGACCTAGTTCCTGTCGTCAGGGATGCACTGCTCCCTGTGACCTTTAGGCCGCCTTAGTTCTTAGCCGGGCGTGGCATGCTCCGGGTGGCTGAATCACTGTAGCCGCCCTTTAACCTAACCCCGCACCCAGCAGAGCACGCCTGGCCGTGTGCTCAACACTGTTTAGCCCAGATGCTAGAGTTAGTGCTCTGTGGGGTTTACCGGGCACGCAGGAGGCCTTGGGTTCAATCCCCAGTGCAGCAAAATATGCAGGGACCCATATCAGAGTTTGCTGAAGGAAGATCCCGCTGGGCGACCCACGGGAAGCGTGGGCCTGAGGTGTAATCACAGAACTGGTGTCCGCGCTCGTGTAGTCTCTGAGTACTCTCCGGCGGCTGGAGCCGTGTGCCGAGACAGTGCCATTCTCAGGCCCTGCGTCTTTTGGATCACACCGTGACTGGAGCTAGTGGGAGACAGTGTGGGGGCCTTCTGCCCTGAAGGGTAGAGACAGCATGCATGGCTGTGCCCCACGCTCCTCGGTGAACCTGTGCATCCCACAGAACGCTGGCGAGGTGACGGGGTTGGTTTTGGATGGAGCGGGTCCCTGCCCAGACCACCAGGCCAACTCGGGGTTCTAGTTTCTCAGTGGTTCTCAGTCCAACCCTCAAATACAGCTGCTCACGTGGTGGTCACCCCCCAAATGTAAAATTATTTTCATTGCTACTCCATGACTGTCATTTTGACAGGGTTATAAATCATAATGGAAATAATTTTGGAGCTAGAGGCGTGCCAAAATAATCGCGACACACAGCTTGGGAAACACCGCTTTAGTCAAAGGCCCAAAGAAGGGAGGGAGGCAAAGGCCGCGGCGCTTTCCAGGGCCGATGGGCCTGGCTGGGGCAACTCGCCCGGAGCTACCGCCAACCACGGCACTTCGGGTCCCTCTTGGCGTGGAGGGAACCATTCTGACAAACTAATTCTTGCCCGCAGCTCTGTCGAAGATGCACTGGACACCGGAGCACGCCCAGTCCCTCAGCCAGTGGCCAGAGCAGCACCTGGACGTCTCCTCCACCACCCCGTCGCCGGCCCACAAGGTGGAGCTGCCCCCGGGGGGTCGCCAGCGCTGCCACTACGCCTGGGCGCACGACGACATCTCCGCCCTCACGGCCTCCAACCTCCTCAAACGCTACGCCGAGAAGTACTCCGGAGTCCTGGACTCGCCCTACGAGCGCCCGGGCCTGGCGAGCTACGGTGACGCCGTCTTCCTCAACGGTGCCAAAGCGGACCCGGAGCCCTGGCCCGGGCCGGAGCCGCCCTACCCCCTAGCCTCGCTCCACGAAGGCCTCCCGGGAGCCAAGCCGGCCGGTGCGGGCGGCTCCGCGGGCCTCGGGGGCTCCCCGGCCGTAGCGGGCAATCTGGCCGAGCCGCTATACGCGGGCAACGCGTGCGGGGCGCCGGCGGCGGCGGCCGAGTACGCGGCGGGCTACGGGGGCGGCTACCTGGCGCCCGGCTACTGCGCGCAGGGCGGCGCCGCGCTGGCCCCGCCGCCGCCCGCCGCGCTCCTGCAGCCCGCGCCGCCGCCTGGCTACGCGCCCTCGGCGCCGCTCTACAACTACCCGGCGGCCGGCTACGCGGCGCAGCCCGGCTACGCGGCGCCCCCCGCGCCCTACCTGCCCTCGGGCCTGGCGGCGCCCACGCCGCTGCCCGCCCCCGCGCCGCCCCGGCCCGCGCCCTACGGCTTCCCCGCGGCCGCCGACGGCGCGTCGCTGAAGCGCAAGGCGGCGGACGAGGGCGCGGAGGCGCGCTACCGCAAGTTCGCCTACGAGCCGGCCAAGGCGCCCGCGGCCGACGGCGCCGAGTGCCGGGGCAACGGCTTCCGCGCCAAGCCGCCCGCGGCCACGGACGAGGCGCCGGCCAAGTACGGCGGCGGCGGCGGCCTCAAGGGCCTGGGCTCCCCCGCCTACGCCCCGCAGCTCGAGCCCTTCGACGGGGCCTTCGCGGCGCCGTCGGGGGAGCCCCCCAAGGGAGCGGAGCCGGGGGCGCTGGAGCTGGTGGCCGGCCAGCTGCTGGACCGCGGGCCCCCGGTGCAGTGGGCGGACGTGGCGGGCCGGGGCGCGCTCAAGGCGGCGCTGGAGGAGCGGCTGCTGTGGCCGCTGCTCCGGCCGCCGGCCGCCTGCCCCGCTGGCGCCCGCCCGCCGCGGGCCGTGCTGCTCTTCGGGCCCCGCGGCTCGGGCAAGGCGCTGCTGGGCCGCGGCCTGGCCACGCGGCTGGGCGCCTCGCTGCTGCGCCTGCGCGGGGCCGGCGTGGCGGCGGCGGGCGCGGCGGAGGGCGCGCGCCTCCTGCAGGCGGCCTTCGCGGCCGCGCGCTGCCGCCCGCCCGCCGTGCTGCTGCTCAGCGAGCTGGACGCGCTGCTGCCGGCGCGGGAGGACGGCGGCGCCCCGCTGCGCGCGCCCCTGCTGGCCTGCCTGGACGGCGGCGGCGCGCGCCCCGACGGCGTGCTGGTGGTGGCCACCACCGCGCGGCCCGCCGCCCTGGACGAGGCCGCCCGCCGGCGCTTCCCGCTGCGCTTCTACGTGGCGCCTCCCGACGGCGCGGCGCGCGGCCACATCCTGCAGAGGGCGCTGGCGCGGCGGGGCTGCGCGCTGGGCGAGCGCGAGCTGGCCGCGCTGGTGCAGGGCACCCAGGGCTTCTCCGGGGACGAGCTGGGCCAGCTGTGCCAGCAGGCGGCGGCCGAGGCGGGCCTGTCCGGACTGCAGCGGCCCCTCTCCTACAAAGACGTGGAGGCGGCCCTGGCCAAGGTGGGCCCCCGGGCCCTCCCCAACGAGCTGGACTCGCTCGTCGAGTGGGACAAAATGTACGGCTCCGGACCCTGAGGGCGGCGGGGAGGCCGCTCCGCCCGGGGTAGGGACGTCTTTGGCCAAAGGAGTGATGAATGTGGGGTGGGAGAGGGCGGGCTCTCCCGGGGGACTTGTGTTTTGTTTTCTTTTTTTTTGTTTTGTTTTGTTTTTTATGGGAAGGAAAATGCTTCTGCCAGGCAGATCGACGCCATATGCACCAGTGAACTCAGGTTTTCCTATTTATTGTGGACGGGAGGGTCGCCGTCTCTGCCCGGCAGACGGGGCGCGCCCGCCATGAGCTGGCACCAGGGCCTGAGGCACTCCTGCTCTCTCTCAACACCTTCCTCCCCATTCTGCCTTCTCTGACCTGGCTTGGTCGCTGGCCCCTCCCCCCCCGTCCCTGATCCTTTTGGCTTCTCCTTCCGGCCCCCACCTCTCACCCTCTGTGCTGGTGTTTGTCTAGCTCGCTTGCTCACCGCCTCCTGAACCTGAGCTTCGACCCTCCCCTCCCGCCTCCCTGCTCCTCATTCACACAACAGTGTCTTTTGGCCCAGAGCCTGAGAAGGGGATGGGGAGCGCCCAAACCCCCTCCTCCGTACCTCACCCACCTGAGATCTCGCGGCTTTACGGGTGGGGCAAAGGAAAGAAAAAACACCCAAAGAAGGGTTTTTGTTGTTATTGTTCATTTTTGAGGGGAAGTCCCAGAAATGTAGGTTGCTTAATATTTTAGGCCTCTTATTTTTGTAAGATGTGTAGGATTGCTGTTTTTCGTTTTATTTTGACAACTCAGGAAGAAACTGACCTCAGAAAGAATGTTAGCTTGGCTGCTCTCCTGTGTCCCCAGCCCCAATCCAGGGGAGCACGTTCTCCCAGACCAGAGACTGATGGGCTGATGAAGAAGAGCAGAGCGAGCCCAAACTGCTGTTCCCGGGACAGAAGCAGAATGTACCCTCCACAGGCCCAGCTTGCAAGCAGGGGTCGAGGGCGGGCTGGGGCCTTCAGAGGGTAGGCCCTAGTCCTCAGCCTCGGCTTGTCCGTGATACTTACAGAGGGCTGGGGTCTTGCTCTCCACCGTTTCCTGCCTTAGAGGTGACCCAGGCAGGAAGTTCTCGGGCGTCTTAGAGCTCTGCCAGGTGCCCACTAACAGGCTCCAGGGATCTCCTCAGGCACAGTGCTGACTACTAGGAGCCGGGCCCAGTGTTGCTCTGGGGCCTGTCAGGAGGCAGAGCAGGGCTCTGGAAAAGGCTCTGGGCTGGGTGCTTCCTTGGTCCACCAGCATGCTGAGTGTGTGGGGAGGGCACAGCGTGTTTTCCCATGACAGCAGCCTAGCGCCCTCTGCAAACCACGTTCCTCCTGCTCGTCCCCTCTGTGTGGGCTTCAGCTGTTTGGACCCTCAGACATTTTGAGGTCTTCGGTGCGGAGAAGGGACGCTCCCATTTTTGTTCCGCTCTGGAGGTTCCTTGACCCCTTCACTTTGTGGGTGTGGAGGATGGCATGAGAGGCCCAGGCCTCGGGGCGCCAGAGGCAGGTGCAAGCCTAGGGGTGTGATCAGGAAAGCTGCTTGGTCCCCCTGGGGCCAGCCACCCAAGGGCAGGCCTGGATGCCTCAAAGCAAGCGGCCGTGGGGCGCCGCTGTAGGAGATCCCAGGCAGGAGCGTGGACTAAGGGAGTTCTCTCAGGTCTTGGGGGCGGGGCAGAGGGGCAGGGAAGTAGAGTTGGGAGCCCAGCAGCCCCTTCAAGCAGCAGCACATTTGGGGGGCTGGGTAGTTCATGGACCAGTCCCCGGGGCCCCCACTTCCTCTGCTGGGCTCTTTCTGTTTCCAGGTTTGGAAGCTTTGCACAAGAAGACAGCCCCCGGCTGCAGCACCTACCTCAAGAGCGTGGGGCAGGATGTGAGGGCGCGTCTAGCCCTAGCAATGTTGGGGGGCATACCAAAGAATCCAGGGATGGAGCGCGGGGGGGGGGGGGCGCCGGCCCTCCCTTCCCTCTGCTGATGTTGGGTTGGGATCCTCTCCCTCAGCTGCAACCATTTCTACCTCATTTTGCTGTGTGTTGTACATGGGCATATTTATCTCCTGTCTGATGCTCTGCCGCTGTGGTCTGTCTACCTCAGAAGAGACTGTATTTTAAAAGAAAATATTACACAGTATTAAAGTTATGACGTGTGGCATCCGGAGGATTTCTTGGGGGTTGTGGGTGCGGGGAGTGTCAGCTGCTCAGGTCCGTCAGTGTCCTGGTTTTAGCTCTGCGCGTTCTGTCCCTTCTGCAGAGGAAGAGAAGGGCAAGCCCTGCCTGAGCAAGGTGAGGGTCATACTTGTCTTCCACAAGGCAGAGAGCAAGGTGTGGTGACACCTGAGGCCCAGCGTTTCAGGCCACACGAGGTCTTTCGTCCACTTCCTGTCTTTCAGTCCTAGGTACTGACAGCTCATGATACCAGGGAGATGGAGAAATTAGGGCCACTGTTGAAAAGCTGTGTGGAGAAGCTGGGCCCACTTCTGTTTCAAGTCCATGCCACAGCTGGACCGTTCACCTGTGGGGGCTCGGGCCAAGGCAGGAGAGACAAAGGAGTGTTCCCAGGACTCAGAGAGCCCCCCCTGCCTTTTGGTCCTTGGAGGTCCGGATGCGCCTCCTGCAGTTTGTCGTGTCAGCCGTTGTTTGAAGACATGGCGGGAATGCCAAATGAAACCACCTCGCCAAACTGCCAGGGGCATCCCTGAGAATCCCAGGTGGGGCCAGCCACCGGGAGGGATCATACAGGTCTATAACTGTAAGAGTGAGGTGTGGGTGCTGGGGGTGGGCCAGCTGTTTGATGGTGACATGCAGTCACTGGAAACCTGTCCGGCAGACCCTAGCATTTCTGCACTCCTGTGAAGGACACTGAGCTTCGGTCAAAAATGCCCAAGAGGGCAGACGGCTCAGCAGGTAGAGGCATCCCCGTGGCGCGGGTAGGTGTGGCAGCGCCCCGTCACTGCAGCCCTGGGAAGGCAGAAGCAGGGGTCCCTCAGAGTGGCTGGCCGGACCAGCCCTGTCCCTGAACGGAGAGTCCCTGCTCACTGAATGAAGAGGGGCGAGACGGGGTGGCATGTCGGCCCCAGGCCTGTGCCCTGCCCAAAGCCATGCCCCCACACCATACAGACACATGGAAAAAGTACCTTCCCAGGCAGGAGAGGTAGAGTTCAGCAAAATGTGGAGGCGAGAGAGGCGATTGTTGGCACAGTCCGTGTTTATCACCGGGCGTACAGTGGGGGCCTGTCAGCTGCCCTTAGGAGCTGGCACGCTACGTGACGCCTCAGCCTGTGGGCGGGGGCGGCTGTGGACAGGGCCCTGGGGCCCTGTTTGGGGACAGTGTGGGGCCCTCAGCCTCATGGGCGAGGCAGTAGCAGCAGAGTTGGGTGTGGTAGGGGGCCAGGGTGTGTGTGGACTTTGTGTGTGTGTGGCTCCCAGAAGGCGTGAGACAGCAGGGTCTGCCATGGAGGACGAACGGCTGGACTGCGAGCCAGCCCACTGGCAAGCCACCTTGGGGAGTGATGTCAGGGAGCGTGAGAACCGGGAATTGGCCCAATCCTGAGACTAGCAGATGTGAGCGCGTGCTAACCACTGGGCGTTCAAGAGGGAAGCTGGGCTTGGCTGGATTTGGGGGCTGATAGCCAGCAGACTGTCCGGGGGCGCTTCTGTCAGGGAGGAGGTCGGGTGTCAGCGAACTTAGATCACTCAGGCACTTCCCTATAAGGCTCAGACTCCCGCTTGATCCCGCAGCCACGGCCATTGGTTGGCTCGCCAACTCCCGCCCTCCATCGGGGCCTGCGGGGGTAGGGGTGGGGGGCTCCTTCCCCTCGACCCTGAGCGGTTAGCTTGGTGCGCCCCACCCCCACCCTAGCCGAGTTCTCTCTCCCTGAGCGTTCCTCTCCGCTGCGCCACAATCCCGGCATTCGGGTTCGGAGCCCCCAGCCCGAAGCCATGGCGTGGGCGCTGGTCCTGGCGCTCTGCAGTAGGCTGCTGAGCCTCGCGGGCGCGCTGGACGCCATGGGCCCCCACGCGGCCGTTCGCCTGTCGGAACTGCTGACCCCGGAGGAGTGCGGCCACTTCCGCTCGCTCCTCGAGGCGCCAGAGCCGGACCTGGACGCCGAGCTGGCCCGGCTGTCGGAGGACCGACTGGCCCGGCCCGAGACGCCCACGCCCACACCCTCGACCGGGGCGCAGGGCCCGGGGAACCCTCAGCGGCGGGCCGCGGCCACGCGACTGGAGGACGCGTCTCCCGGGGCCGAGGGGCTCTCCGACGGCTGCCGGGAGGCGCTGGCGCCCTGGCTGGCCGCCCGGGCCCCGGCGCTGTCGTGGGACCGCGTGGCCCGGGCCCTGCGGCGCAGTGGCCGCCCCGACGTGGCGCGCGAGCTGGCCAAGAACCTGCACCAGCAGGCCACGGTGGAGCTGCGCAAGTCGGGGGAGAGCTACGTGCGGCCGCCGGCGGCCGCGGCCCCCACGCCCGGCCCGCGCGACCGCCGCGCCGCGGCCCCCGCGCCCGCCTGGGACCAGCTGGAGCTGGTGGTGGAGCGCCTGCCGCGGCCCCCGTACACGCGCGGCCCAGCGGCCTGGGCCGGGCCGCTGGCGCTCGGCCTCCTCGCCGGCTTCGCGGGCGCGCTGGCCACCGGGCTGCTCGTCACCGCGCTCACGCTGTGGCTCGCCGACGCCGACCCCCCGTGGCCTCCCGCCCCCGAGCCCTGCGGCGGGGAGGCGGAGCCGCTCCTGCCCCCGGCCTGGGCGCCGCGGCGGCCCTCGCCCCTCTGCCCGCCGCTGTGACCCTGCGGGCGCGCGGCCACCATAAAGTTTCCAAACGCGACCGAGGGCGCGCTCTGTGGCTGTTTGGATGCAGGCGGGCGGCGCGGGGTCGGGGTCCCGGCGCTGCCAGCGCCCTCGTGCCACGCGCTCGGACACATTGCTCTGCCCCTGCGTGCCAGGAAACTGCTCCCCACACCTTAAGGGCGCAGTCTTGAACCCGGAGCCACGCGACTGGCGAGTCAGGGAGCCCGACACCCCACTGTGCACTCGGCCGGCCGAGACTGACACTTCCCCACCCACCTCCGGGTGTGTGTGCGTGTGTGTGTGTGTGTGTGTGTGTGTGTGTGTGTGTGTGTGTGTGTGCGCGCGCGCGCGCCCTGGAGAACCTGAAGCCAGGGAGTCCTCGGGCCAGGGGCTTGAGGCAGGAGCCATGACAGAATGACAGGCCAGTCCAAGAGGAGGGTTGAAAACAAGATTGACGTAACCCTTTATTGCAAATTCTAAAGTAAAAAGATGTACAGTACAAAGTAAAATCGAAAATTCAGACTATAAACGTCCAGTCCTCTTACACAGCTCATTTCTCAAGCATCTCTGCCATCTCCGCGTAAACACAACAGGGGGGAGCCGAAGGGCTGAGGGAGGAGATACAGCAAGGGGGAAGTTAGAAGAATCACGAACCCCAGAAGCAAGTGCAAGGAAAGACCTCTCGACCTGCTCTCCTGTGATGGGAAGCGGGGGTGGCGCAGTGCAGTTTAAAATGGCTCTCGGAATAGCAGCGCTTATGGTACTAGTGGTACTAGTCCGTCTTCCTAGTTGCCCTTCCCTGGCGCCTTTGTCTCTGTATCTCAGAATGCTTTAGAAAACATCTATTAAAGCCTCACAACACCCCTGTGAGGTAGGTCAGTATTATTACCCCCATTTTACAGATGGGGAAACTGAGGCACAGAGAGGTTAAGTGACTTGCCCAAGGCCACACAGCGAGCCAGTGGTCAAGCTAGGGATGGAACAGCGTTCTGTCCCTCTGGAACCACTGGGCCACGCTCCCCTTTTACCTATATACATTCCTCACACACACACACGCACACACACACACACACGCACGCACACACACGCACACACACTGATGTGCACGCCTGCCCACGTCACCCCACTTGGCCTCATGTACAGCAAACAGCAGTGGGGTCAGGGGCAGGGGCGCCTCAGGAGTGTTTCAACGGAGGAAATCTTGGCAATGGCGAGGAGAGGCAAGAAGCGCAGTGCAAGTCTCGGCCTCCCAGCCCAGACCCCTCCTCTTCTCCTGACCCCCCCCGGCTGACTGGCGGCAGCTGAGTCTTGAGGGGGCGGGGAGTACCTGAAAATGAACGAAGCTTTTTGCAAAACTTTGGGCAACATCTGAGAACAGAAAGAGGCATCGTTCCAGAAGATGCCAGGACTCAAGCCACCGCACCCTGGCCCACGGCACCGTCACCTCCCCGGGAGGCTGGGCCGAGGGGCGGGACGGGACTGACCTACCACCATCTCTCTCCAGCTCAGTTACTAGAGTGGGCACTTCAAGATCCTCCTGAGTGTTCCTAGACCAGGAGACATGGCCTGGAGAGGGATGTCCCGAGGGGCGCCCCTCCCCGCACGCGTGCGAAGGGGACAGCCCCGTCTGCCGGTCCGCTTATGGGAGTGGATGGAGGGCAGGGCCCAGCACTGGCTAGTGGAGCGGAAGCTGCCGGGCAGCGTGCTTGCACTAGCTTTGGGAGATGGGGGATAGCTTTTTCCTTAAGTCCTATCCGTGAACAAGGCAGAAGTGAGGCCAGACCAGCTGGGTTGAAGACGTCTCGGGGGGCTCCACCGGGTGGGCCCAGTGAGGAGGGGATGCAATGCCACATGCAATTGGCAAGCAGGGGCCTGGGGCAGGGCCTGGCTTTTCTCTGCAGTCTCTACTTAGCCGGAAGTAGGAGGTTCTGGCTCCCCTTCTCCTTTTCCCAATTGCTCCAGGGTCCCAGTTCCCAGACCCCTTCCAGAACTCAAGAATCGGGCAGGTCAAACGACAGACACACACCAAGACAGGCTTCCCTCGTGTGGTAAGAAGGGTCATTTTTATTTTGTTTCCTTTTGGCTTATAGTAATTTACCTTTTTGTTTTTTTAATCACGTCTCACTTAGGGCAGCGTTGGCCTCCGTTCACTCACTATTGGTCTTTCACAGTTCACGTCGGTTGTGGGGATAGAACGGAAGAAGCCCTCTGGGCACTGTAGCTCCAGGGGGCTTGTCTCTGCCCACAGCTTCAGATGCCCACGTGGCTCATTTCCAGACGGTGAGAGCGGGCTGGACTAGGGAGGTGTCCCCTCCTCGCAGCCTTTGCTCTAGGATTCCCAGTCTCCTCACCCAAAGCCTCAGCGAAGTCAAGGAAGAGGGGAAGGAAGAGGAGAAGGAGGGGGGAAGGAGGGGGGAAGGAAGAGGGGAAGGAAGAGGGGAAGGAAGAGGGGAAGGAGGGGGGAAGAAGGGGGAAGGAGGGGGGAAGGAGGGGGGAAGTGTTTTCACACACCAGCAGTCGGCACCTACTGCTCAGGGCTTCGGCTCTGCCTTTTAAATCAACAGCATCACGTGACTTTTTGCCTTTTGTCCTTTTTGTTTTTTGTTTTTTTTTTTAAAGGATTGTGGAATATAAATACTGCACCAAGGACCTGGCTACAAAAAATAAATATTTGTATTTATATATCTATATATATATATGTGCAGCGGTGCTGGCTGCTGCCGCTCCCCGGTGGGTTGGTGAATATTTGGCAAAGCGTTGCCCACTTGATCACTCGGTGAGGATGCAAAACAAAACAAAACCAACCAAAAACTGCCACAGCTGACTCTTTAGGTTCAATGCCTGGTGACTGTGGGTGTGGACTGCTGGTGATGGTGGTTCATGAGTGTGGAGCAGGATGGACAGCGAGTGAAGGGGGCGCGGAGGGGCCCAGGGGGGAGGGCCACGGGGGGGAGGGCCTAATCAGAGTAAAGGTTAGAGCATGGAGGCGCTTTCCTTCCTGCGAAGCTGTTGGAGGGGGTGAGGAACTGAGGCCACAGCCTGCTGGGCTGGGTGCGAGCTGGGGAGGAGGGCCAGCTCTCAAAGTGTGAGGGCATTGCGAGCGAGCATGGAGCTTGGTGTTCTAGCAGGATCAAATAGCTGTTGCCCGTCTCAGATCTAAGAACAATGATTAAGTTTAGCCAAATCTTGCATAGAAGTGGTTAGAATTTATTGCACATTGGAACAAAAATATATATATTTTTTGTTGTTTTGGAAAAGACCATTAGCAATAAAAAATTTTTTTTTGTTGTTGTTTGTCTGTCTGGTTGGGGGTGTACATTGGCTGACAGCATCTAAGTTCTAAGAAGAAAGGAAAGTATAAAAAATAAAAATAAACATGACAATGGCATAAGCCAGAAGCCATCTCCTATTTAATAAGTTAGTAATTTGTATTTACAAAAAGGCATGCCAATAAAATAAAATTATATATTACAGTATGTATAATCTCTTAGAAAGGTTAACCACACGTCAGCTCCTGTTTTGTGCTGTTTACGGCGTCACCCTCTCTACCTCCGTCCTAGCAGCAGGCGCACTGGCACGGCCCCTGAGCTGGTCAGCGTGCTCAGGAGAGCTGGACAGTGTCTTCCGGTCCAACGCAATAGGAAGCTCTGCTCACTGGCTGGCTGTGGTTCTACGCAAAACTAGTCAAGTGGACTGTGAGATTACATCCAGAGTGCTTCTACGGCGAGGCCGACTGGGGCATCCCCTGTGTCTAGTGCTGGGCTGTGTTGATTTGGTTCAGAGAGACACTCTGACACTCAAATGCAGCATCTTGGCTTTGAAACCTTGTGGACTCAGAACTATCTTCTGTAAGCAGGAGATGGAACGGAAGCCATTCCCCAACGTCAGCGGGCAGGCCACGGAGCAGAAAGCAAGGTGGGCTGGGTGAAAACGCCATGGGAAGCAATGCCCTAAACAATTGCCAGGGAGACCCTTTCTCACCTATGCCAGGAGACAAGGCCGCTGGCCTCGCCCCCGGAGCAGCTGCCCCTCTAGCTCAGCTGCTGCAGTGACCGTCACTCTGACTGCGATGGCAGGGCCCACAGTCGTACCCCAGTCAACACTGCTGCCCTCACCGAGCCCTGGATGGCTGGGGAGGGAAGCCCCGTGGCTGGAGGAGCGTGATGGAGGCAGGAAGAACCATGCAGGCGGAGCTCATAGAAGCCCTCTGCCGGAGAGGGTGGTTCAGAATATCTGAAGCCCTTTCCGCATCGACCTGAGCCTGGAGAGAAGCCGTAATGCAGACAGACATGACGCTGAAGGAAGTAAGCACCCCGTGACCCCGAAAGAAAGGTTTCTGTACGTCCCCCCGAAGGCCTCCTGGAGGCAACAGGCTACTGCCAACAGCACTTTCATCCCTACCCCAAGAGTCAGTTCTCCAGTGTGAAGGCTAAACAATCGCCATAATATTGCAAGATACAAATGAACTCTTTTTTTCTATTTTTTTTTTTTTTTTTTTTTTTTTAGCCCTAGGATTTGGTTTTACAGTGACATTAATAGTACAAGCCATTCGGGGCCCGCGATCTCCCCATGTACTCACAGGGCCGCGCTAGTTTACCTCGCGAGCTGCACAAAGATGGCTGCATGTTAGAGACGTCTGTGGAGCGTGTCACGCAGCGGATCCATCTGCTTGTTGGGTTGGCTTGTTTTCGTCGGTGGTGGTCAATTAATTATGTTTCCCTACCCAGAGGTGTGTGAGAGAAGGGCCGCAGCCAGCATGGAACTCTTACCATTTCTCCAAATCCAGTGACCGGAGGGCTGGGCCCTGCGCAGAGGCGGCCCGCGCAGGGGCCGGGATCAAGTGTCTTGTGGCGTATGGGTCTCATGCACGACTTCTGATCACGGCATGCCATCATGCAAGTCATTTCTACGCGTTGAGCGAGCACAATATTTGGAATTGGCCTGAGCAAGTCGTCCTCAGCCTGAAAGAAACCTGGATGTTTCCCCCACCCATCTCCAAACCACGTGACGCCCATGTGGAGAAGATGCTGTTTATGTCAAAGAAACAGACGTTAGTGACATAGGTTGAATGTGTGTGTCTGTGTCTGTGTGTTTCTTTTTGCTGCTTAGCTTAACTAATGGAAGAATGCAGATGCTGTTTGCGTGAACAGACTTCTTAAAGTGCTGCTTTCTGCTTCTGAGAATCAACAGGATGAAAAGATCAACTGTCTGGCTGCAGCGCAGTCCGCGGCCCCGCAGCCGCCTCTGCTTTGTGTCCTGTTAGTGTAGTCCTAAGTTGCATTGACTGTGGAGCATGCAGTAACCGTCTGCCCAAGCGACAGAAAATCCGTGAGTCCAGGGAGCGGGGTCCTCAGCCCTCAGCGGGTCACTGCTCAGGCTGCAACCGTGTTGCACGTGAGCTAGGCTTGGCGCGGGGCGTCCAGCACAGCCGCTCTGCATCCGGGAGATCCGGAAGTTCGCAGGCAAGCTCCCGCTTGCCAGTTCAAGCCGCGCAAGCTCCCCTCCCGC
Organism: Meriones unguiculatus; assembly: GCF_030254825.1. Classification (NCBI taxonomy): domain Eukaryota; kingdom Metazoa; phylum Chordata; class Mammalia; order Rodentia; family Muridae; genus Meriones; species Meriones unguiculatus. Next base: position 2,338,889 of record NC_083356.1, read on the forward strand.
CGTCCCCTAACACTTGGACTCCCGGACCTCTTTTTGCCTCTTGGCTCTCTCTCTCCTTCCTTCCTCGGCGCGCTGCTGCTTCTCCTTGTCGGGCTTTGTCACGCTGTCGTAAGAGGGCAGGGAGGCTGTGGACGGGGTGCTCTCCTTTTTCTCCCGGTGCGTGCCCCCGTTCTCCAGCTTGTTGGAGGTGATCTTCCTGCAGATGAAGCCCCTCCTCGCCAAATGTCCCCGGTAGGCGCGCTGCAGGACCACGGCCGACACCTCCTCCTGCTTGCGTCGCAGCGTGGTGGTGATGGGCTCGTAGGACACTTTGGAAGGGTTGGACGCCACGAACCGCTCTTCCATCTGCTGCCTCAGTATGTCCAGCTCCCCGCTGTCCCCCAGGACGCGCTTGGTGAAGGCGAAGAGGATGTCCAGGCAGTGGATCCGGTCCCCGCTCACCATGGGCAGGTCCATGGCGATGAGCTCGATGGTGTTGGGCTTGGGCACGCGCAGCGGGTGCTCCAGGGCGTCGGCGAAGTCAGCCAGCTTGCAGTACTCGATGAACTGGGTGGCGTCGGGGTCGAACTTCTCCCAGATCTCGTAGAACGTCTCGAAGTCGTCCTCGCTCAGGGGGTCGGCGCTCTCCTCCGTGGCCACACTGAAGTTCTCCAGGATGATGGCGATGTACATGTTCACCACGATCAGGAAGGAGATGATGATGTAGCTGACGAAGAAGAAGATGCCCACCGAGGGGTTCCCGCAGTCCCCCTTGAAGCCGCTGCCCGGGTGCTCCTTGTCCAGGCTGCAGTCCGGGGGCCGGTTCAGGATGGGCAGCAGCAGGCCGTCCCAGCCAGCGGAGGTGGTGATCTGGAACAGGCAGATCATGCTGTTGCCAAACGTCTCGAAGTTGAACATGTCGTCGATGCCAGCCTCGTGCTTCACGTAGGCGAAGTTGGACATCCCAAAGATGGAGAAGATGAACATGACTAGGAAGAGCAGGAGGCCGATGTTGAAGAGGGCAGGCAACGACATCATTAAGGCAAAGAGCAGGGTGCGGATCCCTTTGGCTCCCTTGATCAGACGCAGAATGCGCCCAATGCGGGCCAGGCGGATGACACGGAACAGGGTCGGGGAGACGAAATATTTTTCAATGATATCAGCCAGGAACATCCCTGAGGGAAGAACAGGGGACGTGGTTACCGAGGCCGGGGCCACCCTTCCTTCCTCCTACCAGGCACTGTGGAAGGGCAAAGGGCACAGAGAATGAGCCGAACCCTCATCATAAACATTGCTAACAGGTAGGAAAGTACAGAAAGCCCTTACACAGACACTCAGTCAGCAGGCTGAACAGCAGCCAGCTCCTGACTTAGAGGTGTCCGCAGGCCTCAACCGCTCTAGTGTTTTTACGTTTTTCTCTATGTGGACTCATTAATAATGAGGTGTCCTTCAAGTTTAGGAAATGACACAGGACTATCTTTCTAGATTATATATTTAAGATGTTAATTGGCTTTTGTCTGCAAGACTGGTCCCTCCAATTAAAATGACTTTTTCCCTTCCTATGACTAAAACAAAACATGTTTTCCTACTCAAGGGTCCATTTTCCCCAGCTTTTCAAATGCTCTCCACCCTGCCATTGGATTTCTAAATTTATAAGCACAGTGAGAGGGTCCTCCTGTCGCATACGGCTCTTCAAGTTTTGCATCCTGATTATTCGGTTAACGCTACACACTTTCAATGTATCTGATTCTTGGTCTATTTCTCCTCCCGAGAGCTAGCCTTGGAGATTGGAGCTGGCTGCCCAGGGTGGCCTTCCAGATTTTGAGCTGAAGGGTGTAGATCAAAAGCAGACCCAAAGCAGGAAACATGCCGGCTGGAGAAGGGCGCAGAAGGAGAGGTGAAACAGACAGCTTTCTAGTTCCACTCCCTTGTGGACCCAGCTCAAGCAGACCGCTTGACTTCAAGCTGAGGAGCAACACAGGGGAATCTGAGGAAGGCCACAGAAGGGAGAGGAGAAGGAAAGGGGGGGGGAGTGAAAGCTAGAGCTGCCCTCCGCACCCTATGCTGCTCTAACGCGATGCTGCTCTCTGCCGTCTGTGTGCCAAGGAAACGGGAAGAGCATCCACTGACATGAAGCGTTTGACTAGGGAAGAACTGCTTAACTGTAAGTGCACATAAGCGTTGGTTGACTAGGGAAGAACCGCTTAACTGTAAGCACACATAAGCGTTGGTTGACTAGGGAAGAACCGCTTAACTGTAAGCGCACATAAGCGTTGAGCCTTCCGCTTCAGAGAGGGGCCCTCTCCTTCGAGGGTTTTAAGTTGGAAGAAAGGGGCTGGAGGGGTGGTGTGGCGGTTAAGAGCCCTTGTTGTTCACGCAGGAGAGCCAGGTTCGAGTCCTAGCACCCACAGGGTGGCTTACAACCATCTACAACCCCAGTTCCAGGGGATCCAACAACTTATGCCCCCCTGGCACTGCCTGCAGTGGTATACACACACACACACACACACACACACACAATAAAAAGTAAAGATTTGGGGCTGGAGAGACAGCTCAGTGGTAAAGAGCACCGTCTACTCTTTCAGAGGACCCGGGTTTGATTCCCAACACCCACATGGCTGCTCACAACCGTCCGTAACTCCAGTTCCGGGGAAGGTGACCCCCTCTTCAAGGCTGCAGTGCACATATTTACCTCGAGGCAAAAAAAAAAAAAAAAGCCAGGAAAGAACCCCACCTTCCAGGAGCGCCTGTGCGGGCCTTCGCAGACACCAAGGCTGCATGGGGCTGTATCTAAGGCCCCCCTGGTCAGCTGCACAGGGTGCTGCGGTCTAATGAAAGGAGCAGTGTGGGGGCTGAGATCTGACTCAGAGGACCTGGGTTTGGTGCCCCACACTCACAGGCTGGGTCACAGCCGCCTGGGCCTGCAGTTCCAGGGCCAACACCCTCGTCTGACCCTCACGGGCACCAGGCACAATGTGGAGTCAACCGCTCACAAACATGCAGTCAGCAAGCAGCGCCCTCGTCTGACCCTCACGGGCACCAGGCACAATGTGGAGTCAACCGCTCACAAACATGCAGTCAGCAAGCAGCGCCCTCCGAGGCCTCCGAGTCAGCCTGCGCGGGCCCTGCCTCACTGCCTTTGGGGATGACGTCAGATGGAACCGTGCGTGAAACAGACTGTTCCCCGCACGGCTGCTTCAGGTCGTGGTGTTCGTCCCAGCAGTGGTGACCGTAGCTAAGACACACCACACGGCACCTGACCAGCCGATTCTCCCCGGGGCCATCGCCACATTTAAGAGACAAGTTTCCTTTACCTTTCCGGTAGACCTAAACCCCTTAAAAGCAAATCAGACTTTGTGTCTTGCCTCCGAGCTGCAGCATTTGCACCCAGGACTGCTGGGGGCCTCAGGGAGGAAACGACACAGCGACCACGTGACCTTCCTGGCCGGAGAAGCGCACGCGGGAGGCACACGGGCGGCTCCCGGACACGGCGTCCTCACCCGGCCCCGCCCACTCACCCACAATGGAGAGGATGACCACCACGAAGTCAAAGATGTTCCAGCCGATGGTGAAGTAGTAGTGCCTCAAGGCAAACATTTTGAGCACACACTCGCAGGTGAAGAAGATGACGAAGACCAGGTTGATCCAGTAGAGGATGTTTTCCATCTGCTTGCTCTGGGTGTCGGTCTCCACCATCATCGTCACCATGTTAAGGCAGATGAGCATCATGATCACGATGTCAAAGGCTTGCTGAGTGACGAAGTCGAACACGATCCCCTGGATCTTGTTCTGCGGGGGAAAACACAGGAGAGTATTCACGGAAGGCTTCAGATGCGCAGGGCCGCTGGCCTGCTCGTCTGTGCTCCTGGCTGCCTTTGCGCTGGGACGATTAGTCCAGATATGAGCGTGCGTGCGTGCGTGTATAATTATGTAATATTTACGTGTAACATAAATTTTAAAGGCTTACTGCTGGGTGGCAGTGGTGCACGCCTTTAATCCCGGCACTTGGAAGGAGGCAGATCTCTCGAGTGTGAGGCCAGCCTGGTCTACAGCCTGTCTGCAGGAGAGCCAGGGCTGCACAGACAGACCCTGTCTCGACTCCTCCCACACCCCCCAAAAGGAGACTTATTTTCATTTAATATGTGTGTATGGTATGTGGACACGAGGTGCCCGGAGGGGAGAAAGTGGCCTTGGATCCCCTGCAGCTGGAGCTACAGGCGGCTGTGAGCTGCGGACATGGGCGCTGGGAACCGAACCTGGTCGCTGGGAACCGAACCTGGGCCCTCTGCAAGAGGAGCGCATGTTTTCAGATGAGCCATCTCTCCAGGGCCCAAGGTTTTTATACTAAAGTTCCAGCGTGATGGGTGATTGTGTGGAAGAACATCCAGGAGATTAGTAAGACATGTTTCACACAAGCACACACACACACACACCATACATATGTGTGAGGATTAGCTAGGGGAGCAAGACCCCCACCCCAAGTGTGGCAGAGGCACATATGGAAGAAGGGGGAGGAGACAGTTCTCACACCTCTCTCTGTTTCCCGGTTACGGGATGTAGGCTGGCCTCCTGCCGCGCCCTTCCTGACACTATGTTTTGGGGCACAGCCACTGAGAAAGTGTTGACCAAACCTCAGTGTTCTTGTTATTTGAAAGAGGATCTCGAGACGTGGCTCAGGCTGGCCTCTGACCTTGGTGCCACCATGCCTGGCTGCCAGCCCTATGTGAACGGGATCAGGCCCATTCGCTTTCCTTTGCCCATTTCTGTCTCACAGGAGGGCTCCCGGCACGGGCCACGCCCGACTCTCTTCTACTTCCTGACGGCTGCTGAAACATCTAGCAGAGGATTTGCAGGCAGCACCGGGCAGCCTGTCATGTCTCCCCCTTCCTTTGTAGCAAGCCCTGGTGTGTGCCTGCCCAGCACACCTACCACAGGGCGGGGGATGGGCTTCTGGGGTTTCTTGGAGCCCAGCTTCTTCATGGCATTGTAGTACTTCTTCTGTTCCTCTGTCATGAAGATATCCTGACCTCCAAAGTAGAGAGAGAACAAAGAGAGGAAAATTACAACCGGCTCGGGCGGCCCGGCTGGAAGCCGAGGGACTTTCCTTTCCCTCCAGAGGTCAGCCTCGGCAGGGTGCACTCTGGGGGCAATTCCTCCCCGAGGAGATGCTGCAAGTTTAGCTGGGGCGGCTAGAGCCTGCCAGGCCGAGCAATGAGACAGGACTGTGCACTCAGTCAGGAGCAGGCAAGGCCAGTCACACCGAGGGAAAGAAACCGTGTTCTTCTAGTTGGGGTGTCACTACGGGGCCTGAACTGTGCAGTGAGATTTGCCGGCCTCCGCTCCTGAACGCTGGCACTCACCGACATGCCCTGCGGCCCCCTTCCAAACATTTAAGAAGACCCTTGAGTGCAGCAAATGGCAAATTCACTTTTCATGAAATTTAACATTTGGAACTTGTGGTATAGGAAGGCAGCTTAGAGGGCCGGGCGTGGTGGCACATGCCTTTGATTCCAGCACTTAGGAAGCAGAGGCAGGTGGGTCTCCGTGAGTTCGAGGCCAGCCTGGTCTACAAAGTCCAGGATAGCCAGAGCTACACAGAGGAACCCTGTCTTGAAAAGGCAGCTTAGGATTCTTGTGACTCACTGAACAGACTAAATTTATAAATCAACAGGAGCAGGTCACCTTCCAGCTTGCTTTGGAGGCCTTACGGCCTCTGTGGGACACGAGCTGTCTGAGGACGGCCTCTCCAGCCCCACCATGCTACTGGAGGCTGGTTTCTTTTCTCGGCCCCTCCCACTGGGGGAGAGCCCCAACAGGAGTGGCCCCGAGAATATAGAACTGCAGGGAAATGTGGGGACCCCCTGCTGCAAAGTTCAGCCCCAAATAAAAAGGATTGCCCGGGCTGGGGGTGGGCGCCACCACAAGGGGCGCTGTCTGTCTGGAGACAGTGCTGGGCACGCTCAGGGTTGGCCTCTGCCCACCGGCGGTGTGGGGAAAACTTATCTTTTTCTTCTGTTGGTTGAAGTTGTCAATGATGACGCCGATGAACAGGTTGAGGGTGAAGAAGGAGCCGAAGATGATGAAGATGACGAAGTAGATGTACATGTAGATGTTGTCCTCGTACTTGGGCTGCTCGTCGGGCTGTGGAGGGCGGGGACGGGGCCCCGGTCAGCGTCGGCTGGGGCTGTCCGGTGGCCCTGCTCTCCCTGTGTGGAGCTGAGAGCTGGGGACGGGAGCCTCAGGCGCTCTCTGCCCTCCGCTGGCCCATCAAGGGCAGGGGGAGGGCCGCCTCGCACGCTTCCGCTCTGGAGCGGGACTGGGGTGGCCAGGGCCACCAGGACCAAGCAGACAGTAGGGCTGACCGCGCAGAGCCGTGAGAGGGAGGAGGGGAAGGACCCACCCTCCTCACTGCAGCCGTTAGTGTCCAAAGAGACAGGTCAGGGCCTTCGTGCCCACCCCTCCATGCTTTCTGGCCTTTAAGCTGTTTACGCGTCACCATGTGTGTCCGTGCGTCCCTACCTTTCGGGAATCTACGGCTGCGTACATGATATCCATCCAGCCTTTGAAGGTCGCCTGGGAAAGAGAGCCGGCTGTTAGCCTGAGAGGGTGGCTGGGGGCCAGGGCAGGGCCCTGAGGGCTTGGGGTCAGCGAGAGCACAGCATGGGAACCTAGGGGTGTTCAGCTTTCCTGGACTTTGAGTGAATCCCCGACAAAGTCACTGAAGTCTGGCAGAGACAGACTAACGATGGCCTGTAGGGACTGAGGGCGGAGCCCACAGCGAAAGCAGGAGGACGGTGAATGTGAACTTACAGGTCCACTGGAATGCTGGGACCACCAAGGAGCCACTCTGTAGAAAGGAATTAGATAAGCACCAAGTGCCCGAGAGAGAGACACCAGTTTTGTGGAGCTGCAGACAGGTTCAGGTCAGGAGCCCAGCCTTTTTTTCCCTTTTGGTTAATTAATTAATTACTATGTGGTGCTGGGAATTGAACCCAGGGCTTTATCCACATTAGGCAAGGGCCTGTCCTACTCTTCTGTTCTATCCTTAAGCCCAAGAGCCCGACCTTCTTACGCTGTGACAGAAAAGCAAAGGGGCCGTGGCGGGGAGCAGGAGCGCTCACCACTTGCAGAAGGGCCAGGTAGCCCGCCCCCACATTGTCGAAGTTGATCTTCACGTTCTTCCACCTGATCTCCGTGTTGTTGCCCTCCATGAGCTTCTCACAGTCCGTTTTATTGTTGACGATCTCGATTTCGAACCGGATCTCAGAAGTCTCGTTGAAGCAGTAGTGGTACTTCCCCGCGAACAGGTTGACACCCATGATGCTGAAAATCAGCCAGAAGATGAGACACACCAGCAGGACGTTCATGATGGAAGGGATGGCGCCCACCAAGGCGTTCACCACCACCTGCAGTGGAAGGGGGCTGCTGAGGGCTGGCGGGAGGGGCACGCACAGTCTCATGGTTTCCAGGAGGGGAATGGCATTTCTGTGGCTTGTTCGGCCATGACAACGCTTCCTCATCTTCCCAGCTCCAGTGACTACCCATACAGGTCCACAGGCGGGACCCCACATGTCTAAGTCTCTGCACTACATTTGGGTGAACTGTAATAAGCTTTGTTTCAGTTTGCGCAAACTCCCCTGCCCAAGTTGACCCTGAGTTTTTTCTAGGCCCCAACCCAGGACCAGGAAATTGATATTTTAGTCCAGTCTCCCTGGTTTTCAACTGACAGAATCTGCCTCTGTCAGGGAAATCTGAGCAATCGCTCGCTAGGGGCCTTTCAGCAGACATTCCCCCTCTGAAAAACAAGGCACAATTGTTCAAAGTCACAGCGCCGCCCTTTGGGTTAGCACGGTACAGAGCGTCTTGGGACTACGCCAGGCAGTTATCTCTTTTCAGGCAACAGCTGAGCATGCAGACTTTGCAGGCTCGAGGAAGAAAGAAAAAGCTATATTCCCTCTGCCAAACGGTTTAGGTTAAAATGCGAGCAGCTGTGGGTCTCGCCCAAGGCTCTCTGCCGTCCTGCCTTCCGACACGCTGCCTGCTCAGCTGGACCTCAGCTCCAATCTTCACAAAGTTAAAAACAAAGAGCCCAGGAGTGGACGTTTCTTGGGTTTTGCAGTATGCTAGAGGCAGCCAGGCGGCTGTCTCTGCAGCTTTCGCTAGCGTTCAGTGCCTACAAAGCAACCCTGGAGGTGGCCTGTCTGAACACCTTGAGCAGAGCTGCTGAGGCCCAGGAAGGCTGTCCCGACAGCTTCATGCTTCCACTCAGGCTGGAAGGCATGGCTTTGAGGACATCTGCTCTGTCTTCTACTGAAAAGAGCCAGTCCTTTCAGACTGTTCAGTTTGTGATTCTCCACTTCATACATGATTGCCTTTAGCCCGAGAGGCAGCTATTAATTCTTAGACCAAGAACTCTCTCACAGTCCAGACAGTTCCCACTGTAGGTATGTGTTCCTTAACGCTTGGGCACCCGGGATTGTCGCAGTCTGGAGATTCTCCGTGTCCTTTCATGCATTTATCAAAGGTGCCAGATAATCAGATTCAACGTTTGCTTCCTCATTCTACAGTGGTCACCCTTCGGTGGGAGCAAAAAGCAACGAAATGTGGAAAAGAACAGATGAAAGGGGATGATCCACAAGCGGAACAGTCCCTTGTCAAACAGTAAGAACAGAGTACATGAAGATGTGTGTGTGTGTGTGTGTGTGTGTGTGTGTGTGTGTGTGCGTGTGCACATGTATGTGTATGACATGTCCGAGCTCTGGGAGGCCATGCTGTGAGGCCTAAAGCAGCCTCCCCAGTAGAAGCCTGGAGCTGCAGTTCTCCCGGCAAGTCAGCCTGTGGCCTGCTCCAGGACATCGTCCCAAGCAAGGATGCTGCTGAGCTCTTTCCAAACTCAGTTTAGCCCGCCCTTCAGGGCGTCTGCATGAGAGAGTAAAACATGGAGAGCACACAGCGAGGGCAAACTCGACGGCCCTCTGTGACCCCCAAGTCTGGTGTCAGCTTCATCTCTCATAGGATATAAAAATCCTGTAAGATAAAATGGATTTGTAAAATGTGCCTTTCTGTCTCTGTGCTAGGGATAGAACCCAGGTCTCGTACGCTTTGGGTGAGGGCTTTTCTCTAAGTTATATCCTCAGCCAATCACAACTACTGGGAAACTCCTTACCTTAGTGTTACAGGTAAGGCAGTGAACAGATTTGGCGGAGTGGACTCTTCTCTTTGCTGTGGACACTGGCACAGCAGAATTAACTGCGTTCTGGAAGAAGAGCCGGTGTTGCGCCCAGCTATCTGAGAGCAGGAAGCCATGCTCCCTTCTCTCCCATGTAAAGGACCTGACTAGTGACTGCGTTCTCAGTGGTGCTCTAACTGGATCCCTCCCCCTGCTCTCTGGGTATTCACCCTGCCCTAGTTGTGATACAGTCTGTTATTGTTAAAAGTGAGGTTTCTACAGGACAGGCACAGAACTCAAGGGTAGGTTAGAGAAGGCTGCAAGAGAGCTGAATGTTTCAAAGGCAGCTTACACTTAGCGGTTGACAGGACTATCACTTAGTTGATGAGAAAACTCTTTTGGATGATATTTCTTACATCTTCCCCATCCCCAAGCTGCCCGGGACACTACTCTTGCTCATTTAACTCTATAAAGACTGTGAGCCAGTTTTTAGCATCTGGCAGAGGGAACACGGCTTTCGTGACAACTATGTACCGACAACAGAAAGGCATGCATGTTTCATAGCAGTGAACACCCCCCAGTTAACAGCACAGCGAGGTCTCAAGGGTGACTATGGAGGAGAGAAAAGCAAGGAGCGACTTAAGTGTTCCTTTGCCAATAGCAGGACTGTTGCAATTTCTGGTCTTTGGTTTGAGGAAGGAGAGGAGACTGAAGTGAGTACCCCAGTTCAGGCTAGGGTGACACCCCTTTTCAAGGGAAGGGCAGAGCCTAGAATCAGAGCAGCACAGTGACAGTTGAGCCCATCTGCATGGATGAGCCTCGGCTTATCAGGGTTTCTTAGCTGAGAGTTTTAGGTGGTACCTTGCAAAGGCTGGCATATTGAAGAAGCCAAGCTACCGAATGGAAACGCACACCCCGTGGAAAACCGTCCTTGAATAAACACAGGCACTACTGGGTGGCCTGCTAGCAACTTTGTGAGCCTAGCTTCTTCTCCTCCACACAAGGTTGGAGAACTTCAGGGCAGGAGTGGATGTCTGAGGCCTCTCCACTCCCCCGAGTGGACAGTTAGCTCCGCTGGCACAACATTGGTCCCGCTATCCTCCTGCCCCCCCCCCCCCCAGCACTACTGCTCTAACCTGCAGCTGTGGGGCCACAGCAGTTCTTGCCTATACATTTCCTTAGCCAAGAACAGGGACTCTAAAAATGAAACTCCCTTTGGAGCTGATCATGTGTTCTGGACTTTGGGCTTCTCATCTACTTGAGAGATGGCAAGTAAAAGTTTTGGGGGGTATGGCAAACGAGAAGTAAGGGAAGGTGGGAGCAGAGTGAAGTGGAGAAGGGGGTGGGTGCTGCGAAAAGGTCTCCTGCATCTGGATTATTCTAAGGATTTCCTCTACGCAGATGCCTCCAGCTGGTCCCCGGCGACTGCGTCTGAAGCAGTGACAGAGTAGGCAATGAGCCACCAGACAGAGAGCATTCACAGTGCCGGCTGGGCAAGCTGGGAGCTGTCTAGGAGTGGCAATCTCCTTGAGGAGGCCCAGGGTCCCCGCCAGGGACTAGGTTCGGGTCCAATGCTGTAGTCAATGCCTTTGATGGGTTGTTCATAGCTGCATCCTGTCCCCAGTTGTTCTGCCCCCAAGGTGGACTGTTAACCCTAAAGCTACCAAGGCTTGTGAAATGTGGGCAGGCAGAGGAGCAGAGCATTTTAGCTGCACTTCCGCCCACTGTGGCCACTGCAGCCATGCACTGTCTGGAACAGCACACACCCTCTCGAATTTCGCCCGGTCAGAGCAGCGTCTGCCTTTTGCCCGTGCTGAAACCTGTCTTACTTGTGGGAGAAAGACGTAGAATTCCTTTTTAATTAGAAGGAACTCGCCGCCCTTCTTCCTGCAGAAGGCTTCAGGAGGCCATCGAAGGTCACGTTTAGCCAAACTGTGACTGTGCTACAAAGTCAACACAGGGTCACTGCAAACATCGTTTGTTTAAAAAAACTAAGATAATGAGACTCCTAAGTCCCCATTAAAATTTCCCCTTCCTGTACAGCGGCGAATAGCCTTGTGGACTACTGGCCGGGGCCACAGATGAGGAATGGGCCCAGCTGTACTGTCCTGGTCTCTATTTAGCCAATCAGTCTTCCTTCATGTGGAGCATGACAATAGCTCCAGTCTCACGCCTATGTCTCATATTTGCACATTTAGAAACACCCTCTGGTTTGCTCTCCTGCATGTATACAACATCTAAATTAAAGTGAGTTTTCTTGGGCCCCTTGAGCATAACAGACCCCCCTGACTGGCACAGGGCGAGTATCACCACGGAGCCAGCTGTCTGAGGGATTTTCTGGACGACATTTTAGCGCGCGCGCACATCTGTGCACACCGACAGGGCAAGGCATCAAAAGAGAAAGCCGCTTGAACACAGCGGCGCGACAGCCCCTTGTGCCGGCTGGACCCGGGTAGTGGGCAGCCCAGGTAGAAACAGGGGGTCTCAAGAGATTCCAGAGCCAGCTGGTGTGCAGCCGCCTGGCCTCGTCCGCTGTTCTGATGCCGTGAGGACGGGACCACAGAGCATGGGCAGGGGGCCGGGGGTGAGGAGGAAAGCTTTGCTACCAGACAGCGGCTGCCAGTCCCGCAAGGGACTGGGCTGAGAACAACAAGGTGCAATAAGAGGAATCAGAATAGAAAGAAACCATTTCTTCTCCCGGGGTCATGCCGAATTCTGCTCCGTCCCCAGTTCCAAGCCTGCCGCCCTGTCTTCGAGTCCTTTCAGTGACCCCCCAAGGCCACAGGTCCCATGTGGCTGCTGCCTCTACCCTGCGCTCTTCCTGCGAGCAGCCTAGGCTTTTCAGCGGGTCTCTGGGTTATAATTCCCCTTCTTTGCACCTGGTGATTCTCCCTATAAATCCAGCAGCCCAGAAAGCCGCCCCAGTGCTACAGGTAAGCCAGGCCAGATGAGGGAGGCAGATTAACAGGTCCCGCAGCAGCACGTTGTGGGGGCGGGGCTAGTATTAACGTGATGAGGCAGCTTAAGGCGACTCCCCCGCACGGGGCAGGTGCGAGGGAGAGGGTGAAGGGTCAGCTTGGCAGCTGCATCGCAGTCTGTGTTTGGATGATCTCCGCCCCTGTGATCAGTTCTAGCATGCTTTTACAGTTCCATTGGCATGCAGAAGGATCGGCTGCTCTTAGTATCTTACCCTCATCCCTTCAAATCGTGATAAGGCTCTTAAGGGTCTCAAAGCTCTTAGGGTCCTAAGGGACTTTATGGCACCTAGTTCCGAGTAGCCCAGGGCATTAGCTATAAGGCTGACTAAAGAGACCTACACAAAAACAGAAGAGAAAAAGAAAAAGAAAAGGAAAAGAAAACAGAGGTTCCAGAGTGTTAGAATAAACCCCTAGCACTGATTTAACAGATGGGGGTCCCCCAGCAGAGGAAGTGGGTGCCACCGGCTGCCTACTTCAGCCTACTTCAACTTGACTCAAACAACCTGGAAGGAAAGGTGGTTGAGAGAGGCAGAAGAGAAACACAAAGGGAAGAGAGAATAAAGGGAAGGGAGTGGAACACACATAAGTCGGAAAGGGAAGGGGCTGAGGGGAGGGGAGAGGAGGAGGTCCCGTTGGAAGGAGAGGAGCCTGAAGAGGTGACATGAACCTTACCCTCGCCCTTTACAGTCTGCAGCTCCCAGAGGCTCCCATTAAATTAAGCCAGACAAACTTAATGGAACCTATGGAAAAGAATACAGGTAAATACACACCCACCGCACCCGCGGCCCCTCCTCAGCTCAGCCACCATGGCTTTTCCAACGGGGACCAGCTCTTATCCTGGTTGACAAGAAACCATTTGAGAATTGGATGAGTCACTAACAAAGGAAATGCAGTCAAGAAGTTCCACAGGTCGCTGCCTCTCCCAAGAGCCTCCTTGACAGGGTTTTGGCCCCATGAGAGCTACCAGCATGACCCCCTCTCACTGTGAACTCTAATCTCAGCCTCAGAAGCCCAGCCATCGCCCTTCGTGGCCACAGAACCTTGTGTGGCCGTGGACACCAAGCCCATCCTTCTCGTCATTCCCTTCCTTTCCTTCTAGATGAGCACCAAACGCACTGACATCTGCCAGCACGGGGACAGTCTTTGATTACTCTTATCGTAAGAACTAGAATAACTCCTGGCGGAGGGGTCCTTTTCCCTCATAGACAGGGAATGACCCACCCCGCTGACTGAGCCGGGGCTCGGGCTGCCGGGGCCGGCTGTGGAGACCTGCTCCTGCATGCGGGTGATGCGGCAGGATTCCAACGGGGCATCGGTTTCTGAACCACCTAGAGCTGAACCGCTGACTTCCTGGGGAAGTCTGTAAGCCTAGACTCAGGCCAACACTTCCCTGCTCCCCAAGAGCAGACTTACCGGGCTCCCACTACCAGGGTGACCCTGAACACTGGAGAGGAGCCACACCTGGGGCTGCCCGGGCTGGGCCCCAGCAAGACATGGGGCGCCCGGCCCAAACACACCACTACCCAGTCAGGTCCGAGGACGTCTGGCTTGGGGTTGCTCACTGCCACCTCTCTCTCGCATGGCATGCTATTCTAGCTACACACAGGTCTGGGACGGGTCAAGATTTTCCTTCTACTGGGAAATGGGGGCCATCAGTCTACTTTAACTGGCGTTCCAAAGCCAAAGAGAACGTCTGTAAGCTCATCTGCTGCTCCGTGACCCCTTGCTTACACTGCCTTAGCTCTGCATCCACACTGCGTGCGGCAGGGACACACACACACACCTCTTCTGTTGCGTGACTGGAGATTAAGCCCAGGCCTTGGGAACCCTGGGCAAGCGTGTCACTCCTGAGCCACACCCACAGACATAAAAACAAACCAAACCAAAATCGGCTGTTCTCGAACTTGCTCTGTAGAGCAGGCTGGCCTGGAATTCAGAGATCCACCTGCCTGTGCTTCCCAAGTGCTGGGATTACAGGCCACCACACCTGGCTAAAAAGATTTTTTTTTTTTTAAAGAAGACATTTGTAATTCGGAACCAGGATTAGTACGGGACGGAAGGGAAGTAGGCGGTCAGCGATGGAGTAGGGGCAGGCTTAAAGGGTTCAGTTTTAACCTGGCGCAAACTGACTCATGCATGTGCTCATGGCCCATCAGCTTTGGTAACCGCTACGGAGCTGAGTTCTAGGCACTGCTCAGAGCTAATCAGGAAGGAGGTGTGCTCCTGTGGGGTGCACACGAATGAGGCTGGAGGTGTCCTGACATCCCCCTGGAGCTGGAGTCACGTGGGTGATGGAGACTGGTGCCCTCTGCCGAGCAGTGAGCGCTTCTAGCCACTGAGGCACCGCTCTGGCCTGCAGGCCAACCCTTACCTCCAAGTAACCTAGAACTGCCCAACTGTTCATGAGGTCCTAACGGGATCTGCCAATGGAAGGTCATCCCATTTCGACTAGGCACCCCAGCTCAAAAGTCCCCTGGGTTAGCCTCACTTTGTGAATCCTTGGCAGGGACAGATTGCAGAGACTGAAAACTTTGAGTGTCTAGGGACCACCACACAAAGCAGGAGGACCCCCGCTCTGAAGGATGGCAACTTTACAGATAACTGTGCAGTGGGAGAAAGGACAAAGGAAGCACAGAGGTCAATTATGGGGCTGGCCGGCTCGGCTGAGCCAAGATGGACAAGGCGAGACTAGCTGGGTCTCCCCTCGGCTGTCCCTCGGCAGCTGATAACTCTTACAGCCTCCCGGTCTCCAAGTTATACCCTTACTGGACATAATCAGAAATTTGGTCAAGTGTACAAAGAAATCAAGCCTTTAAAATTAAAAAAAAAAAAAGAGTTAAAGAGACAAAGTTGAACCACTCAGGCACAGAAAGAAGTGGACTGGGTGACTTCTCCGGGGAGAGAATGTTTTCAGGAGGCCGAGGTCAGTCTGAGGTGCGTTGCATCTTCACGTTCCCATCCTGAACAGAGGTGCTAACCCTGCAAGCAATGGGGGAACAGTTCTTGGAGAAAGACAGTAAACTTGTTTCACAGGGCACAGACCAGCGCACACGAAGGCCTGAGGAAAAGAAAACAGGCCTGTTTTCACACCACTTCCTAACAAAGAGAAGCCATCTAAGACGCTGTCTGATGGTCTTCACGGCTCTAGAATGGTGCTGGCAGCAGCTTTAAGAGGCAACAAGGAAAAGCGAGTCTCTAGCAGGGCAACAGGCATGGAGACACGTGAGTCAGCAGCGGATGAGACGGGGCAGCGCTGCAGGTGTGGTCAGCTAGGCCCTACACTTACACCTCATGCTCTACGATGCCCACACAGCCAGCTGTGCTCCTCCAACGGGCAGCACCCTCTGCGCAGGCCTCGCTGTCTGCATACCAGTCCAGGCCTCATTTTCCACCCGAAAATGGAGAGTGGCACTCTATGGAGACATCACAGGGAGCAGCAGGCCGTGCCCTGTGTATGGGTTTCATCTCGTGGGCTCCGAGAGAGAAGCAGCCATATTTAAGATGCTTCATATTTTCCATGACATGGAGTGGGCTTTGCATATTATGGGTATTCAACAAACAATGGACAAATGAATAAGTGGACAGAGGTGACAGGTCAAAAGAGTACGGTTCCTGTGACAGCCCCAGGTACAGAGCTAGGCTAGAGTCGCTGAACAGGCTCCCCAGGGCTGGGGCCATGCTGACTTGTCCTCCTGGGACTCCTTATGAACTAAGTGTTCGATTCATGTTGATTACCAACAACTGTCAGAGCCAATGTGGGATCCGAAACAGTGTAATAACCCAGCAACTCCCAAAAGCTAGAGGCACTGATGGGTAATAGTCAGCATATGCATGTCTCGCTGCTCTATCTTTTGTCTACAGAGCATGAAAAGAGAACCCTAAATAAGTGTCGATCTGTAGGTGACCTGGGTATAGTGGATGCGGCATGCCTGACGGAAACCTTGAGTCTGGGGCTGCTCAGTGCAGAGAAGCAGCTCAGGTTGGGGTTGACCATGGAGGGAAGGGGAGCTTCGCTCCATGACATAGTTCTTGGGCAGCTGGAGAATGGAAGAGGACCTGAGTCCTCATTAAGCCCAGGAGAGGAGGGGCTCCTGGGGCACGGGCACCTTCCCCAGTCAAGGTGCTGAGGGGTGACTGTGCAAGTCCCCTTCTCCAGGAGGAGAGCCAGCCTGGCTTCTGGCGTCCCTCCATATGCTCCACAGCTGGAACTTAAGTGTCTAGATGTAATGGCGGTAGGGGACCCGCCACCCACATCCGGCCTCTTTGGATCCCTTTAAGGGTGCAGGTGGCTTCACCTCATTTGCATACCTTCCCAAAGACTAGTGGGACAGCTGTTCTTGGCTGACTACACCTGGAGTTAACTAAAGCCCACACGAAGGGCACCCTGAGGGATTCCTGCCTAACTTGAAGGGAAGAGCCACTTCTGATCTGGACCTGGTGGGAAGACACCTTTAATCCAGATCTTCTGAGGCGGGAATGGCCACCTCCAATCCAGGCCAGCCTTCTGTGGAAGCCTGGATGAGGACGTGGAAGAAGGGAGCACTGGTCTGGCCTGTTCGCTCTCACCTGGCTACCTTCGCTGAGCCTACTTCTTTGGGGTTCTGGGGTACACTGAAGCCCAGCTGAGACTTCCAGCCTTGTGGACTGATCAATGACTGGATCCTTGGATCTTCTGTTCATAGGTGGCCATTGTTGGTTTAGCTGGCCCACGCCTGTCAGTCATTCTAATAAGCTCTCTCTCCACACACACACACACACACACAGACACAGACACACACACACACACACACACACACATCTATGTACTGTAAGCTCCATTACTCTAGACGGGCACAGTGACAGCCCTGGAGGTAGACACTGAACACAGAGGCAGAAGATAACCTGTGAAAAGAATGTGTGTGTGAAGGAGAAGCCATTGCTCGCGCAGGGACCTACAAGATTTCCCCACTGATCTGCCGTAGGTCCTCCACAGGTATTCCGAAGGCAGTTCGCCACAGAGCCAGCCAAGTCTCTTCTTAACCTGCCCACCCTGTCTCCGGCCTCCAGAGCCTCCATCTTTGCAGCCCTTCCCAGCCCCCAGAAGAATTCTCCACCACCGTGGTCCTGGGACTCGGGTATGCTTTCCTTAAATTCTTCAAGGGAAAAGCTTTAGTTAGCACAGCCAGAGGAAGATTGCCGTTGTTGGTTAGCTAGGGGAGTGAGTGCTGAAGGGGTGAGAAACAGGGTCCAAAGCTGCGGCTTCCCACCTGAAAACACAACACAGGAGCTCCCCTCATGAAGCCTGGGACCCTGGGACATACAGCCTGGAGGGAAGAGTTTTCATTTGGCGATCGAAGCAGGACTGGCCACATCACAGGCCCTTCTTCTCAGAAAACGTGATTTGATCGGCACATCTGGGAAGCATCCATGGGTGTAGACAGGAGAGAGAGGTGCCGCCCCCATCCCCACACCCCACCTCACCCCCACTGCACCTCATCCCCACACCCCACACCCTACCTCCTCCATCCCCCACCTCACCTCATCCCCGCACCCCCCACCCCACCTCCTCCCCACAGTCTTCTCCACACTGCACCTCATCTCAGACCCCCACCTCACACTATCAGGAAGGGGGTGTCCTGCTGTCTCACAGCAGGGCCTTTCTGGTGTCCAGGCTAAGGCAGGCACTTTCTGGATCTAAGTAAGCCAGGCCCAGTGGCGTGGGACAGCACAGCCTCTGGGGCAATGCAGGCCTTCAGAGGGCCTGCCCCCACACAGGAGCTGGCCGAGCACGAGGGCCTGCCCCCCCATCCCCCACCCCCGAGGCTGCGCGCTGCTTGCTAGCCTCGCCCCGGCTCCTGCTACAGGGGGTGAGGGACGGAAGACAGGACACCTACAGCCACGATGAGGAAGTCCAGCCAGCACCAGGCGTTGGTGAAGAACTTGACGAAGCCGTAGGCCGTCCATTTGAGCAGCATCTCCAGGATGAAGATGTAGGTGAAGACCTTGTCCGCGTACTCCAGGATGGTGCGGATGGTCTTCCTCTGCTCGATGTAGATGTCCTCGAAGGCCTGAAAGACATGCACGGCTGCCCAGTGAGGGAGCCCCGCACACGGCCGGCCGCCCGCTCGCTCCCGCTCCTCCGCTGCTCCCGGCGGCCACGCCTGTTTGGTTAGTGACGCTGGGCGTATGCAGGGCGACCCCCTGGACACCACAGGGGTGAGCAGACCGCCCCAGGGGGTGGGAGGGTCTTCAGGGTGGAAGCCATAGTGCTATTTTCTTTGTACGGAACCCATGAAGGAGGCACCCTTCTCTTGCACGATGGGGACTACATAGCTGGGGTGCCAGGAGGACGTGTGATGCTCAGCTGTGACTCGTATCAGCGAGAGCAGTTCCAGGGGAGACCAAAAAGATGGTTTTACCCTGCTCAACTTCCAAACGGATTCCCAGAGCTCCCTGCTCGCTGGATGAGGCAGCTCCCTGGGGACGCTGTTCTGCCTGACACCTTCCCCTTGCTTCCTGTCCACCAGCAGCTGAACAGTGTCCCACACACTCCCACCACCATGGCATTCTACCTCCAGAGTCCCAGAAACAAGGAGCCAAAAGGGCCTGAACCTTCTGAGGAGATGAGCCAACGTAAGCTTTCCTGTTGCACATTTTGTCACGGGTGACATGAAAAGGGGAGAAATGCCTGAGAGGAGGGAAGCACCTCGGGGGCGGAGAGCGCCCCTGGCATGCTTGAAGAGGCATCTCTTGGAGGCAGCCAGGCCCTTCGCAGCCTTCTGAAACAGAGGACTGGGGTGCAGCTCACCGGCTTGGCCAGTGCGGGCAGGGCCGTGTGCGTCCCAGCACCACAGGAAAGGGAACGAAGAGGCACGTGGGTACCAGCTGAGCCACTTCACAGCATGAAGGAGCGGGCAGACAGCGGTCCTGAAGCCCAACCTTTCCACGGTCTCGGCCAAAGGAACTCTCTTTATTCAACAAAAAACCAGCAAGGGCTTCCCTTAAGGCAGAGCCCTGGACAGAAGTCCGTTCTGTGAGAATGAGATGTTCAAGAATGGGGCCTCCCTCCGAGCTTCACTGGACATCAGAGCTATGGCTCCCCTTCAGCTGGGTAGCCCGCCTGCCTGCCTCCCTCCCTTCCCTTCCTTCCTTTTCTTTCTTTGAGACAGGGTCTCTCTGTGAAGCCCTGGCTGTCCTGGAACTCACAATGTAGACCAGGCTGGCCTCGAACCCACAGAGCTCCACCTGCCTGTTTCCTGGTTGCTAGGTTAAAGGTGTGCGGTGCCAGGTGCACATCTGTTGGCTGTTCAGGGTCTTCTTGGTCCTCTGTGAAAACTGCTACGCATAGCACAGATCCTTGGGTCAGTGCTGCTTTGTTCTATGGTGCGGACGGGAAAGAAGTAGAGCTGCCGTGCAGGCTGTGACCCGAGGAACGGCAGTGCTGAACACCACCCCATTCTCCTACCAACGTCTGACAGACAGACAGTGCTACCTCACCCGGAGCCTCCGCAGCACCTCAGGAAGCACGGGTGACATCGTGCGGCATCTGACCCCGGGCGGGCGGGGCGGTCTGGCTGCCCTCCGGCAGGGCAGTGTCTACCCTGCCATCCTGTGGGCCTCCTATTTACTCTGGAGACCTTCCTTCACAAACCTTCCTCGCGGCCCTGCCAGCTTCTCTCCCTGGGCCATCACGCCACACGCTTGCCCTGCTCAGCCTCTTAGTGTTTATCTGGCCAAGGAAAGCGCCTGGATTCCTGAGCTCTTCAACACTGACTCCGAGACCTCTCCCTCCCTCTTTCCACTCCAGGTTAAGCTTTGGTTTCACACCTTCTGTAAACCGGTCTCCAGGGGCCAGCGAGCTGGCTCATGAGGTAAGCATGCTTGCCACCAGGCCTGATGACCTGAGTTCAGTCTTGGGGACACGAAGGGCAGAGGAAGAGAACCGGCTCTTGCACACCGCCCTCTGCTCTGGATTTCCCCACAAGTAAATGATTAAACCATCACCCACCCGACTCCCTCACGCCGGCCTCTGGGCAACCCAGCTGAACATGGGGCAGATGGAGAGGGGAACTCTGCGCTCCGCCCCTCGCGCCTGCCTGCTGCTGGGCAGGGCGGGCAGAGCAGAGCCGTGGCTCTGCGCACTTGCCATGCTGTGTGTGGGTTTCCAGGGAGTGGGGGAGGACAACATCCCTCCTGACTTGAGTCACAGAAATGAAGAGTGAGCAGGGTGTGGAGAGGGAAGCTCTCTCAGGAGGCTGCCGGGGGCAGGGCCAAGCTGGCAGTGGCCTCAAGTGTGTGCCTCCATCCCCACGGAAAGGGCTTCTTAGGCTCAAGGGGTTCCTAAGTCCTAAGGTCAGAAGAAGAGCAGAGTCGTCTCAGAGCTCTGAACCCCTATTCTCGGGACCTCAGACGATCGGTCCCCTCAAAGACGCTGGGCATGAAGCCTACCCGGCCTCTGCTCACTGTTTCTTTGCACCCGCCTCCCCGAATCTCACCAGAGCGCCGCTGCTGAGCAGGATCATGAAGATGATGAAGGTCTCGAACCAGTTGTGCTCCACGATGAGGAAGCAGGTCTTCCGCAGGATCCACCAGGACTTGCCCAGCCCCTCCTCAATGTTCACCTGGCAGCACTTGAACCTCTGGACACAGCCTGCCACCAACGGGAGAGGCGGGGTTCAGGCCCGGGCGGCGCCCACTGGACCCCGCACTTCCCTGCCACCCCCTCCCTGCTCACCCACACCCCGCTCACCCCCGCCCCCGCTCACCCACACTCCACACTGCTCTGACCCACACCCCGAGCTGCTCTGCCCCTGCTCATCCCCGCCCCCGCTCACCCACACTCCACACTGCCCTGACCCCCCCCCCCGCGCTCACCCACACCCCCCGCTGCTCTGCCCCTGCTCACCCTCTGTGAAGCAGGCATCGGGATCCAGGTACTCCTCGGGCTGCTCCACGGGGACCTCCTCCACCTCGGGCTTGATGTCTATGGTGCTTCCTTCGGAGGAGCTAGTGTCATCCAGTTTCTAGATGCAGAGGAGGAGGGGGTCATTCAGGAAAACGTCCACCTCCTCAGTGCCACCTCTGCTGGGGCCGCGGACAGACAGACAGACGCTGCCTGCAGGGGCAGCCGGAACAAGATGGACACACTAAAGGGTTCGCCCTGGCCCCACACCCGCCTGCTCCAGAATCCACTCGACTAACTCAGGGTTAGCCCCGGGCTCTGTCACCCAGGGAAGGCCTCGAGTGAGCCCGGCCCCGGCTGCTCTCAGAGCAGAGCCCGGCCCCGTGAGGCTGCGGCCGAGCCGGGCCTCGGGGCCTCGTGCCCACACACAGCAGGGGCGGTCTCCCGGCCGGGCCTTACGTCTTTGCTGCCCTCGGGGTCCGACTCGCTGCTGACATCCTCGGTGTTGAGGTTCTCGAGGTCGGACTCGCCCACGGCGATGGGCACGCGGACCGTGAGGTTCGGGTTGTTGATGAAGGACATGTGGTCCTCGTCAATGATGTACTTTTCCACGCTGCTGCCGATGCCGCTGGTCGTCCCGTTGCCGTTCTTCTGGAAGTCGCCGTTGCGGTGGATGTCCACGCCGGTGTGGTTGGCGATGCAGTTGGCCTTCTTCTCGTACAGCTCGTCCAGCGGCTTCACCTCCTCCGCCTCGCGCTGCTTGAAGTGCGCCTGCATGAAGGCGCGCACCTTCACCTTGGTCCAGGCCACGCCCTTCTTGATCCGGATCACCGAGATCTGCAGGTTGTTCATTTCGCCGTCGTCGTCCGTGGCCGCCAGGTTGTCCGCGCTGAAGGAGCTCAGCAGCAGGGCCAGGAAGAGGTTCAGCACCTAGCCGGCGGCACGGGGAAAGGGGAGAGGCGGGATCGTCTCAGGAGGTTGTCTACGCCGCCCAGGCTTCCAGGTCGCCCAGGCTTCCAGGTCGGAAGCCACAGAGACCGCAGAGGGAGTGCTCCGCGGGGCTCCCGTCACGGCTCCCTTTACTTGTGTGTTTATTTTGTGCGGCAGACGGAATGCCCAGCCTTGTGCATGTGGGGTGAGCGGCGCCCCGGCACACTAAGCATGCAGCCGGACACCGTATTTTAAACATTCATGTCACCGGACGGGAATTTTTAAAATTTTACTGTAAGGAACTTTGCACCTTTCTCGGCTCTTCTCTAGTTCTCCTTATGGCAAGAAGCAAAGGCTTCGAAAGGAAATTATCCAAAAATAAAAAGCAAAAGAGGCCATGTGGATTATTGGGGAGGGCAGAGGAGGGAGGGTGCAAGTCATGGGTCTGTGACAGCAGGTGTCTCAAGGGACCCGAGTTAGAAGAAAAACTTAGGTTTCCAGAGTCGTACTTTCATAAACAAACCAAGGAGGCAAAACCGAAATGTGCATGGCACCTTCCTTCAAGGGTGGGTCTGGAGCATGGGGGGCAGTTTAATGGCGGAACACAAGTTCAGCATGTGCCAGGGCCTGGGCTTGATCTCCAGAACACGTCAAAAAGTAAGCAAAAAGAAGGAGTCATCTCTGCTTTTTTGGGGGGAAGGGTGTTCAAGACAGGGTTTCTCTGTGTAGCCCTGGCTGTCCTGGATGTGCTTTGTAGACCAGGCTGGCCTCGAACTCACAGAGATCCACCTGCCTCTGCCTCTCAGAGTGCTGGGATTACAGGGGTGAGCCACCATGCCTGGCCATCTCTGCCTTCCTAACATTTACAAAAATACCTTTGCTGGGAGCAGTGGCTTGTACACTGGCTGCATGTAAAGCTAAGGCAGTCCTGCTGGAGTTAGGGGTTCAAAGCCTGAGCAGGACAGTGCCTAACACACAGCCAGACGCCAAGCCATCAAATGCAAGCTTTGTTTAAATTCCCTGGTCTCCCGCATTGGATGGCGCACAGTACTGTTTTGGTCTCCAACAGCCCAAACTAGCGTCAAACTCCCGATCCAGATGCTTCCATCTCCCAAGTGCTGGGGTCACGGGTGTGGACCACCTAGCTGGCTAAGTGTTCTTGAATGAAGGGGTGATAGGTAATCACCAAGATCTGAAGAACTCCTTCCTGTCAGCTACCTAAGAAGCCTGCGGCAGAGACAGACAGACACAGCCTGGTGGGGCTGGAGGCAGGCGCGTGGAGATCTGGGAGCCCTGAAGAAACCCCCACCTGGGGCAGGGCCTGGGATTTGGCCTTCTTGCTGACTGGCCCTTGTGTGCTGATGATGCCGGTGGGTCTTAGGTCACTTTTCTAGCAACACTGGGTGAACCATTGTTGCAAAGACTCGACCCAGACAAACTGGGAAGAAAGCTGGAGGTGTAGAAATACGTGAAGAAGTAAGTGTGAAGGAGGCATGCGCTGCCCCATGAAGGGAGAGAACAGACCAAGCGCTTAGGGAAAGGCTGGTGGAGAATGCCAGGGGTCGCAGGAGCTCTGGGACAACCACTGTGACGGGAGAGCCTTGGCTGCCTCCCGGGGCTGTGCCAGTGCGGGCGCGGGGGAAGGGAGTGGCCGGGCTCACGGGATCGTGCAGCTGCTTTTCCACGCAGTGTGCAGGAGCCACCCAGTGGCCACGTGGCCATGTCTGTGGACACTTTCAGTCACTGAAATTTGGGAGGCAGCTGGTGGGCAGAGGCTGGGGGTGGTGCTAAGTTCAACCGCGCCAGAGAGGCCTACGGCCTGAGATCTAGGAAAAGGAGGCTCTCTAACTACAAGGACACGCAGACGAGAGGCCTGAAGTCTGCGGGCTGTGTGCGGGGGCTCAGGCCGGGGATCCTTAACCTTACTGTGTTGTTTTCCTCGGTTGTGACGGACGGTCAGGAGGGTGGTGTGTCACGGCTCAGCGGCATCCCGATAATAGTCGTTTGGACCTTAAAGCAGACCTGGGCCAGGACGGAGACAACAGAGGAGGAAAGTGGATGGGGGTGAGGAGGAGCCGCGTGGCTGCGGCCGTACTCACCACCAGGTTGCCGATGACCATGACCATCATGAAGACGATGAGGCACATGGCCTGGCCGGCCACCTCCATGCAATCCCACATGGTCTCGATCCACTCCCCGCACAGCACCCGGAAGACGATGAGGAACGAGTGGAAGAAGTCGTGCATGTGCCAGCGCGGCAGCTGGCATTCCTGGTTGATCTTGCACACGCACTCCTTGTAGCTCTTCCCGAACAGCTGCATGCCCACCACGGCGAAGATGAAGACGATGATGGCCAGCACCAGGGTCAGGTTGCCCAGGGCGCCCACGGAGTTCCCGATGATCTTGATCAGCATGTTCAGCGTGGGCCAGGACTTGGCCAGCTTGAAGACTCGGAGCTAAGGAGAAAAGCAAGTAAGAGTGAAGCGAGACTCCACCGCCTCGCCACGTGGCTGAAGTAATAGCTCGAGGCATTAGAAAGGCTGGCTTAAATTCATTCACCACCCTTAGGAAATCCTCAGAACTTCCTAATCGTGTCTCAGACTAAAAGATTAGATTGAGTCATGGGTGAGAGAAAACTGGTGAATTCCAGAAATTGAGTGAAGTAAGTCCAGGACCCGCATCCTGTCTCTGGACCCTTACAGCCCTTCTGACTGGATTCCAGAGTTCTCAAAGAGACGAGGGGCAAGGGGTATAAAGTCTGCAGGAAAGTGTCAGGACAGTGAGCTAACACTCAGTCACCATAGAAAGACAAGCACTAGAGAATTCTAATGGTTTCCTTTCGCTTGCCAACAGTAGGCCAACGGCCGACAGGAGAGAGTGAGGTGCCCAGAGTATCTCGGGGCAAGCAGAGGCAGTGCCACGTGCATGAGGACGTCTGTGGAAGGGGCAGTGATGTCAGTAGCTCAGAAAACGTAACGCCTGCTGCCTGTCAACCAGTGTTTACATCTGTAATAATTACAAACAGCCGAGAATTACACGGCATGAGGCCATGGCCGATGGCTGCCCACCATGGACACTGTCCGTGTGAGGTGTCACACACTGCAATACGCAGACACTCGGCAGACTTCGCCAGCAGCGATCTGTGCCAGCCAGGAGTGTGGGGGTCTCTGGAAGCCCGAGAGTCCCCCGTGAGCCCGTCGGGGCCACTCAGAAGGTTTTCCCTACCTGGCTCCCAATTTGTTCCCAATATAGTTTTCAGGCTTCTTCAACCTCAAAATTCTTTCCCTTGTCATTGAAATAAAACTATTTTTTTAAAAAGTCAACAGTGCGCTGGAGAGATGGCTCAGGGGTTGAGGGTGTGGACTGCTCTGCTGGAGGACCCCAGTTCAAAACCCAGCACCCACATGGTGGCTCTAGTTGCAAAGGATCCAGAGCCCTCTTCTGGTCTCCTCAGGGGCTGCGTGGAGTGCTCAGACACACACCCAGGTAAAACACCCTCAGACACATAAAGCAAAAGCAGAAATCTCAAAAAAAAAAAAAAAAAAAAAAAAGTGAAATCAACTGTGGGCTAGATTGTAACCAGCCATCTCAGCAAGGCTGGTGTGTGTATCCCACGGCCCAACCCTAGTCAGCGCTTTCTCTGGGGAGCGGACTACCTCAGCGAGAAAGCCGCAGGTCCTGGCCTGACTCAGATACAGCAAGGTCCTACAGTCCCCTCACGCCATTCTCGCTGTGCTGAGGGCTGCTCTCCGCAGACGGCCTTAACCTCTGCAGAATTACTTAGCAGCGTTTTCTTATATAATACATTAACAGAAATGACATTAATTACCCATAACACGGAAGGGGAAGTCGATGTTCACCCACTAATTTCAACACAATCTGAGAAAACATCATCTTACTTTCAGTCTCTGAAGGGGTTACCACACAAAAGAAGTGAAGAAAACCATCTCTGAACACAGAGATTCTCTTCATGTCAGGGCAAAAGCCAGAGAAAACCTCAGCCGCCCACCCAACAATTTCAGAAGGCCCTGGGAAGTCTTCGTCCTCTGAATTAATCATATTTTTCTAAGAAACCTCTAGAAAACCGATTTCTTTTGCTCATTGTCAAGCCCTAACGTTTACACGATATTGCATTTAGCAGAAAGGCTTTCAGGGTTTCAGAGGAGAAGCCAACCACGCAGCCAAGCTCAGTGGGGCAAGGCGCGCCTCAGGGGACAGCCCCGTTATCTTAGACGAGTGCTGGGTCGGGGAACGTGCGGAGAAATTGGAGAAATCAGGAATACCAATCGGAAAGACCGCAGCACGGACAGCCCCTCCACGTCCGCGAGACCCAGCTCCATCAAGCTGAGCGACACGATAAATCCATCAAAAATGTTCCAGCCTTCTTGGAAATAATAGTAGGGGTCCATGGCTATGAGCTTCAGAAACATCTCCGCCGTGAAGATCCCGGTGAACACCTGCGGGGGGAGGCAGGAGGTCAGGAGGAGGCACCAGAAAGAGCATGCCTGTATCAGCTCCCTCAGTCCAGCACACCCCAGAATCAGCAGCCAGCTTTGGCCTCTACGCTGCTGGACATCGACACCTGGATATCCCAGGGGCACCCCGCATTGGTGCAAGGGTATCAGGCTGTAAAATGTTTATTATCGGCCCTAAGATTACCACAAATAAGAAGACACAGACACCTGTTAGGTTTCATAATTGCCTTATTTACCTCGGGCAGGGCAGATATTCCACCTGCGCCGGCTCAATAACCTCACCATCCACCTCCCAGCCCCCATCCAACACCATCCGCCTTGACCATCCTCGTCTGGCTGCCTTCCATCCGTAGTCCCCTGGCACTTGCTTGTGTTCTTCATCTGGGACTCCCACCCCATTACTGGAGTCCTGTCTCCGGGCCCATGTAGTTTCTTCTCCACGCTGACCCATCACCAACTTCTTCCTCCTCTCCTCCCGCCCATCTGTCTCCCATGCTTCTCCTGAACCCGAAAAGCCTCAGCCAAACCTACCCTGTTCTGCCCTGCCCAGGTATCGGCTGTTTAATCACCCAATCAGGCATGTCCTAGGCAGGTTTACAAAGCAAGGATAGGTGTAACCAGAATTTGAGGGCCAGCACTACCCCCAAGGGTCTCTCTTCATTTGAACGAAGTTCTCAGCCCCAGGGGTTCTACCTCTGTCACTCAGTTGCTAATGTGCAGCACGCAGGTAAGAACTAATCTAAGGGTGAACTGAACAGGGTGAAGGCCACCTCCGCCCCTCAAAGACTTGCAGGCATTTGGTGGCCTGATTTTATGGGGGAGCAACTATAATCAGCAATGATGCATCTATATCTCAAAGCAGCCAGAGAGGATGCGGAAAGTTATCACAAAGACAGGGAAGCGCTCGAGGCGGGCCTGTTAATCGCTCTGAACTGACCATGGTAAAATGTCTACAGCCGCGCCCTCTAGACATACAACTGTGTATCAGCTAAAAGAAAGCAACACTGGTAAAAAATTCTCCTAGTTTTTATGCTCACAATACACCGTATCATTTCTGATTTGCTATTATACCTCACCAGACTTAGCCACGTGATGCAAGTTATGTGAAAAAAAAAAAAAAAAAAAAAAAAAAAAGCCATCAGATATTGGCCAAAGTGTCTAAAGCCAGAAAAAGCCCCCAGTCTCTTCATTTTGCATGTAATTGCCATTTTCCACGATCTTTCGAGGTTTTAGCGCATAAATGCTGCTTTACAGGTGATCTTGGTTGGGCCTAATTCCCAGCTGTTGCAGCTCCATGCCTGCGCTCCTCCTGACGCGTTCTGTTGCCTGTTACTGTTTCACCAGCTGACGAGGCATGCCCTCACTGTGTGTGTGGGGGGGGCAAGCTTTGGGTATGGGGGGAAGTCCTCACTGTGAACACCTGGGGGGGGCTAGCCCTCACTGTGGGCATGGGGGGGAGCAGCCTTCACGGTGGGCATGGGGGAGGAGCATGCCCTCACTGAATCTCCGTCTTCTCAGTGTGATGAATTCATATGTAGCACACTGTAAGCAGGAACTGTCCCTTCTTCTGCAGTTCTGCCTGACAGAGCATTTCCTGGGGCTGTCTCAATCCCACAGGCCTTAGGAAAGTAAGACGCTGGAGGAGTGTCAAATTACAGGACAGAGGCTTGTGACAAGGCCAGTCCCTCTCAGGTGGATTACCCACAATACCTCAGTGTGGATTACCCACACGTGACTCTTACTGATTATTATTCTTTTATTTTTTTGGTTTTTCAAAGCAGGGTTTCTTTGTGTAGCCCTGGCTGTCCTGGAACTCTCTCGGTAGACCAGGCTGGCTTCAAACTTGGAGATCTGCCTGCTTCTGCCTCCCAAGTGCTGGGATTAAAGGCGTGTGCCACCACTGCCTGGCTGGTTATCACATTTTTACAGAGAACCTTTTAAGCAACGGTAGACTCAACACCATCATAAGCCATGGGGCAAGGGGCCCGGTGCCAACTGCTGGGCCTAAGCTGGGCAGCAGGCTCCTCTGCAGAGCTGCTTCCAGCAGCAGGAGCCAGTCCTCAGAGGGGAGACAGTCCTCAGAGGGACAGCTAGCTGTCGGGGGCAGCCTTCCATTCACTACGGGGGTGGGGGGAGAGAGGCGGGCTGAGATTTGCCTTGGATAGCTCCGCTTCACTGGCACTGAGGGCCAGGCAGGAGGGCAGGGTATCCACGCTGAGGGGCGACTTGGGGCTGGCAGAGAACAGGAGCTCAAACAGGGCAGAGACAGCATCTCAGTGAGGAGGACACAGACTGGGGGAGCGCGCCCCCACAGGAAGGTAAGGAGGGCGCCCTCAAGGGAAGTGGTGGGGAGGACACAGACTGGGGGAGCGTGCCCCCACAGGAAGGTAAGGAGGGTGCCCTCAAGGGAACAAGGATGCGCGAGGCAGGGGGAGTGGGCGCCTGGCAGTGTGGCACAGACAGGTGGCGTGGCTGGGGGCGTAGGGTCTAAGCAGCATGGAGAGAGCGCCCATTCCGGAGAAGGCCCGAGGTGGGGTTAGGAGTGTGTGCAGGCAGGCGCACACGATTCTCTGAGAGTCACGTAGGTGACACACAAAGGTGTGAGGGGTGCCCTGTGCAGGCTGCCGGCCTTAAGGAGGAAGAGCTTTCCACAGGGAGGGCAGAGGTTGGGGTGCTAAAGGGCTGGAGCTGCCACCCAGGGCTGCGGGCCGGAACCTGGGCATCTGCCTCCCAGGAGGCCACACTGGCTTTCTGATCTCCTCAGTCTACCATGGGGGCTGGTGACTGGCTCTTCACAGTCGGGAGCGTGTCAAAGGGAGGAAACAGAAGGAAGGCTGCAGTGCTATCCGGAAGTGACAGAACCCTGTTGTCATTGTGCACCCTGCGTTCGCTCTCACCGGCTCGGCTTCACCAAGCAGGCTGTGTGCCGCTCTAACAGCACACATGCACCCCAGGTCTTCCCAGCACACCATACGGGGAAAGAAAGCTGCAGCAATTGTCCTCCATTATTCCTATAGCGGAAAGCAAGGAAGAAACTAGAACATATCCAAAGGACAGAGGGACTGGGTTGAAGGGCTCCCAGGGACAAATCAGAGACTCAGTCAGAGACAGTGTAAATGTCAGCGTAACGGCCAGTCATGCGCTATAACACGGTAGAGAAAGCTGAAGAGCAAGGGTCCATCCTGACGCAGAGGGATACGCCAAAGGCCAAATGAGCAGGAAATTGAGATCATTTTAAAGTGTTTCCCTCACAAGTGTTTGTCAGTCACAAACGACAAAGGGGGAACTGCACAGAGAGAGGCCTCACAGACAATTCCTCATCCAAGTGATCAGAGAGGATCAAATGGACGAGGGGACACATGGAGTCTTGTGTGGTGGAGGCTGTGGTGGAGGCTGTGGTGGAGGCTGTGGTGGAGGCTGTGTGTGGTGGAGGCTGTGTGTGGAGGCTGTGGTGGAGGCTGTGGTGGAGGCTGTGCGTGGTAGAGGCTGTGCATGGTAGAGGCTGGGCTCACCAGACAGCCTCACTGCTGCCAAGCTGCACAGTCCTGAGGAACCATGGGAGCACCAGACACACACAGGGGTGTTCTAAACTTCCACCGTGTCACCTGCAAAGAGTGAAAGTTAAAAAATAAAGGGAGGGGGAGGAAAGATGAGGCCTGCTCTGGGCAGGAGGAGGTTTCCAGGCTGGGAAATGGTATTAAGAGTGTGTGAGGGCGGAGGGTGGATACGTGGGCGGATGTGTGTGTGCAAGGGGAAGAATGTGAGTGCAGGGAACACTGGGCAGCCATGGAGCCGGGTGGGGACATAGCCACGACGAAGTGCCTAGGGATGGGGACACGCCTGGGAAGCAGTGCCCAAGGAGAGGCAGACGGCCGCCAGGATGGCTTCTGCCTCACACTTTACTCTCCAAACCCAGCAGTTCCTCATCTCTGCACTACAGCAGGAAAGCAGATAACCCAAGATCACGACTTCTTGACATTTCCAAACTTCATACTTTCGTCTTCTAAATAACTTAATTAAAGATGTGGCTTAACATAAGAAATTTGGCAGGGCTCAGCTAATAGCAGAAGCTGGATGATGGCCCAGAAGTGGGAGAGGGAAGCAGCTTGGAGTTGAAAGTCTCTCATAAATAACCCGCATGGGAGGCACGCTCCCACAGAGCAGGCGGGGCAGGGCGCTCAGCACATCTCAAGGACCCCCTATTTTAGGGGCTGCTCCCTAAGGTCCAGCAGGGAGGGGCTTTAGAGGAACTCCGCAGACTCAACCCCCCAGAAGCCCGTGCTCAGGCCGCGGAACCAGCTCGGCCCTCTCCCCGCTCTGTCCCTCCCTCAAGCTGGTTTCAGCTCTACGGAACAGCTTCCGAGAGGGTGCGGAGCCGCCGGCAGAAGCACGGATGCCATGACAAACGGACACACGTGTCTCTAATGAGCCACCACCTTCTTGTTACCTAAATTCCAGCTTCCCAAGCCAGGAGAAGCAGCCCCACAGCAAACCCACGTTCGGGTCACCCTCAGGAGGCCCCGCCCCAGCCTACCAGGTTTCCAACAGCCAGGACGTGCTCGAACTGCGGCGTCATGGGGTGGTGCTCCATCGCCATGAACAGCGTGTTGAGGACGATGCAGATGGTGATGGCCAGGTCCACGAACGGGTCCATGACGATCAGGTTCACGATCTCCTTCAGCTTTGTCCAGTACGGGTGACACTCCCAGATGAGGAAGGTGTTAGCGAACTTGTACCAGCACGGCGGGCACTTCCTCTGGGACTCCTCCAGCTCTGGAGTGGGCGAGGAGCAGGGTGTGCTCAGGGTAGAGCAATGGTTCTCGACCCATGGGTCGTGAGCCCCCGGGGTGCGTGTGGAAGGGCCCTTTCACAGGGGCTGCCTAAGACCATCGGAAGCCCCGGGGTCACAGGTCACACATCTCACACGTCAGAAGTTTACATTGCTATTTGGACACTAGCAGAATCACAGTTGTGAGGTAGCAACGGAATAACCTTATGGTTGGGGTCACCACACAGGAGGGACTGCACTGAAGGGTCGAAGTGTCAGGAAGGCCGAGAACCGCTGCTCTGGAGAGAAAACAGGGCGCTCAGCATCTTCCTCTGGTCAGGCGGTTGCCACTGCTGAGCCTGCGAGTCAAGGGTGCTCGCCTGCTCAGCCTCCCCGTTTCCTTCATCCCTATCCGTAATGACCTAGTTACACACGGAGCTCGGGGCGCTGGGTACCCGACAGGTGGTGATGGCTGGGGCGTGGCCCCTGAACCTGACCCCCCAGCTCAATCGGCTCCAACGAGCAGGCGTGGAAGGCAGTGAGCACTGAGCCTGGCACAGGTCAGTGCTCGCTGGAGTGGACGGTGCTCTGCTCCACAGCGTGCCACAGAGCAGCCGTCACAAGCGTACTCGGAGGCCAGGAAGACCTGCCTCAGGTACTAGGCCAGAAACTTGCCAGTGGTTGCCAGACCATGAAAAGGTTAAGGTGCTTTGGGGAGGTTTGGGGGCCGGGAGGGACGGCCCCATCAGTAAAGTGCTCACTGGGCAAGCCTGAGGGCCGCGCTCAGATCCCAGGGACCCAGTAAAAGCTGAGCACGGCAGCACAAGTCTGTAACAACAGCGCTGTGGGACGGGACCGCCAGGAGCTCACTGCAGCCAGCCCCGCCTCCTGACCTCTGGCCTCCAGCATGTGCACAGATGTGTTCCTGTTCACACACGCACACACACACACACACACACACACACACACACGCACACACACACACACACGCACAGAGTAAAGAAGCCAAATCATCTACCTCAGAATGTAGCAGCCACTGGATGCTCTGGCGAGCATACCTGGTGGAAATGCTGTCTCCACCAGCAGGAAAGGCATCACCAGCCACCACAGGCCACAGGCCACACCCGTATCTGCTGTTTTTAGAGCGCAGGCCAGAGTCATGTCCTCCCCCCCAAGCGGCTTGGCTCACGGCTGAGTTAGCTCCACAGGGCGCCCTCTCCTGTATCCCCCTCTCTCCCAGCTCCATCTCTCTGCCGCCCCCTGCTCTCATTCTCTCCTTCTCTTCCCGTGGCTCCTCTCTCCGTCCCCTCTGCACCATCTTTCTTTCTCCTTCCCTCGCTTTGTCTAACTCCCATGTCTCTCAAAAGAAGCTAGGTTCTCAGCGCCTCGTGTGGCTGGTACCTGAGGGGGTTAGCCCAGAACTGCTCTGGAAGGGGGGGTTTGCGGCAGGGCCCAGAGACGCCCTCCTTCAGGTGCCCGCCCAGAGCCACGCCGACACACTGACACCCTCCTCCAGGTGACAGCCCCAGAGCTGTGACACGGCCGGCACTGAAAGGACACTAAGTGGCCCCAGGTCATGCAGGGAGCCAGAACGACCATGGCCAGAGCTGCTCGGCTGGCTGCCGCACTACCCTGGGACACTCTTAGCGACAAGAATCTCCTCAAATTACAGGAAACATAACAGCTGTGATCACAAAATTCCAAGTTCCTCATCCAGTGAAGGTGCCCCTCAAGAAGCCAAACTTGAAAAACCGTCACGAGGGTATCCTTGGGACAAGGAAGTGGGTCCACAGGACCCCAACCCCAGTTACACCAATAAAATAAAAGATTCTCCATGAAGCTGGGCATCCTTATAAGCCTAGCCCTCAGGAGACTAGTGCAGGAAGAGGGCCCCAAAACTGGGCCAACCCGGGCTAAATGACAAGTTCTGGGCTAGGTAGGGCTGCATACGTCCTCATTCATAAAAACAAAAGCCATCATCCAATCAAACAAAATACACAGAAATTCCAGCGCCCCGCCGAGGATGGAAAGGCCGCTGGGGACCAGTCTGCCGCCCCTTCCCCAGCAGCCGGCTGCGGCCCGCGCGCCTGAGCTCAGGTAGGGGTGGTTTGGCTTGGCCAGCTGACTGGCTTCCTGGTTGCTAAGAAAATGGTTGCCTTGGTTTTCAGATGGAAGGGCCCCAGCGAGAGCCACGTGGGAGTGTGCGTGGGCAAAGGAGTCTGTGACGAGAACTCGCCGTGTCCTCTTTCTCACGGAACCCCCTCCTTTCCCAAGGTAAATTTAGTTTTCTTCCCCCGAGAAAGAAAAAGAAAAGGTTCTCTTATTTCCATAAATTCTTACGGTGCATATTTGGAAATCTGGTTCCGTTCCTTTTTTATCTCCTCCCTTCTCAGGACGTCTGCAGCTCGGCGGCTCCCACTGGTGGAAGATGGAGCCCTGACTGCTCACACTTGAGAGGCCACACAGTCGCCACACTTGACAGACTGGGCCCCACGTCAGCAGACAGCAGGGGCTCACCGCCTCAGGGCCACGGGGGGATCCCTGCGGGGCTAGGCTTCCCTGTGCCCTCCTTGAGCTGAGGCGTCCTCGGGAGACAGCCGCACAGGGAGCATGAGGCCGGGAGCTCCGCGCGGAGGCCTGCTAGTGTCTTTTTATTGCTTTCTTTTTTGAGGCTCTGTCTGGGGTCCCTTGGATCTTCCTGCCTCAGCTTCCCCAGTGGCAGGAAGGACAATTGTACCTCACGCTTTTATGGTGACTGCTGTTACTGCCGGGCCCCACGGGCCTTCAACGGAGAGTGTTTGCGGGAGCTGAGATGTGGAGTCTCTCCCACGTTGCTTCCCGGGATCTTTAGAGGGGTGGGCCACATGGCGTGGCCCGAGGGGAGGTGGCCCGCATGGCGTGGCCAGAGAGGGGAGGTGGCCCACCAGACGTGGTCCTAGGAGTACTGGGAACTGCCTGCAGGGTGCAGAGACTCTGATGGATCACAAAGTTTACGGCAGAGAGTTTCCCTCAACCTAACAACTTCCGGCGGTTTTCAGGGGACAGAAGGGTCCCGGCACTTTCGGCTGAACAGGAGAGAGAGCAGCAACCGGAGAGAACAGAGGTCGTTCAGGTGGTTGCTGACACTCTTAAGCCCAGCGGTGTGGCCCACCTTTGCACCTCTGGGGTACCAAGGCTCCTACAGCGGCTTCTTAGGAGTTCTCCTTCCATGCTGTCTCTACCAACGTGTGCTCACACGCACACATGTACACACGTGTACACACACACACACACACACACACACAGTGAGCCAAACAACTCAAAAAACAATGTGCCCTGTGGCCGGCAAGTCAATGTCAAGTGCCACCATCACGGGGACTGAGGTTAGTGCTGAGTCAGCCTGGCTTAGGGACCAGCTCTCTGAAGCCCCAAGAACAGCCAGATTGGCCGCACCAGCATGCCCTAGGAGAAGAAACGTCAGCAGAAGCAAAGGGAACCCTAGTGAGGGAACCTCGTTACTCAGTTTACCTCCAAGAAGAGCCTGGGACATATACCAGGATGGCAGGGAGGCGGGCACTTGCTGGGGTACCACGGCCTAAAGGAATCTCCCACGCGCCATGCTGTGTCAGGGAGAAGCCGCGCAGCACAGGGCTGCCAATGCTCACAGCGACTACACTGCAGATGGGCTGTGACGCAAACGTGGCTGCTTGTTCCCCGTGGCACCAAGTCCTGGAGAGAGGCTTCGCTCTGGGTTTCTGGCCACACAGTTTATATATCCGTGTGTGTGTGTGTGTGTGTGTGTGTGTGTGTGTGTGTGTGTGTGTATGTTGGGAGAGTGGAAGCATTGGGAATGCTCAAACACACAGTATAAGTTCCTTCAGAGGAAAACCTAAAGGGCCGTAAGCCACCAGGGAGGAAGGGAGGAAGGGAGGAAGGTACACCTCGAGGCAGAGCCAGGAAGGGGGCGCCGGTACTTGACACAGGTGCTTTGCCCACACGTCCTGGGGTCTCTCGGCTTCCCTGGAGCTTCCGGAGGTGCTGGGCTCACCTGCCGAGCCTCCGTCCTTCCCCCCCGAGTGTGATGCCCGTGCGGGTCTGAGGGCTCTGGGAAGGCGGCTGTGCCCCTGGTTTCTGAATTTGGTCAGGTCTATCCACAGGCTCATGGAGTCTCACGAGGGGCAGGGCTGTATTTACCACACACAACACACGCCGAGCCCGGGCACATACCTTCCACCAGTGTGTTTGTGATGACACTCATTATGCTGTTGATTCTGTCCTTCCGTCCATACGAGGCCAGCTGCTCCATGGAGACCAAGAGAGACCCAGGGCCTTTTTTCTTAATCTCCACCTCCGTTGTTCCCTGAAAAATAAAATAAAATAAAGAAATGGGGTGAGCAAAGCTCGGAAAACACAAGGCCTGGGCCCTGCTGACTGAGGTCCAGATGTGAGCGCGAACCTGATGATCTGCATTGCTCTTTAAAAATCTTTGATTTGTTTTTTTTAAAACTAGTCCTTTGGGAGTTTTGTAAGACATGTTTTTACTCTATGTGTTCCCTCTCCCAGCTTCTCCCAGGTCCACACGCCCTGCCGTCCCTACCCACCAGACTCTGTGTCCTCCCACCTCTCCAGGCAGCCAGCAGCGCCTCAGCCAGGGTGGGCTTCGTGCCACCTCCCCTCTCTGTTCTGGGATTTGGTCTGGCTTGGGCTGCCACAGGTGTTACCCAACCATGGGCCCTGCAGGCTCTAACAGTGACTGACCCTGGCAAGGCACCCTGTAAGCGGCGGCGGCACAGACACCCTGGCAGTGACCAGCCACTTGGGCTGGATTTAGGTCCTGCTCCATAAGGTGCTAAAAAATAAATCCTGATCCTGTAATCCTACTTACAACTTGGCCAAGGATCGACTTTAGTTCTGTGGAAGGAATAAGTCATTGGAATTTAGTCTGATCTTCAACGAACCCAAGGCTCTGCCTGGGACCTAATTACCTCACCTGGCTAAGCACACAGCAGGAATACCACGGTCCCTACAGACAGCATGGCTGAAAACAGACCCTGTGCTCTCCTGGCCTCGTCTCACAGCCAAAACATTTGGCTAGAATTGGTTCACTTGCCAAAACAAGGCAAATCCGGGAGGCCGAGCTCCTGCCCAGACTCTGCTCCCAGTCTGGAGGTGCTCCACCCCTCTCTGCCCCACCCTCAAATGAGGCAGGGAAGTCAGAGTTGCACCTAAGCCTCTCCAAGCCACAGGAAGAGGGTGATAAAACTGACCTTGAACATTTTTTATATGCTCCTCTGGACATTTTAGAATGGCCAATTTGAAAATATCCCATTTAATGCTGGGTATAGTGGCGCATGCTTTTAATCCTAGCACACTGGGGCACAGAGGCAGGTGGATCTCGTGAATTCAAAGCCAGTCCGATCTACATAGCGAGTTCCAGGATACCCAGAGCTACACAGTGAAACTCCATCTTAAAAAACAAAACTCATTGAATTAAATTACAGTGTTTGAATTTCCTAACCAAATAAAATAAAAGTGGCAAACATGTCATCGGACGTTATAAAATGCATCTGTTACATGCTCAACAGCGGTACCCAGGTGCGGCAGCATCTCTCTTCATCACTATCACCCTCATCGTCCCCATGACCATCACTTTTAACGTATATGTGTGTGCTGCTTTGCCTGGGTGCACATCTGTGCACCATGTGTGTGCCTGGTGCCCGAGGAGGCCGGATCCCCTGGAACTAGAGAGACTGGAGTTGGGAGGAGCCACTCACATGCTAGGAATCAAACCCGGGTCCTCTGGAAACGCAGTCACCTCTCCAGCCCCCAGACAGGAGTTTCTTGCTGCCCCGGACGCTCTTTGTGACCACGTCAGACCGGCTTAGAGGATGGCTTAGAACCCACCCCTTCGGTAACCATGCTGTCCCCTGCATTCTGTCACCCATTGGCCTCTTCTGCTCCTTCCATGGTGGCTTGGGCAGTCACCACATCCAGCAAAGGAAAAGACATGCTTGCAAGGAGGCAGGAGAAGCATGTCAGATGAGCTCCAAGATGAAATAAAACACTTGGAGGGAACTGCTCAACACAGCCTCTGTCCTCACACGCTTAGATCCGAGTCAACACAGCCTCTGTCCTCACACGCTTAGATCCGAGAGGCTTAGAGCGGGTGTTTCCCAGCAGATGACAGACTTACTCTCGTCAAAGTGCTTACTCTCTTCGGTAAACACGTGGTCCATCCAGGTCTCGTTCATGTAGCAGGGTCACAGAAGAAACGGAAACATAACTGACTCTAGATTTTTACCGAGTTGACTCGTCTATCAACCTACAGTATTCATGACAGATGAGTTCCACAGCGTTTACCCCTAAAGGACCCCGTGATGAGTCAGGAGTGGAAAACTGCATATAATGTGGTTTTGGTCTCTCACTATTTTCTGAATCTGTACATAATAAGATATAACTTTCTCAGACTGTACCAGCAACAACCTTAAAGAAGAAGACAAGGTGAAGCAGAGTCTAAAGGATGGAGTGAAAACCCTGGATCGTTGTCCAAGGACCCTTACTCGGAAACCGACATTTGCCCCGCAGTGCTGTAGACTGGACTCAGGCCACGTGTTCCCTGCTCACAAACCTCCACACAGACCACAGGAAGGTCAGTCTCCAACCTGCTGAGGCAGGGCAGCTATTGTTCCTGTCTTCTCACCACTCGTGAGCACAGCGCAGAGACTGCAGGGCCCAGCAACACGGTTTCACCAAGGAAGGCAAGGCAGGCTGAGTCAGCGTCCCAGGCTGACAGAACGCAGAAGGTGTGAAGATCCCCCAGCCCCGAGAAACAACACCCACAGACCAGACAGCTCAGCAGACTCCAAGAGAGCACCGGAAGACGGCAGCTTCAGCCTGACACCGTATCCCGGGCAGCCGAGAGCCAGCACCACACAGCCCTGCCAGACTGCATCCCTGCACCTGGGCACAGGAGGACAGAGGGCCAGCTCCTCCCACCACTACCAGCCTCAAGTCCAGACCGGGCAAAGTCACAAAAATAAATAGTACATGTGGCAGCCAGCTAGTCACAGAAAACTTTATCGTCCGTGCAGAAATGCTATGAAATTTTCTCCAAACCCTTCAGATCTAACAGAACCAGGAAGCTACAATGTATAGAGTGCAAAAAATTAACTGTATTTCGATATCCTGGAGATACTTTAAAAATAAAGCTCTAAAAATTATATCTTTATGATAATATTTTTAAAATATCAAGGAATAATACTGAAAGACGTGAAGGTCTCATGATAAATTATGCAACTTTCCTGAGAGGTACTTCAGAAGAGTTAAATAAACAAGGAGCATGCCAGATCCTAGACTTAAGGATAATGAAGACATCAGAATAGGACCTCGCAGGCATCAGAATCAAGACGCCCACTCTCTTAACTCCCACCAACTCAACAGTTCAGGGTAGTGCCCGTCAAGGGTCAAAGCTTTAGGAAGACACTGATGCTTCTGAAGTCTGTGAGGACATGCAAAGGCTGGGACAGGAAAGGACATCTTCAAAGAAGACTTAGAAGGTTAGCTAGCCTTCTGATGGGTGTGGTTCACATCTTTAAACACTCATAGACTATTGTTCGAAAGATTTGTACTGCCCCGTTTCAAAGCCTCGTGTGAGGTGAGGACAGAGGTTAGCGTGCTCTGGGATGGGGGAAGGGTGGACCCCAGAATTAGACTCAGAGCACGTAAAACACCGCCTGTGACTAGGGTCCCAGCACAGCAGAAAGGAGGGCTTCCCAGGAGGGACATCGGCCGGGTTAATCCTTCCTCAGGTCTCACACAGAATTAAGTGGAGGTGATTAGAGAGGTGAAGATGGAATCGGGAGCCATGTCAGCTGAGGGCAGAGGCAGGGTTCTTGATAAGATGCAGAAGGCGGAATCACAAGATAAGAGCTGATGTCAGACTTCGTCACAAGATAAGAACTGATGTCGGACTTTGTCAAAAAAGACCTACATTTAGAACAACTAAGAAACTAGCAACTCACTAAAAAAAATGAGTTAACAGCTGTCAGAAGATCTTAGACAATGCACAAAAGAGGACATAGGCAGGTTGGAGAGGTGGTTCCATGGTTAGGGACATAACGCTCTTCCTGAGGACCTGAGTTCAATTCCCAGCACCCACATCAGGCGGCTCACAATTGCCTGAAACCCCAGTTCCTGGGGTATCTGATACCTCAGGCCTCTGTGGGTCCTTGCATTCATGTGCAAACATCCCCCATATAGAATTAAAATAATAAAAATAAGCCTTCTAGAAAAGAGGGCATATACATTCCAACAGCCCAACTGCCTCTGCCAGTCTGGATGCCCCAGCTTCATCAGGGCTCAAGATGGACTTCTGAGCCGCAGGTAGGCCCTGCCCACAGCGGCCGTGGCACTGGGGGGCTCCTGGGCACCTGCCCACAGCGGCCGTGGCACTGGGTGGGCTCTAGCAGAAAGAGCTGCTCCTCCAAGTGCACTAGGGGCCGCGCCTGCAGAGAGGACCCCGACAGCTGCTGTGGGAAGAGCTTGGCTTCCCTTGTACAAACAATCGTGTGTACAGGCCTGGATCTGCTTTCATGCAAAGCTGACCTACCAGCTACAGGCAATTTCTTATACCTAACGGACTCTACATCCTATTACAGAGACGCTGGCTTAACCGCATCCATTGCTGCTCCATTCATAAGAGGCAGAACCTGGAAACTATCTTGATGTCTGTTAATGGACAAATGGATAAAGAAGATGCGGTGTGGAGGTGCACGCCTGTGATCCCAGCACCCAGGGAGGCAGAGGCAGGTGGATCTTTCTGAGTTCGAGGCCACCCTGGTCTACAAAGTAAGTCCAGGACAGCCAGGGCTACGCAGGGAAACCCTGTCTCAAAAAAAACAAACCAAACCACCACCACCACCACCACAACAAAAGATGCGGTATGCCTGCATACTGGACTATTACTCAGATGTTAGGAAAAATGAAATAATGAAACCAAAAAGTAAATGGCTGGAGCTAGAAAAACCATCATGAAAGAAGCAACCTGGATCCCAAAAGACAGACACTGTATGTATTGGCTTCTGTGTGGATGTTAGCTGTTAAGCCTTCAATACGCAGGCTACCAGCCACGTAATCACAGAGGTAAGCGCAGAGCAAAGGACTAGGGGGAGGGCTGGCTCACCCTGGGAAAGGGAATTAGACTAGATAGCTGCGGATGGACTGAAGCAGGGGACTGGAGGAAGGGAGGAAGGAGGTAAGAGCGGGAACGGGGCAGGACAGCTAAAACTAAGGGCCATTTGAGGGCGCCTTGGAAACGTGCAGAGTAGATGCTTCCTAAGAGACACACACACAGGAAAGCGATCTAAATGGAGCTGCCAGTGAGTGGCGGAGACGTCTCTTGTCACCGAGCAAAGCTTCCAGTATCGGGAAGGGTCACATCACATCAAACTGTCCGACAAAGGGGCTCCACGGATCCTCCAAGCAACCCAGGCCGTTGTCAAGGCTACCGCTTACTCTCCACTGACTGACGGGAGGGCCCCGCTCCTGAAGGCAACGCCCACACAACCCACTGAACATGGAGGAGTCACCTGTGCCTACCTAGAGCCTTCACACCTAGCGCTTACGGTTCTGGAAGGTGCTCCTGGGGGACAGGTAAACGCCAGCCCAGCTCCAAAGCCTTCCACCTACAGGGCTGACCTACACGGAAGACGCGCTCTGGCAATGCTGGCACAAAGCCAACGCGTGACTGGATTTTGGGCTCGATCCACAAGCTGGAACCGTCCCTGGCGGCACTGCTTGGGCGGCAAGAACCTGAGACTAGATGGGCCAGGGGCCTGGGCAAAACCAAATACCGTTCTGCTAAGGGAGCTCAGCAGCACATGACTCCTAGCGCCACCTGCTGTACTCACAGACCAGTGTGCTGCTCTGCCATCAGTGCAGAGACCCTCAGCCGACAGCGTGAGGGGCTGGGAGGCCTCGGAGCACTAAGTCCTAACAAGCGTCCCCATCCACTCCCTCCCGCCACGGCTCGGGGAAGCCTGGGGGACAGGGCCTGGGAAGATGTAAAGCTGGAAGTGATGAGGACAGCAGGGAAACAGGACCCCAAACACAGCAGGGCTGACGCACAGGAGCTCACTGCCACCGCGGCAGCATGCAAGGGGCCCGTGCAGGTCTCAGTGCTGAGACAGGAATCAGACATGAACCTAACCCTAAGCTGTCTCTGACGGTAGCTGCCTGCAAATGAAAAATCAGTGCCCTGCACTGGAGGGCGGACCCAGCAATCAGTGGCCAACACAAAATGAATTCAGCGGCATTTTTTGAGGGTCTATGTCTCATAATGACTCATGAGGGCTTTCTCTATATATACTTTTGCTTTGTTTTGTTTTGACCTTATAGGTCCTTTGCACATACAGTTTTTAGTTTTGTGTTTTTATAGACTCTCTGTGGATGTGAAGGTGTGTGTCTCTGTGTCTACATAATGTTTATTGATATTTTTCTTTGGCTCTTTTTTCTCTTGTTTATTTGTTTTGTCCTACTCACGGCAAGCTTTCTGTATTAGCTGCAAAGTGGAGCAAGCTGAAGTGTGTGCTATATTTCTGCAATGAAATCCACTCAGCGGTAATAAGGAATGAATTACACACCTGGATATAGCACAAAAAACCCCAAAACACCTTGCTGAGTGAAGGAAGGCGAAACCCACATGTTACCCACATGTTTCATATACACATGAAAGAGAACTGAGCTATGGAAGATTAGAAATGCCACCCAGCATAGGGAACCAAGGGAGGACAAGAGGACGGGGGGGGGGAGGGGGAGAGCAGCGTCCTGACATAATTTTGGTAACTCTTGCGTGAGAGTTACAGGGAGCAGCCAGTGTGACAGGAGGATGCTTTGACAGTAACTCGGGCCACAGAGACACTGTTGTGCGGGCTTTGGGACCAGTCAAAGGACCCCAAGAAAGAACCCAGGCTGCACGTTCAGGCTGTGGGAGAGCCGCTGGCCGGGATCTGCGTCTTGTCTGCGCAGGCACGCCAAGAAGTGGAAGGCCTTACTGGGTGTGGCCTGGCTCCAGGCCAGGGCCATGGATGTGGGGAGCCTGCCGGTTGACAGCCCAGAGGCGGGATGTCCCGAGTGACTGCCTGAGGCAGAGCAGTTTACTCTAGGAAACCTGGACCTTAGTTTCAAATGAGGATGGAAGTTAAGAGAGCAGCTGTGAGGTGGGCTCCCTGGGCTGTTTTGTCAGAGTCCAGGGGCTTGGGTTCTTTGGCAAACTTGGCTCTAAGTTCTCACGTGTGATTGGGTCACTGCCCCCTTGCGGAGGCAACTGATGGCATTTGCCAGATCAGACTGATTAACAGAGAGGTGAAAAGCATCACCTAAGACGACATAAACTAGAACCAAAATTGCCTAGTGATGTCCCTAAAACATCACTACGCACAGATGGGAGTCGGATGGGGGTCAGGTACTGTGCAGAGACAAACTACTTACACCACTAGGCAATCCAGCCCACTAAAGTCAAAGTGCACATCAGGTTGGGTGAACCGAAAGGCCCTCTCCAGCTGAGGCCCAGAAAGCCGCAGCTGAAAGGCTGGGTTCTTAACTCTTGTTTCTTCTTACACATAA
Organism: Meriones unguiculatus; assembly: GCF_030254825.1. Taxonomy (NCBI): domain Eukaryota; kingdom Metazoa; phylum Chordata; class Mammalia; order Rodentia; family Muridae; genus Meriones; species Meriones unguiculatus. The sequence goes on from NC_083356.1 coordinate 2,381,670, forward strand.
CCTATGCTACCATTGCAACCATTTTGAAACAGAAACTTTCCTTTAGGCCTTTAGCATACTGTCACACAACTCTGTCACCGGTCTCTAATGGTTATAGCTGTTAGCTCTCCTGACTCCACTCTCCACTAGCCTCTGCCAATCGTTAGTCTGATTTGTCTCTATGGATTTGCCTCTTTTCATTAAATAGAGTCATGTAATACGTGACCTTTGCAGTGGCTGCCTCGATAGCTTGCTGTAAGTCCCATCCGTGGATACAGAGGCTTGATCCATGCCAGGGATGAGTGAGGCCCCTTCTGTGGAGCCAGGACATGTGTTACAAGCCACTGTACTTGGGCTGTCCTACTTTCTGATCACCGTGAATAATGACTGTGAGCTCTCATGTATCTTGTGTTATTTTTGTGTTTTCCACTCTCTCAGACCCAGGAGCGGCATTGCTGGGTCACAAGACAGCACTCTGCTGCTTTCTGAGGGACGGCCAGCACTACTGTCCAAGCGGCTGTCCCATTTTACACTCCATGAGCGATGCTGGCTGTGGTGTCTTCAGCCAGACCACAGCTACTGAGGATTCCCTCAGGTAGAGCAGCTTTACAGTGCGCGTTCCAACCAGAATCGCGCTGGGGAGTCTGGGAAGTGAGCACGCTGGAACCTGTTGCCAACTGTTACCAGCCGGGAGCTGAGAGTCAGCGTGGCAGGCTACCGACCTTTGGGCAGGGTTGGTTAGGCACTGCGGTGCACATCTGCAACCCCAGCACTAGGAGGCCGGGGTAAGAAGACCGCAAGCTCAAGGCCTGCTCCACAGAGAGACCCTGTCTAAAACAACAGTGAAGGGGCAGGAATTGTAGCTCAGTGTGCGCCCCCTAAATTCACACCCCCCCAAACTCAGCACAACTTAGTTCCATCTCCCTTAACCCAAACACAGCATATATCAGGGCACTTGGCTGCTGACATCAGCCTCTTGAACTGGAGCCATGCCATAAAGGCACTACCACGCCTGCTGGTGCCCGGCTCTCCAGATCTGCCCAAGGCAGCGCCAGCTCCAGCTCCACACTGATTCCAAGTTCCTTCACAAGGAATGCACAACTGCACTCCACCTGCCAGGCTCTTTCTGAGAACTAAAATGTATAGTGTTTTAAAAGCATCCTTAGAACTGTTCAGAACCATTAACCAATCTCCCATTCAAGCATTTCTAGCTCCCGTGGGGCTCTGCTCTGGAATAAGTCTACAATAACTTCCTTTTCTCAAAGGATCTGTAGAGTCTTAAGGAGCTCCACCCTTTCTGAGTCAGGCAGGCAATTCTATCCTTCCAGTTGAAGGAGAGCAAGCAAAGCGCGGCAGCCGTATGGGGTGATACAGGCTCTGAGTGAGAACCTTAGAACCTCAGTCCCCACAAACGGCCTTCGCAGTGGCCCTTCAGCCAGGGCCTTCCGCTGCCTCGCTTCTGGTTTGGTTCTGTACAGAGGAGCGGCGTAGCCCCAGGAGAAGATGGAGAACTTGGAGCTTTACCATAGAGCAAGCTCCCCGGCTCTCTTTCCTATGACAGGCGGCTTAGTTCCCTAAACCCGTTGTCTCCTCCACACGAAGGCGGTGGCAGCAGCCCTCTCTCGGGGAGGGGCTGTGAGCATCTCGGGAGACAAGGCCTGAGCACCTGCAGCCTGCCCCGGCAGATTTCCAGGCTAAGCGGGCCTTCTGGATTGCTGGTGGCAGCTGCTTTGCTTGTGAGCAAAGAGCAGTTCCCACCTTCCCAGCTCAGAGAGAAAGACACGGAAATACCCCTTCCTCTGCCTCAGCCAAAAACAAGAATGAGAATTCCTAAACAATGAAAAAACAAACCAACCACCCCATTAGTCAGTCACAACCACGTAACTAATGAGGATGTGACCTTTCTAAAGATGCTAACACTTACACATGCCTGGAGTCTTTTGTTGTTGTTGTTTTAAACAACAGGTTGTAATTTTTTCCTTGTGTTTTTGAGGCGGGGTTTCTCTGTGTAGCCCTGGCTGTCCTGCACTTGATCTGTAGACCAGGCTGGCCTCAAGCTCACAGAGATCTTCCTGCCTCTGCCTCTGCCTCTTGAGTGCTGGGATGAAAGGCGTGCGGCCCAGGCCTGGTGACACTTAATCATGGAACCTGGAGCTACCTACAGCACCAGAGGCTCCGGCATCAGTGTGGTCCACCATGTGAAGAGACGTTCGTTCTTAATGTGTCTGCGGCAAGAGTCACCGTATCTCAGCCTAAAGCCACAGTGATATTTATCTGGTCCAGGCTGCCAAATGAGTAATTAATGCCTTAAATTTCATAATCAAAATTGTAATGTTTAACATAAAAGTAGGACTACGTTATGTCCTTTTAAGAAAGATGATGATGTCCCCAAGCTTGCGAAGACGCTAATATTTTAGCTGTCAGAAAGATGTGGGCCTCAGGAGACCTTGATTCAAGCTTCTCGGAGCCATACACAAGTTACTAAATCTCTCTCTGAGGACAAAAGTTCCTCCTTTATAGTATGGTCACAAACAGTAATCGATAGTGAGATTGGGGTGGCACAGGTGTGCAGGCCCAGTATTTGGGAGGGCAAGGCCAGAGGACCTTGAGCCCAGTACTAAGCTGGGTTACACAGAGGCCAGAGTCATTTGGAGCTGCACAGTTAAAACGTGTCTCAAAACAAGCAAGCAAACAAAAACCAAGGCTAGGCAGAAATGTGTCTTAGTCACAGAGCACTTGCCCAGAAAGCGCATGGCCTGGGTTAGACCTCAGTACCACACTCACAAACATAGGTCGGCAGTTGATAGCTTCACAGATGGGAAAATCACAGGGAAAACTAACTAAAACCTCTCATCCCACAGGCAGCTTCTCTAGCCTGCCCTCAGCTGTCTCCCCTCTCTCCACATCTGTCTGTTCTCTCCACATCTGTCTCCAGGTGGATCTCGTCTCTCCCTGCAGAGCAGATGCAGCCTGCTCTCTCTGCTTCTTCAGGACCTGTGAACGCAGCTCACACATTTCCCCACACCACCGAGAACCAGCCGTCACCGAAGCGTCATGGCTTCTAATAAAACACTGTTCCTCATTATGAAGCCCTTGAGAATAATACTCTTGCCTACTGCCTCTTCCTGTCAAGTTGGAGCTCTGACCTCCTGGCCTGGGACTCTTCAGTTCTGTCACCATCACTTAGAGCCACCTCAAAGAGTCTCCTAAGTGCCTACACAGTCCTAGACCCAAGGCTCCTCCAAAACTCCTGGGATGAGCTTGTAGGCCACAGTGCAGGGAGGAGCAGAGACCTTACTGCACAGCCATCTGCTCAGTGAACCTAAAGAGAAGAGAATCCCTCCACACAGGGCAACGGAAGCCACTCAACCCAACTCAACCCAACCCAACTCAACCCAAGCCAACCCAATCCAAGCCAACCCAACTCCCAACTCAACCCAACTCAACCCAAGCCAACCCAACCCAACCCAATCCAACCCAACTCAAGCCAACCCAACTCAACCCAAGCCAACCCTCAAGTCCAATCAAACCTTAAGCTGATGTTCAGATACTTCCTGGACACCTCTCAGACCTTTCCTTAGGGAAAAAGCCAGCTTCATCATTTGGCCTATAAACTGTAAAACTTCCAACATATCAAAGTTTGATCTGGCTTTGAATATCTGAATTTTTGAGCTGCCCCAACTGCACTGCCACAGGCCCTATCCGTACTTTCCACTGGTGTTTGCGCTTCTGTTTTTCCAGAGAATATAACTACGTAGCTATCAAGCCAAACCTTACCCATGATACAGAATCAGTGAAAATCAAATAAAGATGTAATACAATGGCGATACCTCAGTTTTGGCCAGCTCTGGGCTGGAGGGCCTGAGCCACTGTCTGCTGTTAGTTCTCATTTTACCTTTAAGCAACCACATCTCCAGAAGGGCAATGGCCAACTGATCAAACAGGGAAGATGTTAAAACCACCGAAAGGAAAGGACTGGGTTTTCAGAGGGCAACGCTTTGAAAGATAATTTATAGGCTGGTCTGGAGGTGTAGCTCGGGGAGAGCTTTAGCCTAGTATGTAAAAGGCCCTGGCTGGATCCCAGCACCACCTCCAACTGCCCTGCCACAGACAGAAAAGGAAGGAGATTTGTAGCTTAGGAAAAGCTGAGTCTCTTAGGGACAAAGCATCTTCCTTTTAAATAAAAGGGCAGAGACAGATGAGGCAACCTCAAACACATTCAAACTGACTTTTGAAATTTTCTTTTCTTTTCCATTTCCTTCCACCAGGGTGTAGAGCGGGAGAGGGAACCAGGGGCCTTGGGCATGGCAAAGTCCTCTACATATCCAAGACCCATATTTTGGATTTTTATCTGTCCAGTCAACAGCTGCCTGAAAGTCCTTGTACAGATCACTCGGACTGTTTCACCCCGGATTTCCCACTTTCCTCCCGACATGCACCATGCTAATCCACGGGCTGCCGTCTCCATGCTGTTAGAGGCACTGAGGTGTTAGAAGGACAGATGGACATGCTGCCTCAAGGGCTCACACCGGCTGCAGAGGCGCTGAAGACGTTAAAGAGCTGGGCAGGGTTAGGGCTACGGAGGTATAATAATTTGAAACTTTAAAAAGAGCTTAGAATTTAAAGAAATGTGGAGATGCTCTGTCCAAAGAGGGAGCCGCTACTGCGCCCGCGGACAACTGACTCTCTGAAGCTATTAACTGATACTCCCTGGAGCCTGACAACCGATTCCATTTAAGTTTATCTTCTGCTTCCCTTCTCTTTCCTTCCTCCCCCATACGTGTGTTCCCGCCCCAACCTCCCACTTTCCCCTCCTCATTCCTTCCCAGTCCAGTCCCTTCTGACCCTCTGGGTCCAGTTCCTGGCTCTTTAAGCACTCGTGGCTTGCTGGCCTGGCACAGCCTCCTCCCCAGCAGCATGATCATTCCTCTTTGGGGGAAAAAATCACGTCCCATCCTCATAGAGGGGCAAAGAATTATTCAAAAATAAATACTTTAGAAGCAGCCAGGTCTTTAAATTCCAAGCTGCTTTCCTAGTGGGGGGTGGGGGAGGGATTAGACGGCAGAGCAGCAGCGACTTCAAACCGGCTCAGACTGGGTCACCCACCGGTGTGGGGGCAACTGGTCATTTTCATTCCATCCTGCGGTCAGTCAAAGCGGGTGTGTATGGGGAGAGGCATAGGGCAGCTGGGTCTGCCCCGATGGGGGTAAAGAGAAAGGGGTGAAATAAACGGAGCCTGGAAGAGGGAGAGCGGGAAACAGGGGAGGAAGCCGTGAGTAAGGAAAAGGCAGGGGCCGGGGGCGGGAGAGGAGGGGGAGGGGAGGGCGGGCTGGGGCGGAGGCTGCCATGCCTAGCCTGGGCCACCGCGCCCTTCCTTACGCTGTCCGTGGCTGCCTTATCTATTTTCACCTCAGGCAGGAGCCGCCCGACGTGCGAGCCGGGCCCGAGGAGCGACACCACGCCGTTGCAGTCCACCGTGCTGTTGCGCTTGACGCTGCGCCGCAGGCTGGGGAAGAGGCGCGACGAGCGGCTGCACTGGCTGTAGCCGCTGTAGCCGCTGTAGCTGCTGCGCCGCTCGCGCGCGCGGATGGGCAGGAACAGCGAGTCGCGCCGGCCCTCGCTCTCCTCCACCGTGCTGTGCTCGTCATCCGCGAACTCGTTCTCCGAGCCGGGGTCCCGGAACCGGCCCGGGCCCCGGAAGCTGAAGATGCTGCTTTTGCTGTTGTGCCGGGAGAGGAAGGGCGAGCCGGGGATGCTGAGCAGCGACTGAGAGAGGATGGGAGAAGGGGAGAGAAGAGAGGGGGAGGCGTGAGACAGCAGCACCCCACGGCCCTGCCCTCGCACCCCTGCAGCCCTCTGGAGCCCTGATCCCGCCACAAAGCGCCACGGTTCACTCAGCGGCCATGTGACGGGCGTCCCTCCACTTTAAGGCCGACGCCTTTTAAAACCGCAAGTCTGAGGAGTTGTAATGAATATATTTCCCAGTAAATTAAACAATTCCCAGCACTGACATTTTGAAGACCAAGTTTTTCATTTTTTTTAAATCTTTCAATGCATATCCCATTGTACATTCCCTCCAAGACGTTTTGAAAGTGCGTTTTTAAGCTTAAATGCATTTTATTGATCAGCACTGAATACTTCTCTGCAAAAAAAAAAAAAGCAGCCCTAAAATTTAAAACTTTCCTCCATGACCATGAGTCCCTAAGACATTTTCAGATCCTCTCGGATTCAGCTTTTATTGTAATTTTTATGAGTGTAATTGATCAAGCTACACGCTTACAGTGGACATTTGACAAGCGATCACCTTGAGAGCAGTTGTTAAAGGGCGCCTCTCAGCGAGATGGCTGCGGCTCCACCCGTGCCGCCCTGCTTGCTGACAGGGTGACCAGAGCCGCGGCTCACCCACCCCTAGGGATCGATTAAGTGTAGGAAAGCCTTGTTCGTGTAAATATTATCTTGGAAAGAACTGCGCTGCAACGCCATTCAAGTCTTTTGCTCCTTCCAAGCTATATGTCGGAAACCACATTGCAAACCACCAGTCAATGCCTTCTAAGGCTCTGCCAGATGACGAATTCACCCTCCTTTCATTTTGTTGAGCTCTGAGTGCGGTGAACTTGCAAGCGTAGCCCCTTTCCCAGCTGCTGAGGGTCTCGGGGAGGGGCCGCTAGCACTCCTCAGGACACGCTAAGCCAGCTTTGGCTAACAGAACGGTAATGGGGACAAGCAAAACCATGCTGTTATCACCGCTGTTGGCATTTTAAAGTAAAAGGATTTTTATCACTGTGGGCGCTTTAAATACACTGTAGCAGAGTCTGAAGACGGCAGATTTACCTCCTTCAGTTTATGGGACTCTGCAACTTGATCTAATGGACAAAGGCAGCTCTCCGTGAACCTTTGGCTATAACTGCTTTACAGACACACGAGGAAGAGGTGAACCCAGAAAGTCTCAGGGTGCAGTCTAGGTTCCCATGTTAAAGAAAACTTTGTAGGCACCCTTACTTTTGATTGCCCTGTCATCTACACCCTTAAGGAGCCGCACAGGATGACCTGGGGTGAGTGGGAAAAGCAGAAAAGGGGGGTGGGGAGGAGCCGCAGGGAAGCGGTGGGCGCAGGGCTCCATCTCAGCCACAGCTCTGTGTAGGTTAAAAATCGGGCCGTTCCTGGTTCTCCGCTCAAGCGTGTCTAGTTTCCATCTCTCTGTCGTGCACAAAGCCCCTGTCCCCGGAGTTCACACTCGCTTTCCAGGAACTCTGGTTCAGTGCACGCATGCCCTCTCGCTTGCCATTATAAAGGTGCACACGTGGTCAGCTCTGTACTTCCTTCTTCCAGTTGTGGCCTGGGAGGGGACCAGGGCCTGTCTGCTCTACTCTCGTCTTACACGTATGCTTGGCACCCTCACTGGATTACTGATTCTTTCCCCGGAAGCCGAGGGGTGACTGCAGCATCTGCAGGTCATTGCCAGCACAAAACCTACGGGCTTATGTAAGACAGATGAACACTAGGAAATTTTATGGCAATCAACACTCTCATAGCACCAAAGAATATGATAATTTCTTCTGGAAGTTCATTGTTGTCACATTTTACAATAGTGATCCGTTCGTGAACAACTAGAAAAGACAGAAACTTGTCCTTCACCACAGTTTGCCTGGAAGATGATGTCTTACGATTAGAGCAAGAAGAACTGGCCGTGCTGTCACCCCAGAACTCAGGCAGGAGAATCAGAGACCAGGCTAGGCCATTACATCAAGACCCCACCTCCACAATAATAACAAAGAGGCCGCACCTGGCTGGAGAGGTGTTACTTAGATGCCGGGTCCTCAGGCGGGAGCGGTTTGGGGCAGGGAAATACTAGCTCCTGGACAGAGGAAATAGCTAGGGATGGTAGCTTTAGATTGGCTAAGTTACACATGAAAGGCACATGCAAAAGCAAATGTGGGGGTGAGAGAAATTTAATAAACTGTGCAGTCGCACACGCGAATCTGAGGGCCTTACCAGAAAGACAGATGGACAGAACAGAACAGGAGCGTTTTTGGTATGCTCCCACAAGTCGCCCCCGGCGGGGGACCTGAGCACTGGCCAAATTCACTTTGCCTTCTTCATTGCTACCACGCTCCTCTCCAGCCATGCAAACCTCTTCCTTCCCACCGGACATTCTGTCTGCTTCCTCCTGTCCACTTCCTCAGAACCTGCACAGCACTTATCCCTCTCTCCAGGCACAACAGCCCTTTACAGCTGCTGGTCAGTCTCCTTGGACCATCTTCAAGGTCCTTGAGGGCCGAACCTCATTTTTTATCTCTTTATATCTGCTGGGCTGCTTTGTATACCACAGATATAATTAGCCACGTGGCTTATATTCTGATTGCGCACCGCAAACTGGCCGTGCTCACATGTCCTGGCTCCCCCCGCCTGGATCATGTTTCACTGATATTTTATTTACTTGACAATTTAATTGAATTTTATTTAATAAAATAGCCATTGTGTCTCAGGGCCATAGCTCTACTAATTTCTGAGACCCTAATCAACTTTAGAGAATGGGTAGGTTTTTACTTTTTATCTTCAAAATTCCTGTTAGCCAACCAGGTGCTGCTGGCCCTTCTCAGAGGGTCACATCATCGCTACCTAAGAAGTGTGACCTTCCGTAGGTCTTCCTTGGAGGCACTCTGGACTTAAGGGATGAACCTGACGTCCTCCACACACAAATCCGTGGACACCCGCTGGCTTGTGGCCACGGCTGCGGGTACTGTGACGGCAGGTGCTTTTAACTGCTCTATTTCATTTTCCCTCACGCTTCCCTTTCCAGCAGCACAGGGATTCTTGATGTGTGATCTGAGGACCTCTGTCCAGCCAATCTGCCTCCCAACCACCAGCTCCAAACTACCTGATGACAATACTGAAGCGACAGCTGCTTTATTCTTGCTTCCTCACAAGCATCTGAGGGCTACTGTGGGCTGACAGCTCTGCTAGACTTGAAGACTTCTAACTTTACGCCAACAGTTGGAAGCTCTCTATAGCCCGGGAAACCAAAGCTTGGCAAAGAATAGGGCCGTCATTCATGGTTTAAGACTGTTGGTACAAACCAGCAAAGGACTTTTAGCATATCACCATGTGGAAGTCTAAAATGCATACATAACTAAGCATCTTTAAATTTTCTTAAACATAGTTTAAAATAAGATAGACTAAAGTACTTTTTTAAAGGGTGTGTGGGGCCCTCACTTGCACATTCACTTTTGTGTGTGTTTGCTACTAGGCACATGTATGCAATCCGTGGGATCAGTTGGTGTTGGTTCCAGGAGTCAAACTCAGGTGGTCAGGCTTGGTGGTCCTCTACCCTCTGGGTCTTCTCACTGAAGGTATTCTAAGATCACAAAGATCTGAGAACTTCCACAACAAAACAAAAACAGCTCAAACTGTCACGAGCCCTGAAAATCCAGACAAGCCGGGCATGGTAGTTGTATGCACCTTTTAATCCCAGCACTCAGGAAGAGCTCTGAGTTTGAGGCCACCGTGGTCTACAGGAGTTCCAGGACAGCCAGGGCTTCACAGAGAAACCCCGTCTTGGGGGGGGGGGGGAGGAAATGAAGAAACAGACACATATCTAAACCGTGCTGTGGAAAACTGAACATTCCTAAACCTCAGATATGTATGACAGAGGAAGGCTGGCTGGGGGCACAGCGCAGTCAAAGAAACTGCAAGGGAGCCCAGGACGAAGAACGGAGCATTGCGTGGTGTCTGAGTCTAAGCCAGGCTTGGCAGTCAGCCATGGCTGCCAGCAATCTACAGGTTTTTTTTTTCCTCCAAATGGAGAAATTAGAGGACATGAACACTTTCATGCAAAGCAGGACATCTTAGAACCCAGTTCTATTTTCTGAGCGAGGCAGCAATCACCGTGACTCCGCACCAGCCTAGAGATTAATCAGAGAGTATTCAATAGCCGAGCCTAGGAGCAGAGAGGTTTGGACGATGGAGTGCGGTGATAGGATGGACAGGGAGAGAGCTACAACAAAGCTGCAATCACAGCCCTGGATGAGCAGGACGGGAGAAGGGTGATGTGAAGGTGACACGGAGTGGCTGTGGCTTGGCTGTGGACACAGCCAAGTCCTAGAGGCGGTGAAGCCAGGTCTCTACAAGTCCTGCCTCCACTCGGCTCTCGGTGTCTGAGGATAGGCACGCAGGTGAAGCTGGCTCTAGGCCTCCAAAGAGAGGACATGGCAGAAATAAATGTTGGTAGAATACACATACGGCCAAAAGCAACACGGGCGCACGCAGCACGATGCAAGGCTGGAATGGGGACTTGTGCTTTGGGAGGGAGGGGACCAGGGCACAACTCCTCGCAGCCGTGAAGAACACCTGCATGCGGCCATTTACAGCTGAGCAGCTTCTAGGGCATGCCGCGCACCGCAGAGACTCAGCATCACATGTGAGGGAATCTGCCGGCTCATTCTGGGTGAAGGGCTGGGTGCCCGGTGGGGTCCAGCGACTGAGCTGAAAGATGGGCTGTGTCCACACTGCACAGGTAGAGAACCAGGACCTTGTTAGCAGACAGAATTATTCTCACAAGGGAGATTCCCTCTCTTTCTTTTTAACTAAACGATTCTGAACTGCCAATGTCTTATTTAATGCCCAACTCAACCTCTTATTCCCTTTGATAAGATTGTATATTTCCTATGATGTGGAGAAATTAGGATGGCCAGGCAGCATCTTCCTGTCTATAAATATCCATTCCACCCATGCCTATTTTCCTGAGGTTTCAAGGAATAAGGGATAAGGTGTCCTTTCCTGCTAATGACTACATCCATTTCCCCTTTGCTGTGATCCATTTCTGATCTTCTGTATTCCACTCTCAAACCTGGCTTTGCCTGTGGGCATTAAAAATGCTTATTTTTATCCACACTACTCTTTGTGTTTATTTTGAAATTTTGTTAGTTATTTTACATGAACGGGTGTTTTGCCTATATTATGTCTTTGTGCTATGTGCATGCCTGGCACCCATGGAGGCCAGAAGAGGCCCTGGATCCTTTGGAACTGGAGTTCCAGATGGTTGTGGGCTGCTGTGTGGGAGACCAGAGTCAAACATGGGTCCTCTGCAAGGGCAGCCAGTGATCTGAATCACTGCGACATGCCTGCAGGTACCTGTGTTCTTTTCTTTTGAGGCAGGGTCTCTCTCTGTAGCCCTGGCTGACTTGGAACTTGCTCTGTAAACCGGGCTGTGCTTAAATTCAGAGATCCACCTGCCTCTGCCTCCTGGGTGCTGGGATTAAAGGTGTGCCCCACCCAGCCCGGGAAAGCCTTGTTTTCTTGAGATAGGGTCTGGCTTTGTGGGTTGGCCTGGGATTTGGGATCCCCTCACTGTAGCCACCAGAGTATTGGGATTACCAACACGTGGCACCATATCAGGTTTCACACACGCTCAGATGAGCTGTCCTAAAGACTTCCCCAACAGCTATCACAACAGTCACACACAGTTCTTATTGTACAACAGCTATTGTTAGCAGCAATGACACAATTCTTATGGAGCAGCTTGGCACTGAGAGGAGAGAAATCCTTTCTGGTGTTTTGACCACCTGGGGCTGCCTCGCTGACACCGAGGGGGTCAGGGTTAAAGGAGAGAGTTTGCAAGCACTGCTGAGGCCTCCACAGAGGGAGGAAGGACAGGTGTGGGATGAGCCTGGGAGCTGCAAGGCCAAGTGGACGAAGAAATCAGGATTCTTTAGGCTTATCCGAGACAATGCAAGGACTTTACCTGATTCATGATGGAAAATTTCCTCCCTATCCGGTTGTCTGGCAGCCGGAAGCCCTTCCTTCTCATCCCATCTTCTGACTCCGATTTAAACACCTTCTCGGGGTCTCCTTTCTCCTCCCCTTCAGACAGTTCCTTCTGCTTCCTCTTCTTCCGGCGGTTCCGCCGTTCCTTCGCGCTCTTGGAACTGAGCTTCGAAAGTTCAGATGAGCTCCGTGGAGAGCCCACGCCATCTTCCCCCTCTTCTTCAATGGCGTCTTCAGAGACAGTGCCTGCTGAGGTGGCCATGGCTGCAGCCTAGGAAAGGGCCACAGTGACAGGCCTGGTCAGGAGCATTATCTGGGGCCAGCCACGTCAGCCACTGACAGACAGGGACACGGGGGAGCCCGCCCACATCAGCCACATCACATATATACACATATGTGTGTGTGTATGCTGTGTGTGTGTACAGATGTCAGGGGGACAACTTTTATGAGGTCGGTTTTTGCATTCCACATTTGCATGAGTTCTAGGGATCAAACTCAGGTCACCAGGCCCGTGTGGCAAGCATTTTTTTTTTAATCCACTGAGCCATCTCACTGAGTCTCTCACCTCCTTAAATGTGTGTGTGTGTGTGTGTGTGTGTGTGTATGTACACCTACATACATGCTCTTACGGACATGTATGTGTGGCTGAGGCCAGAGGTCACCCTAGGATTCCACCCACCTTGTTTTTGGAACAAGATCTCTCTCTAGCCTGGAACTCATCATGTAGGCTAGGCTGGCTTGCTGGGATCCCCCGGTCTCTGCATTTTCAGAGCTAGAACTGCAATGTGAGCCGCTGGGCGTGGCTTGTCACGTGACCTCTGGGGATAAACTCAGATCCTCACACGTGTGTGGTTTGCTGAATTCTCTCCCTTGCCCCTGTATTTCCTTTTAAATTAGAAAAAAATACTCTCTGGCCATAGCGACCCCGTTAAGGGTATCCTAATGGTTTCCTAACCAAAAAGTGGCCATGTTTGGGGGTGCAGTCCAGCGGGGAGCCTAATCCTCGGGATGCACAAAGCTCTGTGTTCAATTCCCGGCATGAATCAATTAGCAACCAAACGACTGCTCAACTTTTTCTGCCCAGTCATCACAGAAGTTGAACGCTGAGCTGAGAAATTCAATAAAAGAGCAGCTGCTATGGCAATCAGCTGGAGCCGTGGCCACCAGAATTGGGAAGAAGGCCTGTTGCACAGAACCACCCTCCTACCTGCGCCTCTTCCTGTTGCTTCTTGAGCTGCTCCAGCATAGCTTTGAACTCGGCTTCTTTCTGCTCTGCCTCTTCCAGCGTTGCCTGGTTCTGCTCTTCATAAGCCATGGCCACCACAGCCAAGATCAAGTTCACCAAATAGAAAGAACCCACGAAGATGACCAAGACAAAGAAGATCATGTATGTTTTCCCAGCTGCTCGTAAGGTCTGAAAGACAAAGGCCATCTTCTCAGTTATCTCCATCAAACGGAGCCGGATGGAAACACGGTGCAAGCTCAGTTCCTTGGCAGGGACCACAGTCAGCCGAGAAGGCCAGAGCATCCTTGCATCCATCCCATTTCCCAGTAGTCGGTCAGCTGGTCAGTCTATCCATCTACTATCTATCTATCTATCTATCTATCTATCTATCTATCTATCTATCTATCTATCTATCTATCTACTATCTATCTATCTATCTATCTACTATCTATCTATCTATCTATCTATCTATCTACCATCTATCTATCTATCATCTATCTATCTATCTATCTACTATCTATCTATCTATCTATCTATCTATCATCTACCTATCTATCTTAGACAAGGTCTCAAAATGTAGCCATGGCTAGTATGGAACTTGGTATATAAATCAGACTGGATTCAAACTCCCAGCGATCCTCCTGCCCCTGTGTCTGGGTGCCAGTATAACCACAGACTTGGCTCCTCTTAATTCTTTCAGTTAGCAAGTACTTAAAGGAATTTATTGTCTGTTATTCCAAACAGTAAGAACTGACTTGAGAATTGGAAATAGAAGCTTCTCTTAAAGAGGCTCCTTTTTGCAAGCACAGACTGACTTTTTATGCTCTAACCAGAGAGAAACAATGGCTTGTCACAGGATTTTAAAAAATAATTTATTTATTTTTATCTTTATGTGCATTGGTGTTTGCCTGCATGTATGTCTGGGTGACAGTGTTAGATCTTGGAGTTACAGACAGTTGTGAACCACCATGGGGGTGCTAGGAATGAACCCAGGTCCCCTGGAAGAGCCATCTCTCCAGCCCCCACTGTCACAGGCTTTCTAAGGTTATGGATTAGCAGCACCCATTCCCTCATTATGAAATTACAAGACACCAGATGTCATCAGTGTGGCCTGACAAGATGGGGACCACATTTCCGAAAAGTCCAAACGAATCATAGCTCTGGAAATGCTGTTAAGCCATACTTCAGGGTCCTATGAACAGAAATCCCCTCATTTTAATACCGAGGAAGGTGCTCTGCACGAATGCACGTTTGCTATGTCCTAAACAAGCTCACTAGTCCTGGAACTCTGCCCTGCAGAAGGTAGACTGCAGCTCCCAGGCCAGCCTGAGACCATCAGGGTGGACACTTCTACAGCTGGCCACGACTAAACATTGCAGACACAGGGCTGAGAGCTGGCCGAGTCCATCCATCCTGCTGAGCGTGGGGCGCGCCATCCCCAGCTCCCACTTTCTGTCCTCACTGTGAGTGTGCCCCCAGGAAGTCCCCACCTCAGCGCACCCTCACGTGGACTGGAGGAGGGGCATTGCTCACCAGCTGGTATAGGTTCTCCCAGTAGTCCTGGGTCATAAGGCGAAACAGAGCCAGGAAGGCCCAGCTGAAGGTGTCGAAGCTCGTGTAGCCGTAGTTGGGGTTCCTCCCTGCTTTCATGCACTGGTACCCCTCCGGGCATTGCCTGGAGGAAGAAAGCGGCTCAGACTGGGAGGGAGACACAGCTCAGCGGAGCAGCACCCCCTAAGAGCTGCGAGTCCCTAGGTTCTATTCCACATGAACATGCACACACACTGCACGTGTGCACACACATGCCTATATGCACGTGTGCACACACGCACATGTACATGCATGCCGTGAGAGAGAAAGATAGTTTAGGACTTCTCAAAATAACCCCCCAGTCACGACCTCAGACATGACAAATCACACAAACTCATCTAGTCCATGCCCGTGGAGAAACGGACAGGTTCAGAGCCAGGACAACAACAAAACAGGAAGAAAAATAAGTGAAAGAAAGAAATAAAGACGGGGGGGAGAGAGAGGAAGGAAGGAAGGAAAAAGAGAGAAAGAAAGAGAGAGAGAGAGAGAAAGAAAGAAAGAGAGAGAGAGAGAGAGAGAGAAAGAGAGAGAGAGAGAAAGGGGAAGAAAATAACAGCTAGCCATCATCTGGGGAAGGCCCAGAACCCCAGCCACCTGGTGTAGTCAAGGACTCGGGTGCCGAGACCCGTGCACACCTAAGTTCTGGGAGCGCAGTGGGCGGATGCCAAGGTCTTACACTTTAGGAACAAGCCAGGTGGC
The DNA here is from genome assembly GCF_030254825.1 of Meriones unguiculatus. NCBI lineage: Eukaryota > Metazoa > Chordata > Mammalia > Rodentia > Muridae > Meriones > Meriones unguiculatus. The sequence goes on from NC_083356.1 coordinate 2,396,926, forward strand.
TTCAGGTGTGCCCGGTGGAAGCGCTGGCGCCTACTCCTGTCACAAGTCCGTGTCGACGCAGTCCGTCAAGTCATTAATTGAATATTTAACTAATTCAAATCAGCAACATTATCTCGACAGTGACAGATGCTGTGAAGTTAGCTTCTTAGTTGTCTGTCCTTTCAACACTTGGATTTCAGCGACATCGATTACGGAATTGCTCCCGATGTTGGAATTATCTGATGTCTGTTTTATTACAATTTCCAGTGTCTACTTCAATACAGCATTTAACCTGATTACTATTTGGGGTAATAGAGCAGCAGATCTTGGGGACCAATGGGCTGAGTGAAACATCAGCACCCACAGAGCTTGTAAACTACTCTCATGGGTAGGAGGTAACAGGTCCCGCAGGAACCCCGTGGGGAAGAGAGCATAACTTGTTAAAGCTACGCCGTGGATGAGGAAGCGGAGACTTGAGTAGGTTGGATGGAAGCGGCAGAAACAGGACTCGAATCTTAGGCTAGCGCCCTCCTTTCCCCCATGATGTCAGAGCTAGTGCACTTTGGGTCGCCCTTGGACGATAAACTCACCCAGACAGAGTCCTTGCTCCATCTTATAGTGAGTGTGTTGACTTAGGGTCAGAGGGCACACGGGAGGCGGGGGCACACGGGAGGCGGGGGCACACGGGAGGTGGGGACTAACCCTTCACTTTTTGCACCTGTGATTTTAGTTTGAGATGATTGGTGGTGAACGTCAGCTGTGGACGGTCAAACATGAAACAGGAAGAGAATCCCAGTCACCGACAGATCAGACCCACATGTGGGGCCCGGTATGTGAGCACAAAGAAAGCAAGAACCTTGCCCGTCTAGATCCAACTGATGACCGGCACGGTGAGGAAGGAGGACAGCAGATGAGCTGCTTACCCAGCATCCGAGCTGTTCCCACAGAGCAAGGGCTCCAGCATGCCAGGAACCGTGTAAAAGTTCGCTAGAAAAGTCGGGAGAGGCAGGAAGTGAATAGGCAGATTTCGGTGAATGAGAGAATAAGGTTACACAGTCCCTACCATGCCGGCAGAAACAGCTATTGATTTTAGCTC